>NC_141539.1:53907500-54263750 GCF_021556685.1 Rattus norvegicus
AGAGACCAGGAAGAAGAAGGAAGGATTTGCCAGGAAGAGAGATAGGACTGACAGGGGGAGGAGGGGGGGAGGGGGAGTGGGTGGGATGTAGGTACAGGGGTAAGCAGTCCCAAGAGGGATCCCCAAAATGTCCAGGGCAGCAGAGGGTAAAATATATATTTAGTAAGTGTTAACCCAGGAACAAGGAGGGAAAAGGGTGCTAGCCAGGTGGAGTTGGGGAAGAGTCTCAGCCATTGACCTAGATCGGCATATTAAAATTAATGGTAGTTGTGCAAGTCTTTCATTCTGGGACTCCAGAGTGACAAGGTGGGCGGGATCAAGCTGCCCCCAGCCAGGAAGTAGCGAACGGATTTTAATTATTTACCACTACTGGCTCAGCATGCCAGCATGCTTTTTGTAAGGTAGCGCTGAGTTGAATTAAAAGATGAAGTTGCCTGTGCCAGGTAACTCCTAACTAGCTGGCTGGCATTTGAGGTTTGTATGATGGACTAATAAATATTAATGCCCATTTGGGGATAACTCATCTTATCCAAAGCTAAATTTCCTGGAATTCACCCCTCCTCCTGCCTTAGAGTTAGGGTTAGGGTTACAGGATTAGGGGTAAGGTAGGGTTAGGGTGATCACCACTCATGTCTAACTGCTCCCTGGATGTGGGTCGAGTTGTAGAGCTCTGCTGGTTTGATAGGATTTGTGCTGGTTAGTGTAGGGTAATGTCAAGTGAGGGATTGCCTATATCCTACCTGCCTCAGCGTTAGGGTTGGTTAAGTTTAGGACTAGCATGACTGGCCGCTCATGTTAACTGTTCCCGGGATGTGGTCAATGTTGCAGAGCTCTGCTGGTTTTATAGGGTTGTGCTGATTAGTATTTATTAAGGGCAGGAACTGGAGTCTCCTGGGATGAGGGGAATCTTAATTAAGGGACTGAGTCCATCTGATCTGCCTCTGGGTTAGGTGGTCACATCTAACTGCTCTCTGGATGTGAGTCAAAGTCGCAGAGCTCTTGGGTATATGCTGGGTTAGAGTTAGTGTTAGAGTGTGTGCATTTGTGTGATTCTCTGTATGTGTGTTTTTTGTGTGGAAGTACATTTTGTACATGTATGTTTTTATGTATGTATGTGTGTTGTATTTGTCTTTAAGAATGTGTGTGTGTTTCTATGTTTCTGTGTATGTGTACCTTCATGTAAGAGTGTGTGATTTTGTGTTTTGTGTACTTGTGTGTGTGCATGCATGAGTATGCTTGAGTATGTATATGTGTGTTTATGTATGTGATGGTATGTTTTTGTGTGAATATGTTTTTTGTCTTTTGTGTGTGTGAGTGTGTATACTTCTCTGTGTATGACTATGTGCATCTGTGTGTGTCAGCATGTGTAATTTTTAAGTGTGTATGTGTGTATAGGTATGTGTGTGTGTTTGTTTATGTGTGTTTGTGTGTGCTTGACAGTGAACTGTGTGGGTGTCTATATGTGATTGTATATCTGTGTGTATGAGCATTTGTGTGTATGATCTTATGCATGTGTGCATGAGTGTTTGAATTTGCGTTTATGTATGAGTGGGTTGTATGTATATGTGTTTGTGTGTGATGTGAGTGTATGATTTATGTGTGTTTGTGTGTGTGCATGAGTATGTCTGTGAGTATGTTTGTATGAGTATAAGTGTTTGTGTTTTTGTGAATGAAGTTTGTATGTTTGTGTGCCTCTGTAAATGTTTGTGTTTCTATTGTGTGTGTTAATGTATTGTTTGTGTGTCTTGTGTCTTTGTATGTGTATTTGTGTGAGAGTGCTTGTTTCTGTGTGTTTGTGATTTTTATGTGTGTATATTTATGTGGGTGTATGCTGATGAGTCTGTATTTGTGTTTGTGTGTGTGAGTGTGTCTCTGTGTGTGTTTCTGTAGGTATGTGTGTTTTGTATGGGTTTTTATATGTGCCTAAGTGAATGTGATGTGTCTGTGTGCAAGAGTGGGTGTTTGTGTGTGTTTGTATGCATGTATGTGTGTGTGAAGGTATGTGTATATGAGAGTTTGTATGATTGTGTATGTTTTTCTATGTGTGTTTGTGTGTGTATCTGTGAGGATGTGTGATTTTTATGTGTGTTTGTGCGAATGTATGACTATGTGTGCAAATAGGTATGTTCATGTATGTGGAAGTGTAGGTTTCTGAGTGTGTATGTGTGCTTGTTTCTATGTTTGTGTTTGTAATTTTTACATGTATTTGTGTAAGTGTGTGAATGTTTATGTGGGAACATGTGTATGAGTATATATTTGTGTTTGTGTGTATTTGCATGTGTTTGTGTGTATGCATGTGTATGTTCATGTGTAAGAGGGGTTGTGTGTAAGTGTCTGTGTTTGTATGTATGAATACCTATGTAGGTGTGTGTGGTGTGCTTCTTCGAGTGTGAGTATGTATGTTTTTGTATATGTGTTTATGTGTGTGAAAGAACATATGTGTGAGTGTGTGTGTGTGTGTGTGTGTGTGTGTGTGTGTGTGTTTTATCTAAGCTACTCTTAACTCCAATTGACTAGCCCTCAGGGCCATTCTTTCATCCTCTACCTTCTCTCTCTTGTGGTTCTCCGACCAGGTCACTCTAAACCCACCTACCTCTAATCCCTCAATAATTAGCTATAGCCAATTCTATTTAATCAATGGCTTTAAATCAAGGAACAAGGTTTGCACAACAAAAGCTTGTAAACACGAGAAGCCATGTGTAGGCCTAGATCTTTGGGTTATAGAATTTAACATTACAATACATAGCAACAGACCAAACCTCAACATGTGTGTATAAATTTGTGTTTGTGTATATGTGTTTCTATTTGTTTGTGGGAGTGTTTCTGTATGTATCTGTGTGTGGTTGTGTGTGTTTGAGTGTCTGTGATTCTCTCTGAGAGTGTTCAGTTAGGATCATCACAGTTTTGCATGGCAGTTTCTTTTTAGGCATTAAAACTTGATAGAATTCTCTCTTTTTGATTTTAAATATATAGAGGATGGAAAGTAAGAATTCTCCATGAATCAATTGCCTACAAATGAATATTTATTTGCTCCAGGATAGTCTCCAGATTGGGCAAAGAATGACATTAGCAAACTGTGAGCCTAGAGTTGTAATAAAACACATTTGTCCTTATTTTTAGAAGTGCATTACAGTACTGATCCAAAGCCTTTCTTCTGGAAAAATTTCATAGATTTAACAATACCTTAACATTAGGGAAACTCAAAGGTAACAACCTAAGTCTTACAAGGTATGGTCTGAGACAGATACCTTTTCTTATATAGTTAATGCTTGCCATGTTTATAATCCTCACAGTAATGTGGAATGTAATTTCAGATGGAAAACTTGCTCTTTTAATCCATATAGACACGAGTTTGATGCTTGGCCATCATTTCCCCAGGGCTAACTCTCCGCTTCAGAAAGCAAGCTGTCTAGTGTTACCGTTATTGACGTCAAACTGACTCTCCTTACATATTCAAAACCTTTCTGAAGTCAATTTATGAGCCTAGACCTTTTATAGTGTTTATCCTTCTAGGCATTTCTCTTTTCTGAGAGCACACGCAATTGGGGATCATCCCGAGTTATCAGATAGCATCACAGGCAGCCAACATTTTGCTTTCCCTTTTTGACACCAGGTTTACTGCAAAGGCCAATTTCTTTTTATTATCTACAGCTCAGACACTGGTTAGGCAAAGAATTAAAAGTTGTATTTCAAGCCGGTTCCGTCCTGTTTGTGGTTGATTAGTTCCATAATAGAGGACAATTATGTCATCTTCTTTAATGGGGCTAGGAATCAGTAAAACACTTGTTACACATTGTTAAGTAGCTGATTTGCTCCAAGTTAAAAGATCCTAAAATCACCACAGCTAATGCCCAAACTGAAGAGTCATAAATGTCTGGTAGGTATGTTTCAAGGATACACCTTACAAAAACCACATATTGAGTTCTACTTGGAATTCTAAATAGTTCCACAGCAAATAACAAAAATCACTCAGTAGGTCTTATTTTGTCTCTTCATGTTATTACCTTGTTAAATCTTCACAGAAAGGACTGTAAACAAGAGAAGCCAGCTAGTGGTTTTAGTATTGGGTCATGAATGGGCTACCAAAGGACAAACAAAGCCAACCTCTTGGGAGGGAACATTAGTAAATGGAATATCAATGAAGTGTCAAGACAGAGAAGGCACCATGGTGCTCTAGGGACAAAGAATGACAATGGAGTCAGGGCACTAACTACACAGAGCATGTGAATACAAAACCATTAGTTATTGCAGTCATCAAAGACTGTGGAAGAGGGCTGGAGAGATGGCTCAGTGGTTAAGAGCACTGACTGCTCTTCCAGAGGTCCTGAGTTCAATTCCCAGCAACCACATGGTGGCTCACAACCGTCTGTAATGGGATCCGATGCCCTCTTCTGGTGTGTCTGAAGAGATCAACAGTATACGTGCATTAATTAATTAATTAATTAATTAATTAATTAATTAGAAAAAAGCTGTTCAGATGAGTACAAGTAAGATTAATAGTGAATACTCTACTGGTCTTACCCTAATTAAAAAGGAGTAAGAAGTTTTGTATAGAATAGAGTTTATTCAGGGAATGAGAGAGGAGTTAAGAGGGTAGTAGGAGCAGAGAAAGGCAGAGAGAGAGAGAGAGAGAGAGAGAGAGTGAGAGAGAGAGAGAGAGAGAGAGAGAGGAGAGAGAAATAGAGGCCATCCATGAGCACTTGGGGGGGGGAGTGTGGAGAGAAAGGAACAAAGGAGGAAGAGAGTAAGAAAGCAAGAGAGTGAGGAGGGGGCAAGCAGCCCCTTTTATAGTGTCAGGCATACCTGTCTGTTGCCAGGTAACTGTGAGGTAGAGCTTGGACAGAAGGCAAACAACTCCTCCCTTGGACTTGCCCTTTCATCTCCATACTTCTTCCACAATTCTCTCACTGCAGATACAGTTCAGGGCAGACAGCTACTGAGGAAGACCTTTCCAATAGCTCTTACCATGGAAGGGACGGACGCTTATTCTGAGCTTCTTTGAATGAGCAAGGCACCAAAGCTAGAACAAAGGAGTGTCTTAGCATCTTCCTGGGATGTAGCCAAGGAGACTATGTACGGTGACATTTTTGGAATTTTGCTACACTGGTAGCTGGAAATTCTTTGCAAAGGTCTTTGCTTTGGTCTGTTTGTGTCTCCTAGGTTTGGCTGTGCTGGAGAGGATGGTCGCCAGAGATTGAGCTTCCTTTTGCCAGGAATTTCATTCTGAATGGAGTAAGTTCAACTCCGTCCTTGGGGAAGCTCTTTGCACTCCTATACAAGATGACTATACACTCACAGACACTTCTCCAGCACCAGGAGTCCAAAGAACAAAACAGCAACAGGTGCTCTCTCTAACACTTCAGTTTGGGACACTGATTCTGGTTGAGGATGACACTTTGTCTTTGCCTGGTAATACTTAGGGTCATAGGTATTTTCACAACAACGTATGAGAATTGACTTTTGATAAAGTTGTCTCTTTGCCTTTGATATATATTGGGAAATGGAAATTAAGAGTTCTCTCTATATTTATTGTATATAAATCGATATCCATGTAAAAGACTGTCCATAATTGGGGTCAAAGTATATGTGGTAACAAAAAATTAGCTTTGGTATTTAATAGTCCTATTTCCTATAGTTGTTTAGAACACATTTTTGCTTTCTCTTTCGTCATAAATGGAAGAGCTAGATAGAGGGCTTTACTCATGTAAGAGTGTGTGGGTTTTAAAAGTCACTGAGTATCTGGAGAATATAAAGGTTCAAAACTGGCATTGTTTTCCTTTGTGGAAGACAATTTTGCCATCTTTATTTCATCTTTAACCACAGCCAAACAATTAGATGTAGAGCGCGCAATTTTTGAAGTTACTGAATATACCTTTGATACAGTGTGAAATACTATTAAAAATCCATGGCTGGAGAGATGGTTCAGTACATAAAGTGTTTGCCAGGCATGTATGAGAATTGGAGTTTGGATTCCCAGACTATACATGAGGCCTGATGGTCTTGTGTGTATCTGTAACCTTGGGTAGCTTAGAATGAGATGGAAACAGAGACTCCTCTGGCATTTACTGGGGTGTTACACTCATGAACAAGAGACCCAGGCACAAAGAAGGTTGAAGATGAGGGTCCACTCCCAAGTCTAAATTCTAATTGCCACACCTGTGCTCTGCCATGCATGTATATATCTGAAACCATTCATGCATACAAATGTATTGCCCATAACATGGCATGCACATGTATTTAAAATCTGAGTTTTTGGGTAACTAATTCACTAATATGTTTGGAGCAAGTTATCTTCTGGCAAGAGTGTGAGTATCGATGCAAGGTTCAAGACTCTTTCAGAATTTGCTCTCCACTCAATGGTCTCTATGTCTATATTTTTGTGCTCTAAGATGAACGTGTTAGTTAGCAAACTTAGCTGTTGGCTATGAAGACAAGACACTTGAGTGCATGATTACCCATTACAAGATTCTCATGTGGTTAATCTGTCTAACCCTGTTTCCTTCTACTTAAGGAAAACTTTCCCCTTCCACATTTCTTTCCCAACGACGAGCTCCATGAAAATTGGAAGAGCCTATAATTTAGAAGCATCCAGGAAAACTTTCTGACTAAAACTTCTGAAAGAGTGTAAAGTCGTGCTAAAAACTTAGGGTTCTGATTTGGTTGAGTGATTTAAAAACTTACCACTTGTTTGTAAAGAGGAAAGTTTGGGTATCACAAAGCAACATAAGGTCTGATGTTCACTCTAGTCTGCATCTGTAATCTGAAGGAGCTGCTGAGAGACTGGAGATGGAGAAATAAATCCCCGGAAGTTCACCACAGAGTTAGCCTGGGAGTCAGAGACAAGAGTTCCTGCCATAGAACAAGCTGGAAATCTCATAAGCATTATACAAAACAGCACAAAAAATTGTATGTGTGTGTGCATGCGTGTGTGTGTGTGTGTGTGTGTGTCTGTGTGTGTGACTATGCATGTATGTGTGTGTGCATGTATGTGTGTGTGTATGTACACATGCACTCATACACATACACACATAATTAGAAGTCACTGAGTTCATAGTATTTGTGTGGATTAGCTGTTGATAAGACTGAGTCACAGAAAGGCTAGGTTGAAGGCTCCTTTGGATTTTCCTTCAGTAGTGCCCAAGTGGACATGGTTCTGAAGAGCAGGTTCAAAGGCCAGCCTACCAGGTCCCCAGCAGTGGTAAAACCTAAAGAAGAAGGGAAGTGCAGCTGTTGTCCCAAAGCTTACTAACCACAACTCCTAGAACCTGTAGCTTCTAGCCGTTAGTCATGAAGACACAGAGCCAGGGGAAAGTATTGCCCTCCTGTGAGGTTTGGCCCAAGTTCTGAGTTATGAGGACTCGGTTTCACAGACATGCTTGCTGAGCACAAAACCATCCAAGTAGCGGTTTCGGCGTTTATTCATGAATGAATTATTTAAAAAGCAGTTTTAAAATCTATAAAATGTCTGAGAGCACCGGAGAGGTAGAATCGACTTCATGGTCTACCAAAGTAACCTTTTGAGAAAGAGTATCGGTCTCAATGAAACGCCAGTCAACGGCCATGACAGAGACAGGGTTGTGTTGCTCTAGGGGCATGAGGGATGAATGAAATAGGAATACGCACTGTCTGAGCATGCGTACAGAAAACCAGCCAGCAGAACAGGGCATGTGCATGGACCGCCCTTCCTCTCCGTGTGTGTGTGTGTGTGTGTGTGTGTGTGTGTGTGTGTGTGTGTGTTTCGAAAACATCCAATTATAGCACATTAGGAAGACATAGTAAGTGTTCAGAATATTTTAGTAAGTGATTTCTTATGAATGTTAAAAGGATTCTCATAGTTCATAGTTAATCAATACCTGAACTAGAGCCAAAACCGGCAGCTGGAGATTCTGTCTCCTGCAGGTGCTCTCACCCTAGTGACAAAAGAAGAGAGAGAAGTAGTAATTAACAATGATCTTCTTTACCTGTTAACTCAGAGGGAAACACCTTCAAAAGAGTATTTTGTTAAAGTTTCTGTACCAGAATGTGGGAAAAACGGAACTATACGAACATTGAAAAGTTTAGAATTCCTGAACTGTTTTATCCCTGGTGCCACTACCACAGCTTACAGCTTACCCGATATAATGGAAAGAAAAGGACAAAGCTACAACAGAGAGAAGACCTCAGGAATGTGCACCTCGCTGACACTACATTGCATTAATCCATAGCTACGCTGTTTGCAAACTGTGGCTGTGAGTGTCTGAACAAGAGGGGCTTCCTGTTTAAGCTGCAGTGACTTTTCTGACCATGGATCATCGTTCCTTCTGTGACAGACTTTTACAGTCCCTCTAATGCATTTAGAACTCCTGTCTCAAAGTAACCTGCAGCTTTCCTGACAACTCCTCGCTCTCTCTCTCCTGCTAAGAACTGTAGCTGTTTAAAAACCTTCTGCCACCATATCCACCACTTTCACCACCAGACTCATAGTCACCACCGTAGGGACTGCCTGAGCTTCTGCCACTAAAATTTCCCCCTTCATGGGTCCATAATTGGATCATTGTTGTCCGCTATAATTTCCAAAGTCATCACCACAGTTACCTCCACCCAAATTTCCCCCTTCATTGTAACCATCACATCCTCTTCCACCCACCACCTGATCCACCACCTTGGTTTCCATATCCCAGTCCCCCACCTCCAAATCCTCCTCTACTACTGTAACTAGGACCACCATGATAGCCACCACCATCACCTCCAAATCCATTACATCCATCACCACCACCTCCATAACTACCTCTCCACCACCACAGCCTCCTCGTCCATTAAGTTTCCACCACGATCAAAGCTGCCTCCACCACCTCCAGAGTTTCCTCCATGACCCATAACATCTCCAGATTCACCCCCCACACTCTCTGTGATCTATAAGATGGCATCTATTGTATAAAGGGGATCCTTTTCACGTCACAAATATGCCCACTAATAGTGTGGTATTTCTGAACAACAATTTTCCTCATACCCATCAAAGATTACAAAACCAAACCCTCTCTTTTCCCCATTCTGCCTATGTTTTCATAACTTCTACGGTATCTTCCCATATATTTCAAACTAGTCTCTCAGATTACATTCTTCTGTATCTTCTTTAATACCACCAACAAAAATTTTCTTCACCATTCAATGGGCACCAGACTTTCCAGAATCGTCTCTAGAAACAGCTCTCTTTTGGTTCCACTACACACCCGTCAACCTTGTGAGGCAGAGCGCACAATGCAGCATCAACCTCTTTAACACAAGAGTAGGCCACTAAACCAAAACTCCTGGAACATTTTGTTTGGGGGTTCTCTCACTACCACATAGTCTGTAAGGGTGCCCCAGGCTTCAAAATGTTCTCTTAGGCGCTCATCTATGGTTTCAAAGCTCAGATAACCAATAAACAGCTTCCTCAGTTGCTTTGGTTCTTGCTTTGGATCATGGCCCTCCATTTTGAAGGCCCTGCCTCTTCCAACTCGAGTTCAATATGATCACATATTCTTAAATACCTCATTTACTCCAAATTAGAGTTTCAAAACTAGAACAGGTAATAAAAAAGGCAAGTACTCACAATTTCCTGGTCACAGCAACATTTCAAGGATATACCTTACAAAAATGATGAGTTATATTTAATTTTGAATTCCTAAACAGTTACACGGTTTAAAAAAAGAAAGGGGAGCAGGGAGAGTAGTAAGGTGTTCTTTTTATTTTTTCAGTCATCCTATTATCTAGTAAAGTCATAATAACCTGCTAAAATAAGAATCAAACAGTTCAATTGTTAGGAGATTTTTGTGACTCAAAGATAAGCAAAAAAGCAAAGCGGTTGCGTTTGGAACCAAGTCATCTGAGCACAAGACTAATAGTGCGCCGGACACTGTTTCCCTCTCCTTTAGACCATTTATTTCTTGATTTTAAGAATTATAGAGTTTGCCATTTTTAAACACATTATAAAATTTTGGGTCTGCACAGCTGATATGTTGTGAAATAAAGTTAAGAATTCAGGGTTACGGACAGGTGGCCCCAGATACAGGCAGAATAAATGATTCGTTTCTTTTTAAAGGTCATGAAGTTGATAGGAGATTGAAGGGTAGATACTGGATCTGGGCTCAGTTAGAGGTAGGTATGGGATCAAAATGGTTTTCATATTAATGTTAGCAGGATATCCTTTTTTAAATATTTCACAGTGAAATAATACCCGAAAAAGAGCCAAAATTTGCCCTAGCCACTCCTGCTATATATAGTAAGAGAATAAGCCAAAGATGCTCTACACCCCAAACAAGGTACATTTCCCCCTCCCCCAGACCACTCCTCTGCCTAATCTTTTTGGGTTCACACATTGTAGCTTGATTATCATTCATTTAACAGCTAATACCCACGTATACATGAATATATACCATGTTGGTCTTTCTGGGTATGGGTTCCCTCACCCAGGATGAATTGTTTTTTCTAGTTCCATCCATTTGCTTGTGAATTTCATGTCATTTTTTAAGTAGACAAGCAATACTTCACTGTGTAAATGCACCACAATTTCTATATCCATTACTTAGTTAAGGGACCTCTAGGTTGTTTCCAGTTTCTGGTTTTTACAAAGAAAGCTGCTATGAACATAGTTCAGCAAGTGTCTAGAATGGAGCGTCCTTTGATTATATGCCCAGGAGGGTATTGCTGGGTCTTCAAACAGACTCCTGATTTTCTGAGGAACCGCCATATTGGTTACTCCCACCTGCAATGGAGGCGTGTTCCTCTTGTTCCACATCGGCACCAGCAAGAGCTGTCACTTGTGTTATTGATATTGGCCATTTTGACAAGTGCAAGACGGAATCTTGAGTGGTTCTGATTTGTATTTCCCTGATAGCTAAGGATGTTGAACATTTCTCTACATGTTTCTCCGCCATTTGAATTTACTCTTCAGAATTCTGTTTAGATCTAAACCCCATTTTTATTGGATTATTTGGCTGTTGATGTCTAGTTTCTTGAGTTCTTTATATATTTTGGATACTAGCCTTATATTCGATGTGGAGTTGGTTAAAATATGTTTCCATTCTGTAGGTTGGTACTTAGTCCAATTGATGGTGCCTTTTGCCTCACAGAAGATTTTAGGTTCCTGTGGTCACATTAGTTCATTGTTGATCTTAGTAACTTGTGCTATCAGTCTTCTGTTCAGAAAGTCACCCATAAGGGAGCTGAGTGTGGGGATCCACATCAGCGGTCAACAAGAAGTTGTATGCTCTAGGCTAGCTTGGCCTGCATAGTCAACCCTATCTCAAAAAGACAACCAGAAAAAGATAGAAAGTTGTCTCCTGTGTCAGTGAGTTCAAGGCTATTCCCTACTTTCTCTTCTGTTAGGTTCAGTGTATCTGTTTTTTTGTCGAGGTCTTTGATCCCCTTGAACTTGAGATTTGTGCAGAATGATAAATATGAATCTATTGCTTTCTTCTACGTGCAGACATCCAGTTTTACCAGCACAATTTGTTGAAGACTGTGCCTTTTCCCCAGTGGGAAACAGTGGTGTTTCAGGCTTCTTTATTTTAAAAAAAATACAAAAACAATAAAAAAAACCCAAAAAACAAAAATACAAGGGATGGAGAAATGACTCAGCAGTTAAGAGCACTGACTGCTCTTCCAGAGGTCCTGAGTTCAAATCCCAGCAACCCCATGGTGGCTCACAACCATCTGTAATGGGATCTGATGCCCTCTTCTGGTGTGTCTGAAGACAGCTATAGTGTACTCATATACATTAAATAAATAAATCTTTAAAAAACAGAAATAGATGTTCACATTTGTTTGGCTTTATCTTTGGGTGTTCAATTCAATTTCATTGATCAACATGCCTGTTTTTATGCCAATGTCATGTGAGTTTTTTACTATAGCTCTGTAGTACAGCTTGAAATCAGGGATGATGATCCCTTCAGCAATCCTTTTATTGTTGAGGAATGTTTTAGCTAACCTAGCTTTTTTTCCCTTTCCCATATCAAGTTGAGTATTGTCCTTTCAATGTCTGTATTGAATTATATTGGGATTTTGATGCGGATTTCACTGAATCTCTAAATTGCCTTTGGAAAGATGGCCATTTTTGCTATGTTAATCTTACTGATGCATGAGCATGGGAGATCATTTCATCTTCTGATATCTTCTTCAATTTCTTCCTTCAAAGACTTGGGAGTTTATCATATAAGTCTTCGCTGACTTGGTTAGAATTACCCCCAAGATATTTTATGCTATTCGAGGTTATTGTAGAAGGGATTGTTTCCCTGGTTTTTCCTCAGTCCATTTGTCACTTGTATACAGGAGGGTGTATATAGGATGATGTCATTCAAGCTCCTCTTCCCCATCCATAGAGTGTGAACAAGAACACTCTCAGGAGTCAGACTTCAGTGAGACAGCTCATTTAATTGGGAGGAACAAAAGCTATTCAAACCTTCGTTGGGTAACCAGGGACTATGGGGTGAGTGTACATCATTGGTCAGAGCCAGGGCCAGGGTACTGAAGATTTCTCAGTTGCATAAGGAGAAATTTCAGGTATGATTGGATGTGACCATATAAGGGGAAAGATAGTTCAACATGACTACTGAACTACTAGGCTATTTGTACCATGACATGGAGTCCCAGGGAAGGGGAGGGGCAATCCTATTCCTGCCCATCTCAGAATGAGATTTCCAGGGTTTGGACACTCCCAGACTCCACTCTTCCTTTGGTCCTACAGCTCCTGGACTCCACAGGAGGGCGACTTTGAGTTAATCTTGTATGCTGCCACTTCACCCAGTCTTCATCAGCGGTAGGAGTTCCATAGTGGAATTTATATAGAGTCACTTATATAAACTATCATATCATCTGCAAACAATAATACTCTAACTTCTTCCTTTCTAATTTGTATCTTTGACCTCCTTCAGTTGTCTTATTGTTCCAGCTAAAACTTCAAATACTATATTAAACAGATAAAGGGAAAGTGAACAACCTTGTCCTCTGATTTTAATAGAATTGCTTGGAATTTCTCTCATTTTAATTTGACATTGGCTATAGGTTCGGTCTAAATTGACTTTATTATGTTTACGCATGCTCTTTGTATCCCTGAACTCCCCAGGACATTGTCCCTTTTTTTAGCACTACTTTCACTGTGTCCTATAAGTTAACATGTGCGGTGTCACCATTTTCATTGATTTCTAGAAAGTCCTTAATTTCTTTGTTTATGTCTTCACACTTTTTTTATTCAGTCGAGAATACTGTTTTCATGAGTTTGTAAGCTTTCTGTTCTTTCCTCTGTTGATATCCAGCTGTAATCCACAGTGATCTGACAGGGTGCAGGGAGGTATTGCAATTTTCTTGTATCTGCTGAGGCTTGCTTTGTGTCCGAGTAGATGATAAATTTTGAAGAAAGATCCACGAGGTGCTGAGAAGGTATATTATTTTCTGTTTGGGTGAAATGTTCTATAAGTATCTATTAGTTCAATTTGGTTTAGAGCGTCTGTTAGCTCCACTGTTTCTTTGTTTAGTATTTTGTCTGGAGGAAATGCCAGTTATTGAGATTGTGGTATTAAAGTCTCCAGCTATCAGTGTGTCAGGGTCAATATGTGATTTAAGCTTTTGCACTTTGGTGCCCTTGTGTTTGGGGCATAAATGTTAAAAATTGAAATGTCTTACTGGTGGAATTTTCCTTTGGTGAGTATGTAGTGTCCTTCCCTATCTCTTTTAATTAGTTTTGGTTTGCATTCCATTTTATTAGATATTAAAATGGCTACAATAGTTAGTTTCTTAGGTCCGTTTGCTTGGAATATCTTTTTGTAACCTTTTACCCTGTGGTAATGTTTAACCTTGATATCGAAGTGTGTTTTCCTGGATGCTGCAGAAGGATGAATTCTATTTTCATATTCATTCTGTCAATCTGTGTTTTATTAAGAAATTAAGACCATTGATATTGAGAGATATAAATGGCCAATGATGGTTGATTCCTGTTATAGTAGTGGTGGTGGTGGTGATGTGTATGCATTCAGTGTGAGTGTGTGTGTGTGTGTGTGTGTGTGCATGTGTGTTGTGAGGTTTGTATGTGATGTGAGGTGTGTGTGTGTGTGATGCAGAGTGTGTGTGTGAGAGAGAGATGTGTGTGTCTGTGTGTGTGTGTCTGTGTGTGTGTCTTTATTTTGCTGGTGTGAGATTATTTATATTTATAATTGATTGCTTATTAATGTCCTTAGAGATTTCTATTGGGGGGGGCCTAAAGTTCAAACACATGAGAGTAACTTATGTTGAGATAGCAAGTGTTAGAGATGAGATTTGTTCTCTAGTGTCTTAGTTATGAAGCTGGTAGTCTCCTCCTTTATCATAGGTGTGTGAGTAATATAATGGGAGAGCACAGGTAGTACGGCCCATGGACAAGGCTCATTGTGGAATTAGCAGTTAATCTGGTAAAGGAGGCTGGGAGTGAGTTTACAGTGGGAAGTGGAGCTTAAAGAACATCACTTTTGGGTAGCATCAAGGATTTTAGAAAATTATGAAGATAATGAGGTATTTGGCTGATTTGACAACAATAATAATAAAGTTCAGATCTAGGCATGCTAAAATCATCACAAAAGCACATTAAAACCATGAATTGAAGACAGTCCCAAGAATGCTGTGGCTGTTTTGACTGCTAATTGGAGGACCTGAAAAGTCAAGGTGTCTGATGAAAGGTGTCAGCTGGGGCTGTGGAGATAACCTTGTTAATGAAGAGCATTTTCTGTAAACATAAGGTACTGAGTTTGATCTGAGCACACAAATATAAATCCAGGCATGATTGTACATGCTCGTGCAACCATCATCAAGTAGGCAGAGATATGGTCATCTCTATGGCTTGCTGAAAAACCAGCCTAGAGGAATTGATTTGTCCCTGTCCCAGTGAGACGCCCTTATATGATAGATAGTATCCAAGGAGAAATGACACTGATGTACACTGTTTTACACACACACACACACACACACACACACACACACACACACACACACAGAGAGAGAGAGAGAGAGACAGAGACAGAGACAGAGACAGAGACAGAGACAGAGACAGACAGAGAGAGAGAGGAGAGAGAGAGAGAGAGAGAGAGAAATGAATGGCCAATGTAGTGACTTTTGCCAGCACAAATTGCCTCTCTTAAAGTTTAAACCAATAATTTCCCCAAACAAGTTTATAAATTTACTATCTGAACTGAAATAAATTCACTGACTAAAATAAGACAAAAAATTATCTGTACCTTCTGCAATGGCTAATTGTTTGAAGACCAACAACTTTATGTTCTGTTTATTGTTATTTTTCACCTGGGAAAGTATAAGTGCTTTATGAAAGTCGATAAAAGAATATTGGGTACCATAAGCATATCTGATGCGGAGACACCTTTAAGGGGTTCAAATTACCTGTGTGTGTTTGTGTGTGTGTGTGTGTGTGTGTGTGTGTGTGTGTGTGTGTGTGTTTTGCATATGTCTGTGTGCAAATCTGGAGGCAAGGAAGGACATTGGTACTTTGTTCTGTTACCCTCTACCTTATCTACTTGATGCAAGGTCTCTCACTGACCCTGGAGTTAGACTCGAAGCAACAAACCTCCATGATCTCCCTGTCTCTGCCATCCACAGTATACCCAGTTTTTTATACAAATGTCAAGGATGCAAACTCAGGTCATTGTATAGGAACAGTAAGCACTTTTGTTTACTATTTACTGAGTCATCTCTTAACCTTCTGACTTAAAAAAAACTATATGTGTCTTACTCTTGTTTTATTTTTTCCTTAGAGATATGAGATATAACTATTTCAGTTTTAAAATAAATCAACAAAAATTCAACCACAAAAGGTATATATCAGAAGAAAGATCAGTTGCAAATGTTTATCAAAAATGATAATAATTGGCTATGACCTACCACTGGATTAACTACTCAAGAGTTAAGTAATTTGTTTCGGGTTGGGGATTTGGCTCAGTGGTAGAGCGCTTGCCTAGCAAGCGCAAGGCCCTGGGTTCGGTCCCCAGCTCCGAAAAAAAAAAAAAACAAAAGAAAAAAAAGTAATTTGTTTCGAACATTACAAGAAGATTCAGACCTAAACAGTCCAAGATGGTTAACAGCTAAATCAAAGAGAGAATTAACTCTGGTAGAACTGAGACTGCAAGATACATATATCATACAGATCCCAGACATAAGTGCATTTTGGTTATTTTGCCTTGAACTCATTCTCCTGCTGAGTTTATTATGCAAGAAGATAGTATTATGGAATAGATTTTCTTAGCACACCAAGTAAAAAATTAAAGACTTAAATGTAGAAAAAGTTGCTTCTTTAATTATAAAAGGTAGAGTAAGACTATGTCAATTGTCAGGAACAAACCCTGCAGAAATTGTAGTACCTTATACTAATACTGAGATTATGTCATTATGAATAATCAAAGAAGATTGGTAAAGAGCTTATAGCAACTATTTGGGAGAAATTAACAGTAAATACCCTAAAAGCATCTTCAGTTTATTAAAAAAAAAACAACAACAATTTATTGGATTCTTCCTTGTAAAGTGAATGCCAATTCCTGAAGCACCTATATTCTGTACAGATGCAAGTAAATTGGGAATGGCAGGCTACAAGTAAGACTTCAGTTCAAAAATCAAGGCTGTATGCCATTCTTATGGTATTATTGGATTTTTCTGAATCTCTTGATACAATTACTAACTCTTAAAATGTAGAAAGAATTGTTCTGCATATAGAAACAGCTGGATTTATTCCAGATAATTCAGAATTGACTTTGTTGTTCATACAGCTGCAGCAGACAGTCAGAAATAGAAACTATCCTTGATATAAATCACCTATATTTGGTCTCGTACAGGCTTGCCCAGCCTATTAGCACAAGAAAATGAAGAAATCAACCAATTATTAATAGAAAATGTGATGGAAACCTCAAAAGTTCATGAAAAATTCCATGTTAACAGTAAAGATTTAAAGAAATTTTTTACTATCCCCTGGCCATCGGCCAGGGAAATTATAAGAAAATGTCCTACTTGCTATTCGTATAACCAGAATCCATTGCCCACCAGAAGTAACCCTAGGGGCACCAAAAGAAGTAAAATCTGGCATATGGACATATTAGAATTAGAAAACTAAAGTGTATACACCATACCATTTGATACATGGTCAGAGTTTCAATAGGCAACTGCTCTGAGTTCTGAGAAGGCTGATTCTATAATTACACATTTCCTGGAAGCAATGGTTATTACGAGGATACCAGTACAAATCAAGACTGACACTGCCCCCTGCATATGTCTCCAGCGAGATGAAGCAATGCTTTGTGTACTGTAATATAAGGCACGTTACAGGTATGCCACACAGTCCTATGCAATCTACTTGCACCTTAAAGGAAATGCTGATAAAACACAAAGGAAGAATAAAGCGCCCAGGGATAGACAAATAATGCTCTCTTGACTTTGAATTTTCTAACGTGAATGAGAAAGGAAGAACAGCGGTTGAGAGACACTGGGTTATAGAACACAAGTGTGGAATTAAATCATCCTATTTACTATAAGGATGTGTTAGCATTAGGATGGGAGCCAGCAAAAGTGTTGTATTGGGGAGGTGGATTTGTTTATATTCCCACAGGAGAGGAAAAGTCATGGATCCCATCAAAACTGATCAAGATTAGAGCTGAGCCGCAGAGGTCTCCTGAAAAAGTTGGCCACTGACCCGAAAAGCACTGATTTCATTGAAAATGTCTCTGTTTCTAATTTCCCTACTACAACCCAGCATAATTAATGGCTTAAAACAGAAGGGGTTGTGGTATGTAGTGACAGTTCTGGAATTTTGGTTTCTTGAAAAGAACAAATATTATAAGAATATATTTTCATTTTAATCCCAGGTGTAGGAATATGGGGATGCTTGAAACTGTCTACAGCAGCTGACTATGGTTTGCCTCCTGCTCTACCAGAATCAAATATATAGCCAGGGGCAGATAGTTTCTGTGATTGGGTGACATTTGGAATTCTGGGCACTTGTCAGAGGGTATATAAATGCTAAGGCCCTGAGAGTCGGGGTTGGTCACTGTTGTCTTTCGTGGTGGTGGTGGTGGTGGTGGTGGTGGTGGTGGTGGTGGTGGTGGTGGTGGTGATGGTGGTGGTGGGGATGTTTGCAGTTTGCTAGGAGTCATGCACAAAGAAGAAACAAAAAGAAAGAAATTCACAGATTCACAGATCTTTCTCTCACACACCTCTATCCTTCTCTCTCTCCTATCCAGTGAGAGGGGGTGAAAGTGGGGGGATAAAAGGCGGGAAAAGGAAGAACCCACAGAGTAGCAAAACACAGCCATAGTTTTCCTTTGAAAAACCAGGACAATTCAACACTGGCGACTTGGTTTTACCAGTTTGTTTGGTGTTTTGTTTTCCTCCTGTGTTGGGCATTTCCTCCCCACACACCTGTCACGCACAGTGTGCCATCTGCAGTGTGGTGTTATTAACTGTTTTAGCAAGTGACCTCCTCCTGGGCATTTGATCATTTATCTTACAAAAATTTCACACCAACTGTCCTTGAAGCTGAAATTTTTGTAGACGTAATTATACTCACAAAACACTGGACCAAACCTGAATTTCATCTCAGTTTATCTGTATATAGATCTCTATCCTTCTGATAGCAGACATCGCAATCACTGGAAGAAGCCAACAGTTATAGTAGGGGGAGGGAAGTTTAATCAAATCTGATGGTTAAAGTGTGAGAGAAAACTGCACCATTTTTTGGTCAAAAGTTCTGAGTCCACAGTGGCCTGATGTGTATGGGACTGACCTAGGTCTCTGGACATACATTACAGTCTTCATATGGGACTCCTAACAGCAGGGGTAGGGGCAGGGGCTGTTTCTGACTCTGTTGTCTGCCTTGGGGAGCCTTTCCTCCTATTGGGCTGCCTCTGCTAGCCTCGTAGGAGAGGATGTGCCTAGTCTGACTACAGATCTATATGCCAGGGCTGGTTGGTACCCATGGGCATTCTCCCCTTTTCTAAGGAGAAATGAGGAGGGGTAGATGGGGGTGGTAGAGGAGAGTGGGGGGTGCTGAAAGGAGAGGAGGGAGGGGAAACTGTGATCTTATGTAAAATTAATTATTTTTTAATTAAGTAAAATAGTCAAGAAACTTTATTACTCATTTTATCTTTCTCCTTATAATAACTGTTCTAATGATAATATTCATACACTATTGGCATTGATTGTTGGGAGCGATGCCCTTGAAGCCCCCCATTATTAATGTTATTATTATGGTTAGAACTGACTGTGACTAGGTTCTTGGAAAATCCCCAGCCAGCTACAGAAGACTAATACAAATCTGGTGGTCAAAATAAATGAAAATATGATAAAGTTCTGACCTTGCTGAGAAGTACATCTGACGTCAAGAATGTGATGACCTGTGACCTTTCTGAAAGACCAACGTCCTGCTGACTAATAGATATGACAAACCTGTGACCTTTCTGACATCTTGTCAACATCAGCCGATTCCCTGACCACACGAATATTGTGTCCTTGGCCTGCGTAAATGTTTCACACTTCCCCCCTCCCTCTGTTACCCATGTTATGGTATAAATTCAGTCTTAGGGAAAAATAAAATTGTCGCCTTGATCAGACTCTTGTCTTGGCGTCCTTCTTCATGTCTCTTGTCCCCCATTCTCTTCCAGGTACACCCAGCAGCCCTTTGCTTACAATTGATAATAAATAATAGAGTATTCCTTAAGCTTTGATCATGTCACCAATGTTCCTGCAGTAATATTATGCTTAATTGTCTGAATAAAAATATCAGGAGAAATAGTCTATAGGTTGGACAGATTCAACATCATTAATAAATATGTTGAGTTCCTAAATTATTAATGCTCACTGGAAGAATATGAATAAGTTTATGAAATACCATGCTAAATATGGATTCTATTTTCCATTCCATCCTTTAAGTCTCTGGCTGCCTGTTTTTTAGATCAAAGTATTGTAAAGTTATTGTACAACATATTGTCTCATGTGTACACAGTGTTGGAGGAGGCAGTAAAGTTAGCTTAGCTTAGAAACTTACTTATGCAGTATAGCAAAATAATAAACACTGGGAAAACAAAGCCCTCCTGCTCAACTACACGCATCAAGACTGTGAGGTTGCTATGATCGTCAGGCTGAAACCACCCAGTTCTTTATGAGTCAAATCTGCAATTGAAGTATGGTTTCAATGAAAAGTTGATACTGAGAATGCTATCTATTAACGTCTATGGTGAAACAGAACCTCCATCTCTGCTACGAGGAAAGTGGTTTCTATAGGGAACATTGTCTACAATGGGCCAACAATGGGAACCAAGCTCTGTGTAATTTAAAGAGGAAAGATGGGTGAAAAGTTTAATTTCAAACTTGAGGTGAAGAAATGTTCGAGTGTGTCTCTTGAGCATTTTTTTTCATTTAGCTTAGCTATTTCAGAATGCTGTGAAAAGGCTGGCAAGTCCTCTGAGACATGTGTACTTACCTGTCTCGTTGGTAAATCTCATTTTCTGGGCCGAGTACAGTCAAAGCAGCAGGTGCCCGTGGGCTTGCCCTGCTCCCGAATCCCAGATCGTATTTCTCACTGCATATAGTGGGAGGGATATGAAGGACATTAAATACAGGATACTAAATTCTCAGCTTTTTGTCAAAGCAGAAGTAAACAGTATTTTAGAACACAGAACACTAAGTTCTATATTTAGAAATATAGGTATTTGCTCTGGTATTCCATGTTTCTGGCATGGCCTTAGGGTTTCTATTTTTGTGATAAACCAACATGCCAATAGCACCTTGTAGACAGAAGGGCTGATCTCGTCTTAGACCCCTCCATATCACCATTTATCATCAAAGGAAGTCTGGACGGGAGTTGTCGATGTTGTTGTTGTTGTTGTTGTTGTTGTTGTTGTTGCTTACATATGTTGGAACCTTTGATATAATACTCAAAACCACTTCTGTAAATCCCTTGGGCCATTGGGTGATATATCCACCTAAGGACAATTGTCCCTAGAGAGCTCTTAGAGAAAATGTTCCAACTTTCACACATGGTGCAAGATCTTTAGGGAAATCCCAAAAGACATCTGTCTGCCTTTTCTGGTTCAGAAGGGAATGGTCTCCAGCAGGATTGTTCACTTGGAGGTTCTTCAGAAGTTTTCAGGTTCTGTGTCCTTTATCAAGAAAGCACAATTGCTCTTGCCCTGTCTGTGATGGTCCGTTCCACCAGCCAGGACACCACCCCCCTCAGCCACTGTCACTTTGTATTTCAACATGGCTGCTTGATGCGAGAGTTTGAACACTCATACACATTACAAATGACATCCACTTCCTTCTCTCCACTTTCATTCTTCTGTCTAGCTGTGCAAACAGCCCAACCCTAGCAATTATCCAGTCTGTCACCTGCCCCTTAGTTTCAGGCCCTGGTCCCAGGACTGCACCCAGGAGACCTACCTTGAACTCTCAGAAATATTTAGATATATGCTATGACAGTGAATTGGAGATGTCATATAGAGCCCAGCATTCCTCCCACAGAGGGGATGTTGGCTGCTCTCTCAGAAACTTCCGTTCCCTGTCCTCACTGTGGGCCAAACTTCAGCCTCACTCTACCTCATGGCACGGCTCCGTGGCAACGGGACTATGAAACCATAAGTATGACCTCAGAAATATTTGGTAGTCATAAACCAACATAAATCATTTTGTTTCAATGGTTTAGTGACTTTGAGGTGAGAGGAGTCCAGGAACTCAGGGATTCTCACCCACAGAACGAATCGTTCCCACTTGAGATGTTTCTACCATTGACCACCAGAGGGCGCCCGTGCTTTATCCTGCACAAAAGAAACAAGCTAGAGAAAGCCGCCTGTGGACATTGTGATGGTACAGAAAATGATCGCCTGCTGCAACGAGGGAAATGGGATTGCAGCTATCCCTAGTGAGTTCTCAATTTCCAGAGAGGAAGCTTGAGGTGTGTGAGCCTTTTACAAGAGAGTTTTTCTCTTGGTTGGACCTGGGTGCCCCAATGGCTTCTGGGTGGGTTGTTGCCCCAGTCCACTGGCCATGTTTGTCAGAAGTGTGTGCGTGCCAATGAGGGAGGAGGGGGATCCCTAAAATGGCTTCACCCTCTCTTTATTCAAAGATAATATTCTTGTTTGCCACCAGTGGTCTGATGTTTGTAGTTGAATGGAACATGCGCAAAAGTAGTTTAAACACCACCCACAGCTCTTACGATTCACTTAGAAGAGAAGATCAGAGAGTACTACCGCAGTATTTGTGTGAATCCTTCCTTCTCTCTAGGCTGTGAGACCCTGTTACCATTCCTGTTTCCTGAGAGTCCCGTTTCCTTAGTGAGACAATGAAGGGGCAGATGGCTTCTAATGTCTTTCTACATTAATCCTGTGGGTCCTAGGAACAAAACCAAACCATCTGAGAGCTTTCTAAAGCCAGGAAGAAACAAAAGCAAACCATCTGTGAGTGGTACTCCCATGGGGCCTGGAGTACAGTGTGGAGACAGGTATAGTCAGATGACCACCTTAAAGCGCTCGAAGAGGCGTGGCAAACATGGGGCCAGCAGGCTTTGCCCTTCCTTCGCCTTATTAAACTGTTACATTCCCTTATTCAGGCGTCCCTTATTCCCACATTCCTGAAGCTAGGGTCTTCTATTTGGCCGTTTTCTTATGGCTGACCCATTCCTGGGTCTCATCACCGAGGTCCTATCACATCAGCAGCACCACAAGGGCAGAAGGAAGTTTACAAGGACTCAGATTCCTCTGAGCCACTAAGGTCAACACCCTCCAATCATACACCCAAGACCCATGAAAAGAAAGATGAGCCGCCAGGGTCCCGACTGTATTTTATAAGGGAAACCAACTTCGCTCCTTTAAACCTTGGACAACTGTGGCCACAATTAACAGTCACGGCCAGCTGGCTCCCCTAAACACATTGGATATCCAGTTATCCTCACACCTCAAATCCTATACTCCCCATTACAAGACATAACTAAACCCAAACTTCCCCAGCCATCTCCCCTTTGATGCACACATTCTCATTGTCAAACCCTCACTGGGGTTGAGGTCATCCAACAAACTCTTTCCCTTCTCAACAGGATCCTTCCTTTAACAGCCCCAACTGCTTTCTCTGTGTCTCCTGCAACACCCTCCCCTAGCCACAGTTCCCCTTACCAGCAATGCCCTAATTGTCACTGCCCTGCCACCCACTACCAACTGCTTGTCCCCAGTCGTCCAAGCTCCCTTGGGAACCAAAGGTGGGTCCTCCCAACCTCTCCACACCAACCTTCCAAATTTGTTACCCATAATCCCTTTCACCATTTAACAAAGTCCCCTCTGGACATCCACATTCCCAAAGTGTCTCAATTTCAAGCCTCCTGGCCAGCCCACCAAAGACTATCCTATTGTAATGGGTGTCTTTCTAATTGTATTTTCCCCAATGCAGACCCTGTTTTTTAGCAGCAGTCATCCCCAACTGACCTTATATAGCCCAAGTAAACTCCACTGGCCCCTCTCAAGAACTCATTTTCCAGGGCTGTCTTTTTGCCTGTCATGGTAGGTATAAGTCTGGCTAGCGCCTTAACTGAAACAGCTGTGACCAGCAGACCTTTGGGTCATTCCTTGTCACAGGTCAAGATTTCAAGACCAAATTAAAACTTTCTACAGACTCCACCCCAGTGCCTGGCCTCTCTCAATGACAGCTTACTTCACTGGCCCAAGTCTCCCTTCACATCAGCAAAGCTTTAAACCTCTGAACAGTGGAGAAAATAGGAGCTAGTCCCTCGGAGAAGACTGTTGCTAGCATGTCAATAAATGGAGGGTGGTAGAGGGAAATGTTTGTAAGCTAACCCACCTTCCTGAGGACCTGCTAAACGGAACTTCCCTCTTTGACTCCTGTTCCACATGATGGTTCAAGTCTCCCCTAATGAATTGGGTCTGGCCTTCTATGGCCCCTCATCCCCATTGTTCTTCTATTGCTTCTTGCCCCTCAGTTCCTTAACTGCCTTTCCTCTTTTTTTTTTTTAACCAAACAAATTGGACAAATCGATAGCCAAACTTTAAATCAGCTCCTCCTCAGGCATTGCAAACCTCTCATCACGGAAGATGACATCGTTTCTTCATGTAGCCCACGAACACCTCATCTAGGCATGGGAACAGTTTCTTGACGGAGGACTCCAGGAACATGACTGGCGTCTGCAAATGGCCGTCTGCACGCCAGATAACTTACATGAGGCAATCACTGATTTGCAGATTCAAGGATCTTTCCAGCTCCTCCATCCAGAGCTTCCTGAATTTTGGACTTTGCTTCTACGTCTCTTACTCTCCCCACCTCCTTCCCCGCTGGGCCCACCTTCAATCCTGTTAGATTAATGACATTTTTCACCCCTAACCAGCAGGAAGTAGTCAGAAAAATGATACCCACTTACACCTAGGCTCAAACATGGCAGACATGGTGCCAGTAGATCCAGCTCTTCCCACTTCCGTCTCCCTTGCTAAACCATCAGATTCCCTTATCTAGGCACTTCCTAGTTCCTAAAGCAAGATACCAAGGTCTGTTCCCATATTTGGTCACTTTCTTATACCGGACCCATTCCTGAGACTGAGGTCCAACTATCAAAGCATGAAGATCCAGCAATCAAAACCCCCTATTGGCCACCTTAATCAATGTGTCCAGTCAGAAGTTACCAACCTATCTTAGTTCATTCTAACATAGACCTCGCCCTTTACCTGTTGTGGTGGTTTGAATATGCTTGGCCCTAGGAATGGCATGATTTGAGGTGTGACCTTGTCAAAGTGGGTGTGGTCTTGTTGGAGGAAGTGTACTACTGTAGGCATGGGCTTTAAGACCTTTGTGTAACTACTTCTCCTAGCGGCCTTCAGATGAAGATGTAGAACTCTCAGTTCCTCCTGCACCATGCCTGCCTGGATGCTGCCATGTCCCTACCTTGAGGATAATGGACTGAACCTCTGAACCTGTAAGCCAGCCCTAATTAAATGCTGTCCTTATAAGAGTTGCCTTGGTCATGGTGTCTGTTCACAGCAGTCAACCCCTAAGACACCGTCAAGCACTCCTGCAAAGCTGTTCACTGCTATTTCTGCCTGCTTCAGATTCTTTGCCTTGCTTAAAAAATCTCTCTTTGTATTAGAAATTGTATTGTTTGGGTGTGGTCTGTGCCTAATCTGGGGTCCTTCGCACTTAGATGGGTACAAACCAACTTAGGTAAGACCTCGGAAGGAAAGCAGGAACAAACGACAGTGCCATCCAGCCTGGACAGAGAAATCAGGAAAAATGCCCCGAGGAAGGAGGTGTGTGACAGAAGGAAAAGGCAAGGAAAAAAACATAGAAAAGCAAGGGACAAAGCTGGCAAGTGCAAGCCCAGCATGCCTGGATGCAGAGGGAAAGTTGTTAGCAATCAGGAATCTCCACCACCTGCCCCAGGAACCCGGCAACAGCAGGACACATCAGCATTGGATGCTAAGATGCAACGCATTCCCACTGTCACCGAAAGTCACATGTCCTCCCCCCACCCCGTGCATGTGCTACGACCCCTTATAAAAGGCCACACCCTCCTCTAATCTCTTTTTCCCTCCATCCTCACCCACAGGCAGTCTCTGTATGCCCCCTCCCCAACAAACCTCCTGTGTGAGATCTGTGGCACGGTGTGACTTCATAGTGTCTGTATCTGGTCATAACAGAAGCTATGCTGGGCCAGAGAACCGCATGCCAAGCTCTCGTATTTAGTCAAGAAGCAATGGAAATCGAGGAGCAATCAAAAAGGTCGAGAAACTTAAGCCACGGGGCCCAGAGGAAATTGCCAAGGAGGAAGAACATGAGCTACGGGACTGAGGATGGCACATGAGCCTGAAACTCTCAATGTAGTGCCCAGGAGCAGGGGAAGGGCCCTCCCTACAAGATCAGTTAACAGGAGCTCATTGTCACTGCAATGCAGGAGGCTGCATGGAGATGGAAGTGAGGGACGGGCCATTGCAAGAATGGAAGAATGTTCCTGCCTGGACCCGAACACCTTCCCCTGACTGATGCCCACCCATTAGTCACCCCTGTCTCTCCTTTCCTGGCATCTACTGACTTTCAAACAGCTCAAGTGTCTCAGAGACAAACAGGCTTTCGCATCGGTCTCCAATGCTTCAGTTATCAGCTGCCTCCACTTCATGGTTAAAATAATAGCAGGAAAAGTCTATGTGGATATTGAAAAAGCCACCATTGGCCAGACAATACAACCTTTGTTCCCTCTAGGGTCCCCAGTCACACTCAGTGTGTCCTGTAGATCGTGTCTTTCTTCAGCTCTACGTGTGCGGCTCGTTATCTCAGCAGGTGACTCCACAACAGAACAGAATCTTTCCCATCAGACATTATCAGCTGGCTCATTGAAATCACCTGCCAGCATTAAAAGCCCAATGCTTGTTCACCCCGGCCCACAAAGTCTCTATTTTCATTACCTGAACTGTAGTTTGACCTTCACTAGGAAAGTTCCCAGATGATTTTAATGTGTAGCCAAATTGGAAATCAGTGTTGTCCAGTTTAGCATTGCTCTCAAGTAATCATGGGACAGTAATTTTAAAAGGTTCCTCCACAGCCCAAGGGTGAATCTCAAATTCTCTTATATTCCCCACATAAAATGAATCCAGAAAGAATAGACCCCTCACACATGGCTGGTGGGGATATAAAATTGTGCGGCCACTTTGGGGAAGAGTTTAGCAATTTTTTTAGAACACTGAACATAAATTTACTATGTGAACACAATTCAACTCACAAGTTGAGACCCAAGAGGAAGGAAAAGCTGCATCTAGTCACAGGCATCAATTATAAATGCTCGGGGCTGGGGATTTAGCTCAGTGGTAGAGCACTTACCTAGGAAGCGCAAGGCCCTGGGTTCGGTCCCCAGCTCCGAAAAAAAGAACCAAAAAAAAAAAAAATGCTCAGAAGGTGTCAGTCATCACAGCTAGAAATCAACAGTGTCTATGAGCAGGCAGAGGAGCGGCTGAAAGAGTGAGTATATCATATGAGTACGGCATAGCAACGCAGTCAGGTGGAATACTACTTGACAAGTTATATAAAGGATTGATGCAGACAACAGTGTGAAGGTCTCAAAAAACATCAAATTTTAAAAGCCAAGCACAACTCTCACATATTCTAATTTACTTCAAATGTACAAAAAGGCAAACCTGTGAAAACAAGATGTAGTTTGGTATCTGGGGCCAAGGGAGGCAGAAGCAAGGATTATTCCAAATTGGTGTCAGGACTCTTCCTGGGGTACTAAAAGTTCTTGAGTTTTAGAGTTAAAACAAGTGGATTATGGTGTCGAGTATCTCAGAAAAGTTTATATTTGTCTGAAAGGTGAATAGTCATAAATAAATGAGGTTCGGGATGAGTACATCTCCACACACAGGCACATCGCCTCCTGTTTCCTCAAGGATGCTGCAAGGCCATCAACTCCAGCTGTTCCCAGAACAGCATCAGTGCTTGTTAGAAACACACTGTAGCCCTGCCCTAGATAGGCTGATTTCAGGAAGTCTGTGGGTGTACACCTGCTCCTGTCTTTCTAAAAGTCCCTCTGATTCTGAAACACACTAGCTTGTTAGCTAGCCTCTTCCTAGTTTCATCTGGAGGTTGGGAATGACTTAGCTTTGAAATTAAGAGAACAAACCAGGTACTCTTCATAATGGGAGGAAGGACTTCAAATAGTTCAAATGTCCACAATAGGTAAGTAGCTAAACAAATTCTGAAATGTATACCATGTTCAAACCATGAATCAACAGTAGCAAGAACCCTTCCTCCAAGTGTCCCATGTCACTGAGTGAAAGGAGATTTTGTTCCTATGAAATATTGGGGCAGGTAGAACTTCCCTACAAGGACAGAGAGCAGATGTGTGACTGCTGGGCCTGGAGTTTGCAGAGGGATTCACCTCTGAGCTGCAGAGATAACTTATAGAGATGATGGAAGAAGTCCATATTCCAATTGTGAAGATAGTTATGGGGGTATTTGTTCATCTGGATACAAACTATACACTTAAAGTAAGTATGCTGTTATATATTTTGTATCTTAATAAAGTTGATTGTGAAAGAAAAAACTGGATAGAAGTATTAGTGTCTATTTTATAAATGTTTCAGTTTTCTCTTATCCTGGCTAGTTCCCAAACAATTGAGACCCGACTATTTCATTTACCTAACAGCTTTAAGGCACAACAACTGAGCAATACTAATCTATTTTAATCCTCTAAGATAATGGAGCTACCTCCCAACTAACATCCCTGAGATACTTGCATTTTATGGTTTTCTCTGCTCCACTTGTTTTCTTACAATGTGTTCTGGACCCTCTCCCCAGGGCTGAATCCCCACTTCCTCTCTCTCCCTCCCCCTCCCCTGATTAGGACAAAGTCCAACCCTATTCTTTCCCCTGCTGATCATTGACTGACCTTATTGACCAGTCAGGAAATAATTGGGGAGCAATGTTTACACAACACTGAGACAGGAGATTTGCAGAATAAGAATTGCAACCAACTTTCCACGTGTGAAAGCCTGAGACTTGTGTAGTCCAGGACACCTCAGGTTGCCTGAGTCACCAAAATGCAGTAATGAAGTCAGGTTTCAGTCCCCATGGGGACAGCTTTGGTGGCAAAGGTGGGTTTGGTAGAGGAGTAAGCAGAAGAGGTTTTGGTGGTGGATGAGGAAGGCTTTGGCCGTAGAGGTTGAGGTCAAGGTGGAAGAGATGGTGGCTTCAGGGGACAAGGAGGTGGAGGTGGCTGAGGTGGAGGCTTCCAATCTGAGGGGAACCAGGGTCGAGGTGGTAGCGGGGGGGGGGGGGGAGACAAGAGAGGAAACCAGTCAGGGAAGAATATGACAGTGGAGCCCCATCGGCATGAAGGTGTCTTTATCTGATGTGGAAAGGAGGATGCCCTTGTCACAAAGAATCTGGTCCCTGGAGAATCTGTGTCTGGAGAGGAGAGATGAAGCGTGTGCCAATGTTCTTTCACAGGCAGGCTCCACACATTGGTCCTTCCAGGGCTTTGGCAGCCTGAGGAAGTCTATTGGGCATTGGGACCTTAGCTTGATTCATGCTTAGCAAACCCGGTAAAAAGCCTGCCTAGATGTCTCAGGTCTTCCAAGCTGAGCAATCTTCCACACAACCTGTCAGGATTTGCAAGCTTCCTCATGCCCAGTGAAGTCTCCGTAGAGCCCATGAAATCACCTTGAGTCTGGGCAAATTCCCCTCAGCTACCTTCCCTAAGTGCTGAATTCAGGTGACCTCAGATGGGGAAACATAGATTAGACCACAACTGGTCTTGGGCAGTTCTGAAACAAAAGTGGTGAACCAAGAAATGTCTTGCACTTGTAAGGGAGAAGTGTGACATTAACCTCTCTTACTGTCTCTTTAGTTCCACTGAAGGCTCTAAGGTGGATCTTTGCAGCAATATACATTTCATGAGTTAAACTATGCCAAATGGAGTCTGCCATTCTGGAAGGTTCTGTGATGAAAGAGGCTGAGCTTGGATCAACAGAGCTGAGGTGAGATGCTTGCTTGCCATCAGCCTGCTCTGTTTCTAAGAGGAGAGCGAACAGGCTGGAAAAGGTAAAAAGGGAAAGAGCTAGAGAGAGTCACCCAAAGGTTGTAGGAATTTGCCTGTCTTTGATGCCATCCCTATGTCTTTATCCTCTCTGATTTGAGTAAATGAGTGCGTAAGATTTTTCTGGAAATTCAATAAAGAAGCTGTTTTCTTTTGGGAAAGATGATGGCTGACTCCATGACATTCTGACCTCTTTCTTCAATGAACAAATTATTTGTCTTAAAAATATCTCCCAACTGACTCCTTCCTCAACCTAATTCTAACAATTAAGTAGTTAGGACAGCAGTTTTCAACCTTCCCAATGCTGCAACCTCTTTAATACACTTCCTCATGTTGTGGTGACCCCCAACTATAAGTTTATTTTCGTTGCTACTTCATAACTGTAATTTTGCTACTGCTATGAATCACAATGTAAATATTTGATATGCAGGATGTATTTTCATTGTTACAAATTGAACATAATTAAAGCATCGTGATTAATCACAAAAACAATGTGTAATTATATATTGGGAAATATTTACTTCTAATTACAAATAAATGGAATTTTCTCTCGAAGCATGGTGTAGCATGGGTAACAGTCTTATTATAACAACAGTAAACTATGTGGCTACATTTTGCAACAGTACACATAAAAAGCCAAAGTCAGCAGGAAGGTTGGGATTGCTTCTTTCTCACCAGATCAGAAATTCTCCCAGCAGTCTTTGCAAAAGCACAATAAAGATCATCATGGAAATGATGTCTACTTCCAAATATATCTACTTTTGTATTCAGACTTGATAAACAACCATGCTGGAAAACTGTGTCTCACGAGGATATATTGTTGGAAATGGAAGAAAAGAGAGCAGTCTTAGACAGAACATGGCATAACTGCAAACACTTGATCCAGAATTGTGTAACTGTTGTTGGAGAGAAATCAGTCCTCACTGCACAGATGTTACTAAGCTCAGTGAACTCCTCTGGGGCTTTCTCGGGAACATCTTCAGCTTTGACTGTGAATGGGCTTCTAGGGTGTCAGGTATAGTCTGAAAATACAGTGAAATTCTGTCTGCAAGCATGTGCAACTGTTCTTCCACACAACTATCATCACAATCCTTAGTCTGGCTCAGTGTCATGGTCTTAAAAAAAACCATGAAAATAAAATTACATGTTGCCTATCAGCTATTTTTTACTTTCACCAATTTTTTTTTCCCAGAGCTGGAGTTTCATTTGGAGTGATTGGATCTTTTCAGACCAATCGAGGTGTGTTGCACTCGGTCCTTGCAATACTGAACTTAACTAGTTCAAGATGGAGAAGATCTCAAGCTTGTTTTCCTGCAATTCACTTTTATCCCAGAAAAGTGCTTTGAGCTGTGGTCTTACTGTCTGATTAATGAGTATTTTGAGTTTGTCATGAAGCTCAAAATGCACTTTAAAATTTTTCATCTCCACAATCATCTCAGCTCAGCAGCAATGTTCCCCAAATATGAAGCTTCAGTGGCTGCTATGTTTTGTTGGGGGTACCTGCGGCTGGTGTCAAGTCTGGCTTTCCCGTGTCCATTACCTTTGCTTCTAAAATAGTTGGTATCCTTGCCTGCAAAACTCCAGTGCTTACTAGAAATGGCATTTTAGTTTGTTCAGCTTCATAGATTTAACTGACAGAACTTCTCTGTAAATAACACACAGCAGTTTCTCAGCTCCTGCTGTAATTGTTGAGGTCCAAACATACTTTAAAAAACCCTCACTACGGTTTCTTTAATTAATGTTCTTCTCTACACGATCTACTGTCATGGGATGGCTTGTTAATGAGAATAACAAAAGAGTAGACTTAATAATACTAAAGATAACACAAAGTATAGTACAATCTATACAGTTTATTAAAGTTTCCTATGATTTACCATTCTCTGTGCTGTTTTCTTTTCCTTTTTTTTTTTTACATACCTGTTACTATCACAAGGTGGCAGTATTCACATTAACCACAGTTGAGCACAAAAAGATCAGCATCCAAATTGTTTCCATAGTGCAGATTTTTTTTTTTTTTTGCAGGGGTTGACAATATTACAGTACATGATCTTACGTCTACCCAGTAATATTATTCATGAGGTGTCTTTTTGCCTCCAATATTGCTGCCTTCGACATAGTAGCTGCTCTCTATGTGACTGGTCTGCACAAGTACATTATGGTGCCAACCCAGTTACCTACACCTTTATTTGCTCAGTGTGTATGTGATGGGTTTGGTGCGATGACATCATCATGCCACGTAATCGTGATTGGGCACATCTTCGTGTGGGCGGGCTGCCTAGAGACAGAAAGAGGAGTGATGTCTCAGTTTCTAAGAGCATTGGAAAAAAATGTATTTTCAGATGGTCTTGGGTGATCACTAAAGGAAGGTCATTTGACCCCTCAAAAGGATCGCAACCCACAGGTTGAAAACCACTGAGTTAGGTCCTTCCATAGAGACTAAGTGAAGATTTAAAGAAAAACAGGCCATGATGATTCATGATTGATCTGAAGCCAATTTTTGAAATTCAGATATTTAATACTTCAAATTTCATTATAAAGCTCCAAGCTATACATGTCAAGATAGTATAAAAATCAGTGAAAAGGCCACATTAAAAAACCACATACTTGAAAAGACATGATGGATGACTGGACATGTTTAACATCATCATGTAGGCATCTGTGTATGTGTGATTTCTGTGTGCAAGTACACATATGTGTTCAGGAGTGTGTGTGTGTGTGTGTGTGTTTGTGTGTGTGTGTGTGTGTGTGTGTGTGTGTGTGTGTGTGTGTGTGTGTGTATGTGTTTCATCTTCAGGAGCTCCTACGACCTCCTTTGAGACAGGGTTTCTTGTTGACTTGGACCTCATCAATTAGGCTAGACTATCTAGCCAGATAACTCCAAAGATGAGCCTGTCTCTGCCTTACAATGCAGGATTACAACACATATTTTAATGAAGATCTGAGAATCAAACTCCATTCCCAGTGTTTACAAAGAGAGATTTAGTCACTGAGCTCTCTGAACAAATACTTTTTATGAAATTCAAATGTTTCAGACAAATTTAAGGGCTATGCAAATATTTGTTTGGCACTCAACTGGACTAATCAAATAAATGCAAACCCATCATTTGGACAAACTGAAAAGTTCCTCAGTTTCACTCAGACTCCCTAATAAAGTCTCTACGAGAAACTATATGTTAGCCTTCGACATCCTATTAGCTGGCATTTTGTGGGAATTGTGGCTTTTCCTAGTCACTAAATTGGGTAATTCAGCAAATGTTCTCCTCAGGCATATCAGTACTTAGTGTGTAATGTCAAAGATGCCCTGTGTCCTCCAAGGAGTGTGCTTTCTGATGTCAAGAGTAAACAAACAAACATGACCTGCGGGAAGACCCAAAATTAATGGTGACATCAATTTAAAACACAGCCCTTGCTCAGTCTCATCTCTGGCCCTGCAACAGATCTCCAGCTGCATCCTCACTTCTACCCTTCCTCACAGCTCCTGAGAGTCCCACAGACCACCTTCTCTTCATACTCATAGCTATACCCCAGCCTCCAACTCCAGCAGGTACCACCTGCTCAAACACAGGCCAACCCTGCCAGAAAGCCAGATAGGCTGATGGCAGAGCTCCTCTCTCTCTATTCCCCCAGACCAAATCCTTTCGTTTCCTTAGTGATACAACTGTAGCCTCCCTTCCCAGCTCCCCACATTTCCTGTGGATCCCACAGACCACCCTCCATTCTCCCTCCCCTGACTCTCTTCTGCATCCCAGCCTCAAACACCTGTAGGAGTTCCCTTTGAATGCACCAGCTGAGCAGGACAGTAAAACATGACACACACAGTTAACGCACTCTCTGAAACTCCACAGAAGAGACAGAAATCAAGGAACAAAACAACTAAGAGAAGAAGAAAAAAAACACACGATCATCTCATTCGAGGTTGAAAACCCTTTGACAAACTCTAACACCTTTTCATGATAAATGTCTTGGACAGATCAAGGATACAACGTGCATACCTAAACACAATAAAAACAATATAACTAAATCCAATAGCCCAACAACAAATTAAATGGAGAGAAACTTAAGGCAATTCCACTAAAATCAGGGACATGAGAAGGCTGCCCGCTCTCTGTATCTATTCAGTGAAGTACTTGGAGTTCTACTAGAGCAATAAGATAACTAAAGGAGATAAAGGAGACAAAAATTGGAGAGGAAGAAGTCAAAGTATTACTATTTATAGACCTCCTAGGACTTAATTACACCTTCAGCAAAGTGGCTGGATACAAAATTAACTTTAAAAAATCAGTAGTCTTCCTTTATACAAATGATAAATGGACTGAAAAAGAAATTAAGGAAACAACATCCTTCACAATAGCCACAAATAATGTAAAATATCTTGGTGTAACTGTAACCAAGCAAGTGAAAGACCTGTGTGAAAAGAATTTCAAGTCTCTGAAGAAAGAAATTGAAGAAGATATCAGAAGATGGAAAGACTCTCCATGCTTGTGGATTGGTAGGATTAACATAGTAAAAATGGCCATCTTACCAAAAGCAATCAATTCAATGCAATCCCCATCAAAATTCCCACACAATTCTTGAAAGAACAATACTCAACTTCTATGGAAAAACGTAAAACTCAGGAGAGCTAAAACAATTCTATACAACAAAAGAACTTCTGGATGCATTAGCACCCTTGATCTCAAGCTGCACTACAGAGCCATAATAATAAAAACCACATGATATTGGCACAGAACCAGACAGGTTGATCAGTGGAATCACATCAAAGAACCAGAAGTAAACTCATAAGCCTATGGACACTTGATTTTTGACAAAAAAAAGCCAAAACTATATAATGGAAAAAAGAAAGCATCTTCAGTAAATGGTGTTGGTCCAACTGGATGTCTACATGTCAAAGAATGCAAATATATCTATATCTATCACCCTGCACAAAACTCAAGTCCATGTGGGCCAAAGACCTTAACATAAAACTAGATACACTAAATATGATAGAAAAGAAAGTGGGGGGTAGCCTTGAATACACTGGCACAGGAGACAAATTCCTGAACAGAACACCAACGGCTCAAGCACTGAGATCAATAAAATAAATGGGACCTCATGGAACTAAAAAGCTTCTCTAAGGCAAGGGACACTGTCAATAGGACAAAATGTCAGCCTACAGAATGGGAAAAGCTCTTCACCAACCCTACATCCAACAGAGGGCTGATATCCAAAATATATAGAGAACTCAAGAGATTAGACATCAACAAGCCAAATAACCCAATTAAAAATGAGGTGCAGAGCTAAACAGCTGACAGAGGAATCTAATGGCTGAGAAACACTTGAAGAAATGTTCAACATCCTTAGTCATCAGGGAAATGCAAATCAAAACAAAGCTGAGGTTCTGTCTTACACCTGTCAGAATGGCTAAGACCAAAAACTCAAGCAACAGCACATGCTGGTGAGGATGTGGAGCAGGGGAGACAATTCCTCCACTGATGATGGAAATGCAAACTTACACAATCACTCTGGAAGTCAATTTGGTGGTCTCAGAAAATTGGGAATAGTTCTAACTCAAGACTCCCTCTACCCCTCCTGGGCACATACCCAAAAGATGCTCTACCATGTCGCAAGGACACTTGTTCCACCATGTTCATAGCAGCTTTATTTACAATAGCCAGAAACTATAAGTAATATAGGCATTCATCAATCAAAGAATGGATAAAGAAAATGTGATAAATTTACACAATGGAATATTACTCAGCTATTAAAACCACTGGCATCAGGAAATTTAAGGACAAATAGACGGAACTAGAAAAGACCGTCCCAAGTGAGGTAACCTAGACCCAGAAAGACAAACATGGTATGTCCTCATAAGTGGGTGTGTGCCATACAATACAGGATAACCACGCTATACTCCACTAACCCAAAGAAGCTAAGTAGCAAGGAGAACCCAAGGGAAGATGCTTGAGTCTCACTTAAAAGGGGAAATAAAATAGACATTGCAGGTGAATGAAGGGAAGGAATGTGGTGAGAGATCAGGTAGGGATCAAGACAGAAGGAGAGAGCACTGGGAGAGACAAGTGGTTGAGGTGGAGGGGTCATCTCTGGAATGAGAAAGCTAGAACAATGGAACCTACTAGGAATCTATGAGGTGACCTAGGTAAGACGCCCAGCAATGGGGATATGGAGCCTGAAAGGCCACTTCCTGTAACCAGACAAGACTTCCAGTGGAGAGATGAGAGCAACAACCCAGCCATAACACCTTTGACCCACAATTTTTCCTGCCTACGAGATGGATTAAAAAGTGTGTGGACTTTAGCCGAAATACCCCACAAAGGGGGAACAGAACCTGTAGAGGCCACATTCAGTGGATAGACATGGCCCTGGTTAAAGGATGGTGCCACCTACACACCTCAAAAATATTAATTAATCCAGAATTCCTCCTGTCAAAAGGAAATGCAGGGACAAAGAGTTGAGCAGAAACTGAAGAAAAGGCCATCCAGAGACTGACCCACCTGGGGATCCAAACCCAGACACTGTTGCTGATGACAAGAAGGACTTACTGACAGGAACCTGGTATAGCGGTCCCCTGAGAGGCTCTGCCAGAGCCAGACGAATATGGATGTGGATGTACACAGCCAAACATTGGACTGAGCATGGGGACCCCAATGGAGAAGTTAGGGGAAGAACTGTAGGAGTTGAAGAGGTTTGCAACCTCATAGGAAGAACAACAATATCAATCAACCAGACCCCCCAAAGCTCCCAGGGACTAAACCACCAACCAAAGAGTACAGGGGCACCACGGGGGGCATGGCTCCAGATGGCTATGTAACAGAGGATGGCCTTATCTGGCATCACTGGGAGGGGAGCCCCTTGGTCCTGTGGAGGCTTGATGACCCAGGATAGGGGAATGCTAGGACACTGAGGCTGGAGTGGGTAGGCAGGTGAGGGAGCACTCTCATAGAGGCAGAGGTTAGGAATGGCCAAGTAACCATGCCATGAGAAAGTCCACTCATGACGCTGCCACTGATATTCTGCTATGCTTGCAAACAGGAGCCTAGCATACCTGTCATCTGAGAGGCTTTACCCAACAGCTGATGGAAATGGATGAAGATACCCACAGCTTGGTATCTCGGGGAATCTGTGGGAGAGAGGAAGGAAGGATTGAAGGAGCCAGAGAGGTCAAGGTCATCACAAGAAAACCTACAGAATCAACTAACCTGAGCCTATAGGGGCCCACAGAGACTGAACCACCAACCAGAGAATATGCATGGGAAGGGCATAGGCCCCCTTCACATATGTAACAGTTTTGCAGCTTGATCTTCATGTGGAATCTCTAACAGCAGCGGCAGGGGCTGTCTGTGACTCTGCCGCCTGCCTTTGGATCCCTTTCTCCTTACTGGACTGCCTTGCCTAGCTCCAATAGAAGAAAAGGCACCTAGTCCTACTGCTTAATATACCAACGTGGGATAACTGACATGGGAGGTCTCCCCTTCTCTGAGGAGACAGAGAGGGAAAATGGAGGAAGGGATATGAGAGGGAGGGATGGGAGAAGAGGAGAGAGGGGAAGCTGTGATTGGGATGTAAAGCTAACAAATAAATTAATTAAAAAGAAGAACATGAAATTGGGAGGGAGGCGAGATGGGGGTGGATCTGAGAGGGGTTGGAGAAGGGGTCAATATGATCAAAACACAATATATGGAATCTGAGGTAATTAATACAATAGTTTTCTGGATCAGAGAGAGAGAGAGAGAGAGAGAGAGAGAGAGAGAGAGAGAGAGAGAGAGAGAGAGAGAGAACATTCTTTTTTGCAATGCTGGAATCTAACCCAGGACCTTTCACTGTACAATTGAGCTACGTCCACTCCCTAAGATCTTCTAAAATACTGAGCTGATCCCATGCTCCCTGACATTCTCGTTAAGTGGTATAGAATGTGGCGTCTGAACAACAGAGTGTTTGAAAGCTCCGTAGCTGGCTCTAATGTGCAGCCCAGCCTGGAAATCACTGTCTTAGCCCCTTCCCTTGGGTGGAACCCAGAACAGGTAGGAGGAGCGAACTGACAAGGTTTAGGTTTTGAGCCAGATCAACTCTGGCTACTTCTGAGACTCCTCGGAGAGCACTTTAAACACAAATGAAACTCAGACTCCACCTCTCAAAGATTCATTTCATCCAACTGGGTTGGCCTGATCTTTGGTGGCTTAAAAATCTCCCCGAAAATGTACTTTTGAAAGGAAATTCTGCACCCACCTCTCTTTGCCATAGGTCATTCATGTTGTAAAACTTTAGTGCCCAGAAGTTCATTTCTTGATCCCTCTATAATAGTTCGGAGATATTGATCCCCAGAGTAAGAAGATTCTCAGAAGTTCACTTTCATCGCAGAAATGTGACCGATGGTGAGGGCAAAGTGGCCTTCTTCTCCAGAACTTCCCCACAGAAGGTGCCTGACATTTTCCACTTCCACTGCCACCCCACTTCCCTCCATGACTCCTTGAGCCTTTGCACTCACTCTGCCTCCCTTCCAGCCAGGAGAGTTTGACCTATAGTTGGCAAGAAGCATTCAGTCTGGAATTTGCCCTGTGAATGGGTTCCTCGTGGAAGAGAGAGCAGAAGACCATGACATTATCCCATGTGACATTTGACTGTTCTCCGCAATGCAGACCTGAGGTCGTTTCAAACCCACATCATAAACCAAGCACACATCATGACCTCATAGAGATCAGGCTCAGGCTAGAATGATGGTTTCAAATTGTGCTGCTTGGGCCATCTTATTAAAAAGAAATCACCAGGCCAAACTTTCTGCATTTTGGACAGAATACAGTGCACAGGTAGGAGTCCTGAGTCCAGAATAGCATTGAGGTTGAGAATTTCACATTATGCAATGACTGGCATCTACATGATCTGACCCTAAGAAAAGACAACATAAGAGAGCCATCTAGAAAATGTGCTCAGGCTTAGCTTTCTGGAGGATCCCTCCTCTGGATTCTCTACTAGTGTGGCCTTATGTCATCTACAACACACATGAGAATGGGTGGCGCAATCTAGCCATCAAAACAAAATGTATCACAATAAAATACTTGATGCTTTAAGTGAGTTTATGGTTTCTCATTGGGATGTATTCGCCAATATCCTGTGGCACAGGTGGAGGTTAGGCACAGCTACCAGGTTTTCATAACAGCTTATGTAATGCCTTTTAGCCCCAAACTATAGATATTGCAGCAGATAAAGCTCATTTGCAGAGACAGATGTTCCAGGGGTCTAGATCGCAGTAAGTTAGTCTCTTATGACGTTGGACTTCTGCAATAAGCCCAGGGTGTATAAGCAGCTTTAGTCTCAGAGTGGGAAACTTGCCTAATTTCAGGCATTTCAAAACATCCTACAAAGATCTCTCTGGCAGCTGACAATTGAATTTAGGATGGTGTCACCTAAGCCACAGTGAACAGCATAAGAGAGTTCAGAAAGCAGGAAATGCCCCGCCTAGCTGGAGTGCAGGAAATGTGCGTGAGCAGGATTGAGAATGTGAGGAAGCTGAAGCAAGCAGAGACTCCTTGAAGGGTGGGACCCCATCACCAGTGTCGTCTGTAAGCACGTGGGAAACATTTTTACACTCTGTCTTAGTCAGGGTTTCTATTACCGTGAAGAGATGTATGACCATGAACACTCTCATCAAGGAGAACATTTCACTGGAGCTGGCTTACAGTCTCAGAAGTTTAGTCCACTATCATCACGGCAGTAAACGTGAGCACGGCAGGCAGACACGGGGCTAAAGAAGGTGCTGAGAGCTCTACATCTCGATCAGCAGGAAGGGAGAGAGACACTAGGCCTGGCTTGAGCGTTTGAAATCCCAAAGCTCACCCCAGAGACACACTTCCTCCAACCAGGCCACACCTCCTAAATCCACTCTGTAAAGGCCAGGCACTCAAGTGTATGAGCTTATGGGGTTTATTCCAATCTAAACCACCACTACACGCCACACTAGTCAACTGAAAAATTAAAACAAATATTAAAAGGTATAATGTTTTTCTCTTTAAGCTAATAAAAATTCAAGACTGGCAAAACTTGATACTGACAAGAGCTTAGGCTCAGAGTTAATCCCACAGGCTGTTGGGAGAATGGCAGTAGGACAGGAAGAGCAAAAGCTTTATACATGTAGACCTACACACGAATGCACACACGTGCACTATGCATGAGACATGTAAACTGGTATATCTCTGTTCTAGTTTGCTTTCTGTTGCTGTGGCAAACACGATGACTAAAATCAACCTGGGGAGGAAAAGGTTTCATTGGCTCTCGGCTTACAGTCCACCATCAGGGAACTTAGGACAGGAAACCAACAGAGAAACCAGGAGAGGAACTGAGCAGAGATTCTGGAGGAACAACCGCCTAGTGTCGTACCTTCTCTAGCGCATGCGCAGTGAATATTTTATTCAACCCAAGTCTACCAGAGGCTAGCACAGTCCACAGTCCTAGGTCTTCCTACATCAATTAGCAATCAAGAGAGTGCAGCACGGGCGTGACACAAGCCAACCTGACGAAGACAGTTCCTCAGCTGAAGTTCCCTCCTGCCTGAGTGACCCCAAGTTATATCAGGTGGATAATAAATATCAATATGATCTGCGTATGAACATGTAAGACTATGTGTGTGCTATCTATGTACATTCACGCATGTATACATTCACATGTAAAACCAGATGTGTACTATCAATGTCTGTGTCCTCACACATGCACTGACACACTTTGGTCCATTATTTCCTCTCTATTTAACATACTCCGGTGAATAAAGAGTTAAAATAAATATTTAGCAGAAATATTTATAATACGAAGCTATAAACAGCAAAGAACACATCAGCAATAGATCCAGGGGGATGACAGGAAGCTGTCACTTATACACTGCTGGCAGACACGAGTCTACCCCCTTCCCAACCCACTAGGGTTTATTCATGTTCCCATCTGTATCAGGCCCTCCCACTACGTGACTTGGCACGGAGGGAAGCCCCTCTCCAGAAGGACACATTCAAGTCTATAGATGCTAAGGAGAGACGCATGGCTTTGCTTAGCAGAAGCCTCCACATCTTCTTGGTGAGACTCACGGACTGAGCATTCTGATGTAAAAGCATTGCTCATTCAGAAAGACATCTGGTTTATAGTCACTAAAGCAAGCGACCTATGTAACTTTATTTTTAAAAAATATTGATATTCAATGAAAAAAGTACAGAATATACACAAAACCTTAACTGCTTTTCTCTAGGCACTAGCACTACATACAGTGTTTTCTTCTGCCTGCCTTTAAATACCCTATTCTCTCTACAATGACTATATATTTATCATGCAATTTTTAGGGGGAAAAATGAATAAAACATATGCAAAAAAGTAGACTAAACTAGACATTATGTGGAGAGAGCCTAAGTTTGGGGTCCCCATTAAATTCCTGCCCCTCAGAACTCAGAGAATCCTTCAGAAGAGGAGTCAGAAAGATCCTAAGAGTCAGAGGGAATAGAAGACACCAAACTCTTTCTAAGTCAACTAAGGAAGACACGCATGCCTCACAGACTGAGGCAGCAAGCAAGAGTCTACATGGCTTACACCAGGCCCCCTGTGTGTGTATGACAGCTTTTAGCTTAGTGCTTTTATGGAAACAAGTGGCTCTCTGACTCTATTGCTTGGTCTTGGGACTCTTTTCGTCCTGTTGGGTTGTCATGTCCAGCTACTACATGAAAGTTTTCACTTCCTCTTATCACATTTCAGTTTGTCATGTTTGGTTTTTATCTTTTAGACGCCTGTTCTTTTCCAGTGAGAGACTGAAAGGGAGTGGATCTAGAGGGGAGGGCAGGTGGGGGTGGGGACTGGGAGGAGTGGAGAGAGGGGAAACTATTATCAGGATAAGGTATATGAGAAAAAAATCTAATTTTAATTTTTAAAAAGTAGGCTAATCTTACCTATGAAAATAAAATTATATTTCACATTGTTTCCTATAAAATATTGAAATCAGTGCTTTCAAAATGGCCAACTTAATAGCAAACAAACATGTCTTTGGGTTTTTTTTTTTTTTTAAGGGAATTGTTCATTGCAGACTTTTTTTTTTTTAATAAAAGCCACAGAGACACAATTGAAAGCTTGTAAGTCATGCATGATGATGTCGGTGACTGATTCTGTAACTGGCTTTAGCCTCGTTTTAATCTAAAATAACTGAATTTAATCCTTTACTAATGAGAGAATGCAATTTCAACTGACCCCTTTTCTGCATCTGGGTAAGTTTTAGCTGCCAAAATCCGTTTTCTGGCTGGGTTGAATTGTCCTAAGATATTTAGGAGAAATGTATTTTAAGCACGCTCACTTGTTTTGCTGAGCTACATTTTCATGGCTAGTCTGTTTCGTGATTGTGTCAAACAACTAGAAAAGCATGCACATGTTTCCTTAATACCCACGTGTGACTACCTTAACCACCGCTTAATTGATTATTCTCATTAGCATGTAAGTACAATCAGGTGCCACAGTAACAGCAAATAGTTTCAGGTTCTTTTTTTTTTTTTTTTTTTTTTTTTTTTTGGTTCTTTTTTTCGGAGCTGGGGACCGAACTCAGGGCCTTGCGCTTCCTAGGTAAGCGCTCTACCACTGAGCTAAATCCCCAGCCCCTAGTTTCAGGTTCTTAAAAACTATATTTTCATGAACTATTTGGAATTTTCATATATTTTGATCACATTCATCTCCTCTTCTCCGGCTTCTCCCAGATCCACCCCACCTCCTACCTGCCTACCCACATGTCCTCCATAATTTTTATTTTTAAACCCATGGAGTCCAATTTGTATTGCTCAGATGCTCTGGGCTGTGGTTAAAGAAAACCGACTCTCCCTCTGCCAGCAGCCATCAAATGCTGCGAGCTCCTCAGTTAGAGGTGGGACTTCATTCCCACCCCTCTCTCCTCAGGCTGGATTTTGTCTAGCTTGAGTTTGCACAGGTCTAATGCATGTTGTCACAACTACTGAGGCTTCATGTGTGAAACTGCCTCTCTGTATCCAGAAATCACTGTTTCCTTGTAGTTATCCCAGCCTCTGGGTCTAAAATCCTTTCCACACTTCTTCCTTGAAGATCACTGAGCCTTGATGAGGGGAAGAGGTATTCAAGTTTCTTAATTTGCAAATAAAATATGTTTAATTTTTTAAGACAATTCTGTTTTGCATATGCCACTGTTCCTAGTGGTGAATCTTGTAAAGAATTTCCAAGCAAAATTCTCTCTTCTAAAAAAAAAAAAATCAAGTCTAAACTAAAAGGCCAAATTCTTGGTGCCTCTGCTGTATTTAATAAGCCGAGAATAATAATAGAGAAGACGTTTCCAACAATTATTCCCTTTGATCCTGACTTTGCTGCAAAGCCCTGCCTTTGGAGACTGTCCTAATTAAATTACTTCAAGCCTTCCCTGCAAAGTTCCATGCTGAATTTCTTCAGGACAACAAACTTTGAGAATCCTGCCACTTAATTTCACCATTCCCAAACCCTGAGGTAATTTCCTCATTGCATGTGTGGTAACGGAGGGCAGAAGAGCAGCTCCAGATGCTGAGGGTTCATTTCTCCTCTGCTGGGAATTTCCCCTGCCTTGGAAAGTGTGACACGAGCCATCTGGGGTCCTCAGTTCAGTCTGTATCTCAGGATAGGGAGACTGGAATCTACCCTCAGATGGGGGGGGGCGGTTGGGGGTAGAGGAACTAATCCATCTACAGCTGCCTTGGAAGAGCCCACTAAAGATATAGCACTTTCCCCAGCCTCTGCCCCAGACTCCAGAAAAGGTCCAGGCTAATCTGTGGTTACTAGGAGGTCCCTACTCAAACAAGTAGGACCTCGCTTTAGGAAGAAAGCATACAAAACTAAATTACACCAGTAGAAAGGGCCAAACTGTAAGTCTTGAATTCCCAATGCTAGCTTACCCTAATCAAAACAAGCACCCCACTTTACTTAAGGTCTAACTCCCAACGAAGATAACCAAGTCGTCTTCAGTGTGGGCATTTTCTGATAGTTTAATTATGGGCATTTATATAAATACAGAAGCAGATCCAAACACTGTCAGGATTTCGACCGAAGAAGAGCAAGGGAAGGAGTCATTTAAGGTCCTGCCTCCCCACGTTTGGAAAATTACGTGCAAAGTGTGAGCTTTGCTGTCTTTTGTTATCCGTGATAGCTAAATGTGGATTCCCACCATGGACTGTCACCCTCTCTAACCGTGAAAGGATTTCTAGAGTATCTGAAAGCATCCCACATGGTCAGAAAAATTGTAACAACATAAAACTATTACCTAGAAAAGCTAGATGAGAGTCATTGCTACAAAGTGCTCCTTAACTTTCAATAATTTAACGCACATTGTCTTCATTGGGCTCTACTACTCCATTTTCGGAATTCATTTTAATAGCGTTGTATCTTTATCTCCTATGTCATTTTCGAGGCATGCATTATTCCATAATATAAACATCTTTACTCCCTGATTCAGTTCCGGCTTGTTGTTAATGTGATAACCTGAGCCCAAGAGAGATCTCCCCAAGCCCACAGTCAGTCAGACCTGAAAGCTTTAGCTATTTATGTTTCTAGCCACTTCCTCTGAAACACTGCTGGCTGGAAGTTCACATCTACACTTATCACAGGAATAGCGATTGAACGGATGCGCGTCCTGGGATCTTTCTGTGGAAAACAAACATCTGATCCCAGCAAATGTGGCCACACTCGAAATCCTCGCAGCACCAGTAAAAGAACTCAGGATAGAACTTGTCCAAAAGAATAAATCCCTGGAAGGGAAATCTTAATGAATCCACACACATCATCAAACCGCTGACCTTGTTTTAAAAGTCTTTGTCTCCTGTGTCCAAACTTGCAGATAGCTATGGATCCTAGGTACCACGTTCAGAAATCAAAGATCATAAAAACTTGAGCTTTTAGATGAATAAAAAGGAAAATTCACAGCCCATCTGTGGTACCACAAAAAAAAAGTCTTTTACAGCATGAAATTTCCTCACACAGCATCTCAGAGGAAGAAATTAGTGGGGTTTGTTTATACTCATCTGTGAGATTGAGGATAGACAAGTCCTCATTTCAGCTGCCATTCAGATGCATTGTTGGGAGGAATAGTTTATCATAGTGTTAGCTGTGGAATTCATGATCTGTCTGCGTGTGTTCTGTGCCTGGTACCAATCACAAGATGATTAGATCCATAGAACAGCTCACGTGGAGAGTGAGTGCTTGAGAGAAAGAGCAAAAGTTCTCAATAGCCTGTGATTTGAAAGGTCGGCATACAGGAAATAAACTAATTCTGGGTGAAACGAGCCCTGGAAAATACTCCTTCTATTTTACAATGGAGAAGTCTGAAGAGAGGGGTTCGCCAGCATGGTAGTTATTTCTCATTATAGGCCCATCCCTTTGGCTCTTGTCTTCTGAAATGAAACAACATGTGTTCATGTCTCAAGGGGGAAGCGCCTAAGAGAACTGGATGACCATATGACCTTACAGTATCGGAATTACTTGTGTTTCCATTCAGAAGCCCATGGAATGAACCCTCCCCTCACCCCCCACCAGGAGATCTGCTGGGGTGGGCAGGGATTTTCTACTTGTTATTTCAATATCATTTTAAGTCCATACACAACAGTGGGAAATAGTGCAGGGAAATCCTGTACAGCCTTCGCCAGGTTTCCCCAACGGCGATATCTTTTGTAACGTTGGTACAGTGTCAGTCAGGAAATTGTGGCTGATGTAATCCACTGCCTTATTTGGACTTCATCAGAGATGTGTTGCTTTGTTTTGCTTTTGTGTATCTATGCATAGCAAGTTGGTCTGGTGCTGCTACATATTCAAATGCTAAATTCTGAACCCTAAGATCTGGTTGCTCCAACACTAGGAGATCCTCAGAGATACCAGCTTTTGTTCTGTGAACCTTGCCCGCAAGTTATCCCTGATTGGTTAATAATGATGCTTATGGCCTAGGCAGAGCAGAAGAGAGGGGACACAGTGAAGTTCCCAGCTTGGGGGTCTCAGAAAGGGACCAATAGGGAGATAGGACAGGAAGAAAGAAGCCACCATGGGGCAGGTGGATCATGAGGGCATGACCCTGAGGACCAGCCTGTTGGAGCAGAAGCAGCCCAGGCAGGACATGGCAAGTGATATCTCAGGGTTATTGATAGGGAAATAGAAAAAAAATGGCATAGAGGGTTGATATCTGCCCAGCTCTAATGCTTTAAGGCTTATCATAAATATAAAGGTTTTGTGTCTTTGGGAACTAAATGACCTAATATGGGGTAGAAACCCCCGAATAGTATTTACTGCAACCCCTGTGTGCAAACGTGTCTCCTACATATGAAGGCTAAGAAGGCAAGTCACGTGTCTTCCCAGTTGCTCTCCATCCTGTGTTGTTTCTAAGCAGGGTCTCCCACTGACTTCTAACTGGCTAAACTGACTGTCCCATAAGCCCCAGGATGCGCCAGTCTCCTCCCTCCTTCCCAAGTCCTGGTATTACCGACCTGTGCAACCGTACTTAGCTTTTTAGGTGGGTGCCGAGTTCCAAATTCAGGCCCCTGTACTCATGGAACTATGACTGAGCCATCTCCCCGGCTTTTCACATGTAGTTGTGCGGTGTATCTGTTTAATTCTTTGCATTTCTAACACTTGTAGATTCATGTGCCAGTGGCCACAGTGAAGATGCAGAAATTTGAGCTCCTCAGTAACCCCCAATACAACTCCTTCATATGCACCCTTTCCTTCCTCCTTGACCCTCTAGCTTCCAACAGCCACAGAGCTGTTTTCCATCTATATTAATATGCCATTAAAATGTGACATAAAACTCCACAGAAGACCAACAGAGTCAACTAACCTGGACCCTTGGGCCTCTCAGAGTCTGAACCACCAACCAAAGAATGCAACAGGCTGGACCTAGGCCTCCCCACTCACACGCAGCAGATGTGCAACTTGACCTTCATGTGGGTCCTGAACAACTGGAACGAGTGCCATCTCAAAAGCCGTTACCTGTACATGGGATATGTTCTAGCTGGGCTGCCTTGTCTGGCCTCAGCGGGAGAAAAAGTGCTTATAGCCTGGCAGAGACTTGAAGTGCCAGGGTCAGGTTGGGAATATTCAGGAGGGCCCCCATACGCCCAGAGGAGAAGGAGTGAGGGAAGGATTGTGGGAGGGTTGACTGGGAGGGGAGCAGTGAGAGGGATGTAAAGTGAATAAAAAATATTAAATTAAATTTTAAAAAATGTTATCTAAGTGGAAATATGCAGCACATAACCTTTCTCAGTCAGCACAGCCCCTGTGTGGTACATTCAGGTCGTTACGTCACTGACTCTCCATGCATTGCTCTTCTTTAGAACGGAACAGAACTTTGCTAAGTTCTATTCTACGGTATGGATACACACACACACACACACACACACACACACACACACACACACACACACACGCGGAAGGGGTATGAGAGAGCTGAAGCACACACAGCCACTCCCAGCTCTTTATGAGGATGCTCAGATCTGGGCTCAGGTCCTTGTGACTGCTCAGCACGCACACTTACTCACCAAGCATCTCTCCAGTGAGTCGCAATGGCTTTCTAATGTCGAGTTGAATGAGTTCTTCACATTCCGGGCAGAGGAGTTTGATTGGATATGTGGATTGAGGCACTGCTTTCCCAGCTTTGCCTTCCACCTCTTCAGGGGTTCTCAGAGCAAGAGAAGTTTTGACCAAGTCTTACTCCCTAAGCTTCTGTGGACCATGCTTTAGCTGCCAGCTCCTGAGACTCAGAAGGTTCTCCTGTGGTCTACAGTAGTTCCGCAGTGTCAATTTAATCACATGACCCATGTATTTGCAAAGTGTGGTGTTGGGTGTCAGTTCATACTTTTGCTGGTGGTTGTCTCACTGCTTGTAAAGGCCTTCCTTCCTCTATCACATTACATTGCCTTTGCCCCTAGTGTGGGACATATTAATCAGTGTCTATTCCTGGTTCTGCATTCTATTCCATGATCTAAGAGTACAATGCCTGAGTTACTACAGTCATAAAGGGAGACATTCTGACAGAAAGACTAAGTCCTTTCCCCCTTTTTGTTTTCCACCCAGAGTCCATTTTATATTTGTAAAATTACCACATCTGTATTTTGAATTGTAATCACAAAAACACTGGAGCTGGCCTAGAACCTTTCTCTGGGCTCTAGTCCTTGAACGGAAGTAGAAACAGTACTACGGTTGTTCTATCCATATATATATATATATTAGAAGAAGAATCATTTCTGTAAATAGCTATCCACAAAATAGTACAGTGACTGGACTCTGTCTACACATTCGACTTTATGTGCTAACTTTAGGTCTTTACTCCAGCCTAACCCTGTTTCCTTTCATTTGGGCTTCTCAATTAGCCTATTAATGGCAAGAAAGTCAGACTCCCAACTCCCAGCTTTAACATCTAACTAAAAATGACTCAGGTTCATCAGTTGGTGCTGATCTCCCTTTGCTTCCTTCATCTAACTTGATGGGTCTCAAACACTGTTAGTATCTGTGCACGAAGCCACGTGTCCTGTAGTAGGTAAGTGCTGTAGTAGGTAAGTGCTATAGTAGGTAAGTGTTGTGTTGTCTTTTTCCTGCCCAGATGAGAAAAAGCATCAGTCATTGGGCACCAGTGAGAGACCAAAGTAAGGATCCTGTCCAAGTTCAGCTTGGTGAACAATGAGGTTTTGGGGCTTATTTCTGAGTGGAGGGGAGGGGTTATTTACAGAAGTATGGCTGACCTGGGAAGAGTCAAAGTACAAAAGAGATAGTTTGTCTTCGGTGTCATTTTTCTAGGAGAAGGTAGGAGAAAGAAGGGATTCAAGGAAGGTAGAAAGATAGACAAAGTCAGGGACTTTCTTTGTCCCTGTGTGTCTATTCCTATAATAAGAATGGGTTAGAGCAGCAAACCACTGAACTGAGAATAGGACCCCCGTTGAAGGAATCAGAGAAAGAACTGGAAGAGCTTGAAGGGGCTCGAGACCCCATATGTACAACAATGCCAAGCAACCAGAGCTTCCAGGGACTAAGCCACTACCTAAAGACTATACATGGACTGACCCTGGACTCTGACCTCATAGGTAGCAATGAATATCCTAGTAAGAGCACCAGTGGAAGGGGAAGCCCTGGGTCCTGCTAAGACTGAACCCCCAGTGAACTAGACTGTTGGGGGGAGGGGGACAATGGGGGGAGGGTGGGGAGGGGAACACCGATAAGAAAGGGGAGGGGGGAGGGGGATGTTTGCCCGGAAACTGGGAAAGGGAATAACACTCGAAATGTATATAAGAAATACTCAAGTTAATAATAAAAAAAAAAGTAACATTCACATGCATATATACACACCTCAAATTCTTAACTACATGTAGGTTGATGTTATTATGCAGGTGAAGGCAGACAAGATAAAACGAGGCCTGTCATTGAACGAATGGAAGGGAGGTGGAAGGAACAGAGTTTTAGAAGGAGAGGAGAATCTCGAGAGAAGGAGCTGGGAGAATCAAGAAGGTGATGGAGAAGGATGACCCAGATCCTGGTGGGCTTGAATCTAGGTGGGAGGTTTATATCCTTATCAATTGGTTGTGAGTTTATTGTGTGGATGTATTGTGGATTGAGAATTTAAATCTGACTGTTGAGTTACAAAAAAAAAAAAAAAAAAGAATGGGTTAGGTCAGTGTGGTCAGTATCATTTCCCTGTGGACCATCCTGCTGATGCAGTTTAGTTTGCATTTTAGAAGCCATTGCCTTTCATTCAAATCTATAATTTGGCTGAACTGGGACTTTTAAATTATGGCGCCTAATTCCACCCAGCGGACAAAATTAGGAACTGCCTTCACATATTAATAAATGCAATGACCTAGTATATATTTGTTCAAAGCTGAATAAACATTTAACTCTGTATCCATCAGTCATCGGCTGCAGGCTGCTGGGGTCAGGAAAGGGAATGGGGATTATTTGATGAGGAATTCCTATCAGCCTTGATCATCAACAGCACCGACTACCAGGGACTTGAAGAGCCACATATCCCTTTTAAAAGTAAAGTGACTGGGCACTGGAGAGATGGGTCAGTGGTTAAGAGCACACAACGCTTTTGCACCAGACTGAACTTTTGTTCCGAGCATCTGTATCACACAACTCCTCACAACTCTCTTTGACTCTAGCTTCAGAGGAAGCCATTGCACCTCTGACCTCCACAGGTACCTGGACTCATATGCACAGGCTTGCAGACATACATGATCTACAAGTAAATAAATAACCCTTTAAAGTTAAAATAAAGGAACTGTTAACAGTCAGCATAATGGGTTGGTTTTTGAAGCCATCGAAAATCCTGGGGCTACCTACCTTCTTCTCCATAGTGTTTTCTGTGGCATTCAAGGCTGGCTCAGTTATTTGAGACCCCAAGATGAATGCAGCTGGGATGCCTACCATTCTGTTCCCAGAAACCTCTTTGTGGGACACAGTACATAATTTACAGCACCTTCTACTGGTGGACTAAATGGAGCTCAGAAATTTTGCATTCTCAGCTACCTGGAGGTGGGTTGGTTCTTGTTTACTTGCTATGGTATTACTGAATCAATCATACACAATATAAATAAAAGAAGGCATCTTCAATAAATGGTGCTGGTCTAACTGGAAGTCGAAAAATGAAAATAGATCCCTATTTGTCGCCTTGTACGAAGCTCAAGTCCAAGTGAATCAAAGACCTCAACATAAAACAAGACACACTGAATCTAATAGAAGAGAAAGTGGGCAAAAGCCTGAAACTCATGGGCACAGGAGTCAGGGGATTTCCTAAACAGAGCCCCAATGGCTCCAGACCTCAACATAAAACCAGATACACTGAATCTAATAAAAGAGAAAGTGGGAAAGAGCCTCGAACTCATGGGCATGCAGGGAAATTTCCTAAAAAGAACTCCAATGGCTCAGGCTCTAAGATCAAGAATTGATAAATGGGACCTCATGAAACTGAAAAGCTTCTGTAAGGCAAAGGACATAATCAATAGGACCAATCGGCAACCTACAGATTGGGAAAAGATCTTCACTAACCCCACATCTGATAAAGGGTTAGTATCCAAAATATATAAAGGACTCAGGAAGATAACTTCAAACACACCAAACAACCCAATTTAAAAAATGGGTATAAAACTAAACAGAAAATTCTCAGCAGAGGAATCTAGAATGGCCGTAAAGCACTTAAAGAAATGTTGAAAGTCCTTAGTTGTCGGAGAAATGCAAATCAAAATGACCCTGAGATTCTATTCTACTTTACACCAATCAGAATGTCTCAGATTAAAAACTCAAATGACAGAATATGCAATCAAGGATGTAGAGAAAGAGGAACACTCCTCCATGGCTGGTGGGATTGCAAACTGGTACAACCACTCTGGAAATCAATCTGGAGGTTCCTCAGAAAATTGGAAATAGATCTACCTGAAGACCCAGCTATACTCAACTCCTGGGCATATACCCAAAAGATACCTCACCATACCACAGGGGCACATGCTCCACTATGTTCATAGCAGCCTTGTGATAGCCAGAAGCTGGGAAAAAACCAGATGTCCCACAAGAGAAAGAATGGATACAGAAAGTGTGTTTCATTTATACAATGAAATACTACTCAGCTATTAAGAATGAGGACATCATGAGTTTTGCAGGCAAATGGATGAAACTGAAAAATATTGTCCTGAGTGAGGTAACTCAGACACATAGTACATACTCACTAATAAGTGGATATTAGCCAAAAAAAGTACAGAATACCTAGGATACAATCCACAGAACTCAAGAAGGTTAACAAGCAGAAGGGCCCAATTGAGGATACTTCAATCCCATGTGGGAGGGAGAAGAAAGCAATTATGGGGGGTGAGGGGGAACATGATCAGGTATGGGGGGTAGGGACAGGAGTGAAGACCTAAGGGCCAGCAGAATGAATGGAAATAGGCAACTTCTGGAGGTGGGAGGTGGGAGGTGGGAGGAGGGGACTCTCTAGAATGTGCCAGAGACCTGAGAGGTGAGAGACTCAGAACTCCAAAGAAGGGACCTTAGATGAAATGCCTAGCAGTGCGGAGAAGGAACTTGTAGAGTCCGCCTCCAGTAGAAAGACAGGGCATTAAGTGGAGGGATAGGGTTACCATCCCACAGTGAAAAATTCTGATCCAGAATTGTTCTTGTCAAAAAGAACTGTAGGGACAAAAATGGAGAAGAGCCTGAGGGAAAGGAGGTCCAGTGACTGACCCAAATGGGGATCCAGCTCAAGGGGAGGCTCCAAGGCCTGACACTATTGCTGATGCTATGGTATGCTTACAGACAGGAGCCTAGCATGCCTGCCCTTTGAGAGGCCCAACAAGAGCTGATCGGGCAGATGCAGATACATACCCAACCAATGGACTGAAGTTGAGGACCCCTGTGGTTGAATTAGAGAAAGGCTGGAAGAAGCTGAGGAGGAGAGTGACACCATAGGAAGACCAGCAGTCTCAACTAACCCGGACTCCTGAGATCTCTCAGATACTGAGCCACCAACCAGGCAGTATACACAAGCTGGTCCAAGGTGTTGGTATTCTGTCTAAGCTCCACCCCCACAGCTACCTGGGAACAGCCAGGTATGCTCTGCCCCACAGTTACCTGGCAAAAACCAGCTGTGCTTGACTATAAAGGGAGCTGCCTGCCTCCTCCTCTCCCTCCTGCTTTCTCTTTGTTCTTTGCTTCTCTGCTCTCTTCCTCTCTGTCCCTGTCTCTTCTCTCCCCACTCACCCACCCCCCCCCCTTTCTCTCCACATGCCCATGGCCGTCCATTTCTCTCCTCTCCTCTTCTTCTCTTATTAAACCTCTCCACATGGAACCATGTTAGTTTGGTGTGCTTTATCCGGACGCAGGCTGATATTTAAACAACAACACAAGGTTCTTGATACATATATACAGCAGAGGACTGCCTGTTCTGCCTCAGTGAGAGAAGATGAACCTAACCCTTGAAAGACTTGAGGCCCCAGGGGGTGGGAGGCCTGGCAGAGTGTGGAGGTATAGGCCATCCTCTTTGAGTTGAGGGTGGAGGGTGGGAGAAGGACTAGAATGAGAAACTGTGGAGGGCAGAATGGAAGGGGAATAACAACTGGGTTGTAAAATGGGGGGAGGGTTGGGAGGGGAACACCCATAAGGAAGGGGAGGGGGGAGGGGGATGTTTGCCCGGAAACCGGGAAAGGGAATAACACTCGAAATGTATATAAGAAATACTCAAGTTAATAAAAAATAAATAAAATGTAAAAAAAATTAAAGATAATAATAATAATAATAAAATGTTTTCTATATACCTGAGACTACTGTGCCAAAAGCAAAGGAGAAGCTATTACTCCTTGAACCAACAGGAGGCAATGGGACTCAAAGTCTGAGAAATCCTGAGTACTCAGAAAATATGGATATCTGCCCAATTCCTATTTCCTGTTACCTTTAGAATTAGACAGGAAAGTCATTTGGTCAGTCTTTGAAGGGAATTACTATAAAACCTACTGCTCGGGGCTGGGGATTTAGCTCAGTGGTAGAGCGCTTACCCAGGAAGCGCAAGGCCCTGGGTTCGGTCCCCAGCTCCGAAAAAAAGAACCCAAAAAAAACAAAACAAAACAAAACAAAAAACCTACTGCTCTATTTGGCTACCCTAACCACTACCAGACAGTAAACATAATTGATTCCTTTGGTGAAGACAAAAGATCCCTTAATGCCTCAGCATGATCTACAGAGGCCTGGTCTCTCTGCCTTAGCACACAGGAAGGGACTCTGAACAGAATGTACACCAGTCTATACCACTTAGAACCACATTACCAGGAAAACCATCAATTCCCATTGTGAACCTATTTTTGTCTTCTTTCCCTTTAAAGACCCATTTTAATAGCTTTTCAGTGGGCTTCCTCCCCATAGACCAGCTGCAGAACAAGCTCAAAGGTTATCTGAGTGTCATACCTGCTGAAACCCCCGAGGCTCTCACGTCCACCCCTTAAAGGAAAGGATGTGCAGGAAGGAAGTTGGATGTAAGCCTGATGTTAGGACCTGAGCTTTTCCATGTATTGTTTATTTAAAGCACCTCGTTTGGGTCTCTGGGAAATGCATTGTATTCTAATTGGGTTCTAGCAAAAGATAGTGCCTGGGTTCTTACACTGTTCTAAGTTTGCGAAGTATTTTTATAAGAAAATGAATTTTCTACTGGCCCAAGGAAGTTACTTGGAAGAAATTTTGCTCAACTATAGGCCATGTGGGATGGTGACTTTAAACTTTTAACTAAGTCCAGGGCCTCTAAACCAAAAAGCAGTTCTCCACTCTATTGTTAGAAGCTACCTAACACTAGCCTCACCGCCTCTTCAGCCCCTGGCCTTGCTTACTGCTCTCCTTGTCTGGTCATAATGAAATACTCGAGGTTAGGGAACTAAAAGTAAGAGCTTGGTTTTTGTTGACTGGAAATTTTCAGAAGTCTGAGGCAGTTTGGAGCTGAGAGCAAGGAAACCCTTAACATATTTGACTGACATGGATGGTAAACGGAGCTACAGCTACTGGCCTAAATGACCACTTGTGTGACTTACACAGTGGCCTCCTACCAGTTGTCCATGAAAGAGATGCCAGGGTAAGCATATTCTCCAGAAGCTACACATCAATCCAATCAGACCTGTGCATCACCCATGATGAGACCCCACTGTGCAACCCATTGGCCATGACAAGAGACTATGCCTCTTTGAAGATATGCTGTCTTTTGTTTGGATCAGAAGGCTCCTGCTGCTCTTCTTAGGCAGATCTGGGACAAGTGTATTTATATGTGGAATTGACCTACCATCCACTGAGCTGTAGTATTTAAAGGATGTTTATTTCTGCAGTACTAAGACATTGACGCAAATAAGATGATTAGATGGACCTCTTTTTTTTTTCCATCTTTATTAACTTGAGTATTTCTTATTTACATTTCAATTGCTATTCCCCTTCCCAGTTTCCCGGCCAACATCCCCCTAACCCCTCTCCCTCCCCTTCTTTATGGGTGTTCCCTTCCCCATCCTCCCCCCATTGCCGCCCTCCCCCCATAGTCTAGTTCACTGGGGGTTCAGTCTTAGCAGGACCCAGGGCTTCCCCTTCCACTGGTGCCCTTACTAGGCTATTCATTGCTACCTATGAGGTCAGAGTCCAGGGTTAGTCCATGTATAGTTTTTGGGTAGTGGCTTAGTCCTGGAAGCTCTGGTTGGTTGGCATTGTTGTTCATATGGGGTCTCAAGCCCCTTCAAGCTCTTTCAGTCCTTTCTAAGATTCCTTCAACGGGGGTCCCGTTCTCAGTTCAGTGGTTTCTGCTGGCATTCGCCTCAGTATTTGCTGTATTCTGTCTGTTAGACGGACCTCTTAAAGGATCGGTTTGCTTTGGAAGACTCTATCTGAAATATTCATTCAAACCATCACTAATTTCAACCAGAATATTCTATTGAGCAACCACAATAGTAAAGACAAAAGGAAGTAATAAGGACATAGCCACTAAGTAAAGTCCTTGTTGAGCTTAAATTCTAACTTTGGAGGTGGTAGGTGAACTCCTGTATAACGTGGTCTTGAAGTACTGATAAAGATTTAGGAAACAGAGCTGAAGATGACCCTAAGGTTCTGACCCAGCATGGACAAGACTCTGAGCTTAAGTGTGAATATAACACACACACACACACACACACACACACACACACAATTTAGAGAATGGATAGAATAAGGTGACAGATGGAGTATGGCAGAAGGCCATGGAGTAGAGAGGTGTTGGCATTTTAGACAGTCTCCTTGAGGGGTTGCTATGTAAATGGGAATGTGAGAGACCGGTAAGTGAGAGAAAGGAGAGAGATCGAGGTAGAGATCTGCTTGTACCAAGACTCCATGGCAGAAAGACTCTGTGTACTGGAAGAGGAACAAGAATGAAATGTAGCAAGGGGCCAGAGAACAAAGTGACACAGGCAAGAATAAAGGCAAAGTGGTCCTGTGTGGGAAACAGAAGACCCTAGGGCTCATCTACATTTAAACAAAATACATATTTGTATATCTGCTATGAGTCAGCAAAAGCATGACTGACAAAGGCATGGACAGGGTATGATGGGATCGGGAAATCTGTGAGTCAGCACAAAATGCCTGATACCTGATATCTGGAAAATCACAAAATAAACAGTTATATAGTTTGTGTTAGAACTATTTTTGGTAGAGTGCGAGTTTTGTGTGATTCTACATCAATATGGCCTTGCTATCAGAGGCCAGGCCTTTGCCTTTGCCAGCCTGCTTTTGAGTGTTTGTAAGCCTGTAGGCCTACCACTGTGTGGCCTGTGGGTCACTGGTCTTGTGCAGCACAAATGAACTTGCATGCATCTGGATGCTTGACAATGGTTGCCTATCTAGCAGCGGCAGCCGTTATCAGGAATTGAATGCATAAAGTCTCCTTGAAGTCTCTCAACCTTCTAACCTCCATTCCTGTCATCTGAGCATGTGCATCATACACCGGGCCTGATCCAGTCTGGGCCTGGAAACCACAGCAAGGGAATACAGTTAAACCATGTTTGCTGAATATCTGCCCAAGACCAGTGCTATTGTCTCTGTTTTCTGGTACAGAGGACTGCAACAAGCAGCCACCAGAGATAGTCAAGAGCGACTGATCAGTCCATCGATGGTGCTTTGAAAGTCTTGTGGAGCTCTTTGGGTATTTAGGAAGAGCCACAACTGGACACACTCATGAAAGCAAGCCTAAAGGGCAGGCTTGGCTGTCAGCACCTTTGAATCCCCAGCTAAGCAATACTCCTTCCAGCCGACTAATGAGACTGGAGACTCGCTGTGGTGCGATGAATAACGTGCTTTTCCTACGTTTACAAGAGTGGCGTGAAGATATTTGTCAGGGAATCTTTCCGACCAGATAAAACTCTAACATCTTAGAGGAACAGAATGAGAGAGGCAGATAAGCCAGGACCCAAGGAGTTCCTTGATTTCTTACCAAACATCCCTCCCATTGTCTGGGGGAAATGATTCGAACCCCAAAAGAACCACTCCAAAGTATTTTCCTCTCAAATATGAGAAATTAGCTCAATGTGAATTCGAGAATTTTTTTCAAATGTATGCATTTATGAGATTTCTAATTCACATTTTACTTTGCTATTATGTTTTAAAAACAGTGACATTCTGTGATTTCCTCTGCTCTTTATTTTTAGCCAGATTGAAAGAGTAAATATAGTAGGGACAGCTTGCTTTCCATTCAGATCAGCTCTGATCTTTTTTTTAATTTTAACGATGTTTTCCAGGAAAAGCAGAAACGCTTGGTCAGAGGCTCCAGAGCCCCACCCAGCAGCCACTGCCACTGAGGACGTAATTACAAGTTTCAGACCAGGAAGAGAAAAGAATTGGTGACAACTGAAAACAACGTTCCTTTCTGATTCTTCTCTTCTTCCTGTTTCAATAAGATTCCTTTCTCCTTGTGTGTCTCCAGTGATGTCACCGTAAGAAGTTATCCACCCAGACTGGAGAGAGACCTCTAGCAACAAATTGTATTTTCTCACTTAAAAAGATCATTTGTTTCCCTTCAGAGAAATCAGAGTGTATTTCAGGCATATTACTCAGAACTCTGCACTCTTTTCATGTAGAGGAAGAAAACAGTTCTGTATCCTTCCTCCTTTGTAAGAAAGAAAGAAAGAAAGAAAGAAAGAAAGAAAGAAAGAAAGAAAGAAAGAAAGAAAGAAAGAGAGAGGGGGGGAGGGAGGAAGGAAGGAAGGAAGGAAGGAAGGAAGAAAGAAAGAAAGAGAAAAAGAGAGAAAGAAAGAAAGAAAGAAAGAAAGAAAGAAAGAAAGAAAGAAAGAAGGAACGTCTACAACGTATTGGTGATTTGAGCCGGATATGGAACCTACTCGTAGATGCTAAAGGCCAGGGAAGGGCTGAGAATGAGCACAGGCTTCTTCCTGGTCAGCACATGAGGAGACAGACAGATGGAACCATGCGCTTCTATCATCGAGCCAAAGATTAAAACAAATTTTGAGTTGGAAGGAAGATTGGCTGCAGACTGAAGCTCTTTCCTTCCTGGATTCTTGCCCTTCTCTGTCTATAAACATTGGTGACGCTGAGCCCACACTGGCCCTGACCTTCTGTGTTAGTTAGTCTCACTGTGTCAACCCAACAAGCCAGGCAAGGATCTGGTGGGCCTTCCTCCTACACGGAGGCTTCCTCGCTCCTCACAGTCTCTGTTCAATACTGGTCCATTTTCCCGACTACCATGCACCACATCTGGACAGCACTTTGGGGCCAGCATCTCTGATCTCTTCAGACTTGTAAGCATGCTTCCTTTAGAACAGCCCAATTAGAGCAGTCCGAGGTAATCACACCACATGAGAAGGTTTAGGGTACGCATACCATGAAGCTTCTCTCTGCATCATCCTCTTAACACGTGCATGAATGGTGTGTGCTGGATGCCATCTCATTTAGCAGGTCCTCCTGCATCTGTCACAGCCCCACCTTCACTGACAAATGGTGTCACTTATGCCTAATACTGAATCTGTTCCATGGGTCCAGCATTCGTTCACATCCCTCAACAAGAAAGTCTCTCAGCGCTGATCCACAGAAGGCAGATCCTCTACAACACACTTTAGAGAAGAGAAACTGATCTCCTAGTGGAGAGGTCTAAAGCCCCACCTGGAGTGTGGCCACAAAGTGAAACCTTCCCAAGCTGCCCACTTGGAGCGTTAATCACCCTCCATTCACAGCCACTGTTACCAGAGCTGCACTGCCCAGTGCAGCAGTGACCACCAATTGCCACTGAGCACTTAAGATGTGGCTGATCCACAAAGAAGAAGGTATATAGTGAAGCATTAATAATTTTCAATTGAAATAGTATTTTATATGGCTTGACGTATGATTCAAAGTCAAGCAGCCATTTTTTTCTTTTGTTAAATGCAACTGCTAGACGTTCTTACGTTATACACAGGACTCATAGTTTGCTTCCTTTGGAACAAAGGATAGATGTTCTAGAGAGCTCTGGGCCTTCGTGGGGCCAGAACAGGGCCGGTGCTTCGTGTCTGTGCTAGAACTAACTAGCTAACTACCAAGTGCTGGCAGGATCTTGTCACCTCCTCAGTCATCGAGAGGGCCACAGACTTCCATTCCAAGGTGGATCAATCCAGTTCGAGTTTCCTGTCAGGTGACAAAAATGTAGCTCCAAAGACTGCTAGGACCTGAGGACAAAAGGGTGGGTGGTTTTCAGTGTACTCTGCCTCACTACTCCAAGTCACGTGCACTCTAGGTACCTGTGCAAGAAAATGAGCTCCCTTTGCACCCACTGGACGTGTCTAAGAACTCCTTGGGGAGTGTGTGGCACTGCCACACAGCGATCATGTGAGATGCCACCAAACCATGCACGTGGATAGGCAGGGTGGAATCTTTACTGCCCTCGTCTGGATTTCCTGTGACATCAGGCACAGACAATGGGAAAGCTTGCAGCCCATCAGCTGTGTGAATGAGTGCACAGGGTTTTGATTGCAGAGTTGAACGTGATCCGCAGGTCTCTCGCTGTCACTTATAAGCATCTTGCTGGCGTTTGCTTTAGGTCTTGATAACATCAGCATCAGATTGGACCCAGAGGCTGTTCCACTCGAGCCACCTCATTCTGACCTTTAAGGTACAGAAGACGGGCATGCCACCCCCTTCACAGCCAAAAATGTACCATGTTGACCCGAAATTTGGCTTCCTGGCTTCCTTGTAGAAAACAAAAAAACAAAGTAAGCCTAGACTCAAGTTTCGTCATCTGGGCTTTGTTCCTGGATTAGTTGAAAACAGAAAGCCTTGTTTGTTGTTCATGGTTAATAAAAACTTATAGCAGACAGAGATGAGGAATGTCAAGCACTGGGGTGACAGCAACAACAAGAACCAGATGGGGACAGTCACTAGGAGAAAAGGGCGGAAGTTGCAAACATTTAGAATGAAGACTGGCCCAGGGGATGACTGTTTACTGTCTTCTAAGGTCATCGAAGAGCCAGTCACTATACTCCAGCCTCTCTCTCTCTCTCTCTCTCTCTCTCTCTCTCTCTCTCTCTCTCTCTCTCTCTCTGTGTGTGTGTGTGTGTGTGTGTGTGTGTGTGTTGCTGTGCATGTGTGTGTATGTTACTGAGCATGTGTGTATGTGTTGCTGTGCATGTGTGATGTTTGTGCACATGCATGTGGAGGCCTGAGGTTTCATCTGACATCCTGACACTCACATCTCTTGTTTTGTTTTTGTTTGTGTTTTTGTTTTTGAAATAGGGCCTCTCACTGAACTGGTCCTCACCAAGCAGGCTAGGTGAAGGGCTCTGGAAGGCCAAGTATGGCAAACAAGGCTCTGGCAAGCCTTGCCCTTCCCCCACTCAGCCTTGTTAACCTGTGTTTACAAGGCAAGCACTTTGTCAACAAAGTTGCCTCCCCCACATACACATCCCATAGAATCACTTTGAATCACCCATTGAGAATCTAGCTCTTGGTCGGACTTGGGATCAGTTTACCGGTAGTAAAAAGAGAGGGAAAAAAAATAGGAGGTGAAAATGAACAGATATGAAAAAAAAATTCCAAGTCTTTACCCACAAAGAACTTAACCACCTCATCGTGGATGCAACAGATAAATGGGGATTAGAACATAAAGTGCAGAAATGGGGGTACAGTTAGAATACCAAGGAGCTTCATTAACAGGCTTTCAATCGGCATGAACCCCATAGATGGGTTTTTACGTATGCTTAAGAGTTCGCCTGAGGAAAAACATCTGAGGGAAGGAAATCCGTAACAAAATGCTGTGAAATATTGTCACTAACTTTTCCATTCATTTTTCTCTTGTTAACTATTCACACAGCAGCAGTATTTTCCAGGGGCCATTAGATTCCAAGGAAATGTGCATAGATAAATGAATATCCACTTCCTGGAGTGAGATTTAGGTTTAACGACTATAATTGTAAACTTTGAAGGATATGCATAATATGAACTTAAAATACGAAAACGTTCACGGTAGATAATCTGATCTGCTTTTGTGGGCAAGATATATAAACTTTTTCACAGACTTAGGATGCACCTGGAAAGGGCTCAAGTGTTTTCAGAAGACAACACAGCTTGCAGCTTCCTCCCCTGGCACCCAAGCAGGCCAGGCCCAGGAAATGGGAGACCTGGTTTGTGAATCCGGATACTCAGACACTGAATCCCGAACTGGTGTCTAGGTACCACTTCTTCCTCTGGGTTTAGTTCATTATAAATTAAACATTTTAATGTGCTTAGCTTAAATTGAAATTGTGTCGGCTGAAATGTGCTTCGAGCCACTGGTCTAAGTTGACAGGAACTGAACTGTAAACAAAAATCGTATCAGAAATCGTCCTACACAAGTGACCTCAGCCGAGGAAGCGCAGGCCTAGAACCCAACTGTGCACCAAGGCCTGCAAAAGTAACACCTGCTTCTAAGCTTTGCAAAGCAGCCATTCTGCCAGTAGCAAACCCTGGGCTGGGTGCTCCCACTGCCTGCTCAAACAGAGCTGGGAACTTCTTCAGCCCTGCCGTCACCTCGGTTCGCTTCTGACACCTGCGCAGTTGGAGGCAGCCATCCTGATGAATCATACAATCATCTCCGATGGTACTTCCTCTCAGAAAGATCCCCAGGGATAATCTAAGGCCAACACCATCTGAGAGGCAAAGCACTTTTGACAAAATCAAGATCGCTGCTCTAAGAGAAAAAGGAGATAATTGTATTTAGGAACGCTGAATTTTAAAGTCACCTATGTTTGTCTTGCAGATTGTTTCTAACGGTTTGACATGGAAACCCCTTGGAGCCCATGTCCGGGGTGCGGATTGGGTTATCTTTCATTTCTTTATGCTTCTTGTCAGTAATGTTCTTTGCCGTTGCGTTTCCATGGCGTGCTGGAAGGAAAGTCACGGAAAGCACCTTGAAGCCACGACGCTCGAATGCACATTGACATGTTATATCTTCCTTTCTCCACCTCGTGATATTAACGAACTTGAGGAAAAACTTAATCAAGCTCCACACCCCTGGGGATACTTCACTTGGAAGAAACAAAATGGCTCCCTCAGTAAGGGCTGTTAGTCATCTTTACAAGATGATTGTCTGGGACGCTTAAAGCAAGAAATTGTTTTTTCTTGAGGAGTTGCTATGAATGATGAATTGTTAACCCAAGAGAGTGGCTGGCTCGCTCCTCCGGCTTTCACTCCTCTGGTACCAAATGCAGACGATAATGTGACCATTACCAAATCCTAATACCAGGACTGTATGAAAGCAAGTATCACTGAAGGAAGCCACCTGGGGCCTCTCAGTTCCTCTAAACCAACAGTTCTCAACCTGTGGCTCTTCCCCTTTCGAGGGCCAAATGACCCTTTCACAGGGGTAGCATATCAGACCTCTTCCCCGTCAGATATTTACATTACAATTCATAACAGTAGCAAAATTACAGCCATGAAGCAGCAATGAAAACAATTTTCTGGTTGGGGGTCACCACAATATTAAAGATTCACAGCATTAGGAAGGTTGAGAACCCGTGCCCTACACAGCGGTGCTTAGATTGTGCCACCTGTGGGCATTGCTAAGTTTGTGTACAGAACTTAAACTCTGATTTCAAATTAGCACCATTATGCTTTGGTCTGTCTCCCACCATTTCTCATTATTCTCTTAGGATAAAGAGAACTTCTAGGAATGAACCACAGTTCTGCACTTAGGCTCTCGCAAAAAGGCATTAGAAGATCTGTTAAGTGAGATATCTGTAAAGCGAAAGTGGGTTTAAGAATTATCTGGTGTTGCAAAATGGGGAACCCACGTGCTATTCCTGAACTCTGAAAGGTTTGACATCACTGCAGATTGCTCTCGTCCTTGAGACTGGTCTTCGAATGCTGAAGCAATGGGACAGTTGCTTTTGTGTATTGCTTTACTCATGCTGGAGATGAAAATCAGCATCTAGAACAATCCAAGAGCCCTTCTACTCAGCTATATACTCCAGCCCAAGAACTGGGGGTTTGTTTTTTGTTTTTTGGGGATTTTGTGTGTGTGTGTGTGCAGTGGTGTGTCTGTGCACGGAGCCATATTGGATTTGGGCCTAGCCGCTTTTTGACTGCATGGTTCAAAGTGACTCTGGGCTGTTTGGCCACAGAGACTCACCCCGAAGATGACTGCCATAAATCTTAAGATTGTTGGATAAAGCCTCTCCCATGAATTTACGGCACAGGAGTATAACATTCAAGGGATGCCTCAGCTCGAGCAAATACCAGTTATCTCCTCAGTCAACACCCAGTGTCTCCACCACCTGACCTCATCGCCTGACTTCTTTGCCTCCAGCTATCACTGCCTATACCCTCATCTCCCCCTCCTTCATATTTCACAAAGGTCACTCCCCCTACCTGAAAGCCTTAAAAGCTGCAATGTTCATCCCAATAAACGAGACCTTGACAACAGAACTTTTGCTTGGTCTCCTTCTTCTCTTCATCCCCATTTTGGCCCACAGGTAGAAAGCCTCTTCGGGACCCTGAATAACTGGGTCCCCGCTGGCGGGGACATGTCTGCTAAGCAATGTGAACTCTGTGTGTATATGTGTGTGTGTGTGTGTGTTTCTGTGTATGTATGTGTGTGTTTGTGTATATGTGTGATTGTGTGTGTTTGTTTATTTGTGTGTGGTTTGTATGTAAGTGTGTATGTATGTGTGTTTGTGTGTTGTATGTATGTTTGAAAAAGTGTATTTGTGTGTATATATGTGTGTGTTTATGTGTATATGTGTATTTGAATGTATGTATTTGTGTGTATATATTATGTGTTTACATGTGTATGTGCACATGTCTGTGTGTGGTTTTGTGTATTTGTGTATGTATGTGTATGTTTGTGTATGTATGTGATTGTATTGTATGTGTGTATGTGGTTTATGTGTGTGTATGTGTGTATGGTTTTCTGTAGATGTGTGTTTTTGCATGTGTGTATGTTTGTGTGTTTGTATATGTCTTTGTGCATTTTTTCTATATGTGTGATTATGTTTCTATTTGTGTGTGTGCTTGTGTGTGCATGTGTGTGTACATGTGTTTATCTATTTGACTGTGTGTATGCATTTGTGTGTGTGACTGTATATGGGTGACAGGACCTCCTATATCTGACCTCGAGCTCCATATGTACCTGAAACTGGCCTTGAACCCCAGCTCCTCTTGCCTCCAACCTCCTTAGATTGTGGATTCTGGGTACGCACAACCACACTTGGCTTCGAGCTATTTATTAGTCACAGTCTTCTCAGCCCTGGCGAGATGGCTGCCTCACCTTCCCACTCAGCCTGCTCTGGGAATAACTCGTCTCTGACTGTAAAGCATCTTATGAAAATCCAAGGGAACCTCACTTCTCCCTAGCTTCCATTCTGAACTCCCTGTTTTCCGTTATGTTCCTCACTCTACTATGCCCCATTGTGGAGATAATCTCCTGTGAGCTATGTGAAAGCATTCACCTGTCAACAAAATGATGACTAGCCAATGAGCTGAGGCAGGAAGTGGGACATCCAACGAGGGGAGAGGAATTCTGGAATTGAATCAAGGCAGGGAGAGTCACCTGAACACAGAAAGTGGGTCCATGGAGCTGGGAACTAGGTAACTAGCCATGTGGCATGACTTAGACTACATTAAACGGGATAATTGAGTTATGAACTAGGGGAAACGAATCAAAGCTATTGGTCTAGGCATTTATTCATATGTAAGAAGTCTCGTAGTAGCTATTTCAAGGAATTTATGCAAGGGTGGGAATGCCCTCAGTTACACACAATTCCTTGTGCTTCCACCCCATCCTATGCCTAATCACACTGACAGCTGCAATTTGTTGCCCCAAACTAGAATTCTATAAGCACTTACTCAACTTATGAAATTTAAGTAGTGGAAATAGTACAGGGTCACCAATGTGCAGCAAACTAAACTATTACCTTTTACGTTAGTCTCCATCTGAAGAGCTCTTCATCCTCAGAGAGTTTAATACTGTTTACTGCACAAGTGAGGTTCATGGCCGCTGTCTGTCAGCACAGTACAGAAGGCTCCAAGTGGTTGATGCAAGGACTTCTTCCAAGATTCCTGAAGGCCATTTAGTGAGGCCACAGGCAGCCGAGGGCGGGAAGCCGAGGCTCCCAGCTGCAGATGTGATGTTCTAACTGCTTCAGCTATCTCCCGTGGAAGAATTCGCTTCTCCAACTGTCACATCCCAAATCAACTATGTGCATATTGTGTGGCCAAGTTTCAGAGTGGGACAGAGTGGGACAGTGACAAAATAACCAGAGACAATCCGAGTCCAAGCATTTGGTGGCTTTAGTAACCCTGGGTTTGGTGCAGGGATCTCCACCAGCTACATAATCAGCCATCCCATGGCCTTGACCTTGAACCGTGGAAGAAAGGGGGTTCAGAGCTGAGTTGCTGGGCTGTTTACTTTAAGTAATATATGTAAGTTAACTAAGTGTTGGCTTTACTAACATGCTGCTGCCTCTGAATTTTGATGAACTTCCAAGCCACCTTTGTTATTCCACTTAATTTCCCAGATTTAGCCAAAAAAGGACATGAGGTAATGAAAGGCCCCTAGAACAGTGCTGCTTAAAAAAGAGAAGAAAGAAGAGGGGGAGGAAGAAGAGGAAGAGGAGGAAGAGGAGGAGGAGGAGGAAGGGGAAGAGGAGGAGGAGGAAGAGGAAGAGGAGGAGGAAGAGGGGGAGGAGGAGGAGGAGGAGGGGGAGGAAGAAGAAGAAGAAGAAGAAGAAGAAGAAGAAGAAGAAGAAGAAGAAGAAGAAGAAGAAGAAGAAGAAGAAGAAGCTGCCAAAATCAAGTCACAACATTCAAGGCAGAGCCAGCACAGCCTCTTTACAGAGAGAAAAAAATGAGGCAGCCAGCATAGAATCACAGACATTACCACCAAAGCAAACACCCCCTGACCCCCACCACCAGACCCCTACCACAACAGACCTTCAGGCTCTCTTGTCCTCAAGCTGAGGCTCAGCTGAAATAAAATGGCCGTCATCCTGTCATCACACTTGCAGCTCTTCCATCCAGACTGTACGTGGAAGCTGAACAGGGCTCAGCTCCAGCATCTTATGGAACATTCCAGGTGGGCGAGAGGGGGGGAGGGGGAGGCAGACAGGAAGGAAAGAAGGAAGGAAGGGAGGAAGGAAGGAAGGAAGGAAGGGAGGAAGGAAGGGAGGAAGGAAGGGAGGGAGGAAGGAAGGAAGGAGGGAGGAAGGAAGGAAGGAAAGAAGGAAGGAAGGGAGGAAGGAAGGAAGGGAGGAAGGAAGGAAGAGAGGGAGGGAGGAAGGAAGGAAGGAAAGAAGGAAGGAAGGGAGGAAGGAAGGAAGGGAGGAAGGAAGGGAGGAAGGAAGGAAGGGAGGGAGGGAGGAAGGGAGGAAGGAAGGAAGGGAGGAAGGGAGGAAGGAGGGAGGGAGGAAGGAGGGAGGGAGGAAGGAAGGAAGAGAGGGACAGAGGAAGGGAGGAAGGAAGGAAGGGAGGAAGGGAGGAAGGGAGGAAGGGAGGAAGGGAGGAAGGGAGGGAGGGAGGGAGGGAGGAAGGAAGGAAGGGAGGGAGGGAGGAAGGAAGGGAGGGAGGGAGGAAGGAAGGAAGGGAGGAAGGGAGGGAGGGAGGGAGGGAAGGAAGGAAGGGAGGGAGGGAGGAAGGAAGGAAGGGAGGAAGGGAGGGAGGGAGGGAGGGAAGGAAGGAAGGGAGGGAGGGAGGAAGGAAGGAAGGAAGGGAGAGAGGGAGGGAAGGAGGGAAGGGAGGGAGGAAGGAGGGAGGGAAGGGAATCAAGTTTACAAAGCACAAATGAGTAAAAGTAGTTTTGACTGACCCCCAGCACACAGACTGCGGTTGTGGCTTCCAGATAACCAGGACTTTGTTTGTATGATAACTGCATACTAAACATTCAAAGAACATTTTCTAGAGCGTCTGTGAACAGACTCAGTATAAGGTCTTGGAGAGCACCAGTTCAGGGCCCAGTATTCTTGGTTTAAACCATGAATCAGAGAGCAAGGTGGAAAAGCGCCCAAGGAACAGAGCAGTACAAGACCGAGACACTCTGGCAACATGCTGTCCTTTCTCAGCCTGCAGTCACTTTGACATGGCTGTCAAAGTGGTATGTCGCAAGCAGAGGCCTCAGCCAGGTGTGCGTGGGCATAGAGGGCCAGCACTGTGACCAACCCAGACCCCTTTTCAAGTATGTTTTCTATAGGGACCCCCTCAAGAGCATCTCACATCCTTACCTGTGTCTTTGTGAGGGCTCAACCTCACCTTGCCTTGCCTTTTCCCTTTGGCTGAGCAGATTCTAGCCTAAACTTACTGGAGCTGCTTCCGCATGCGTGCTTAACTGGGTCGACAAAATCCCTTGTGGGAGACGGCGTACAAAACCATTTCTTCTCTAGGAGTGTTTCTTTCTCAAACGAATGGAGCCAAATGATCTTGGATGTGCCTAAGAGTCTTGCAGCAAGGCAGGGTTGTAGATTTTGGATCTTCCCAGAGGAGTTGATAGCTTAAGATTTTCCATGAAAATCATCTTAGGGAAATAGGGAAAGTGGCCAAAGCATTTGACTGATTATAGACAATTCAATTTTGCTGTTATGATGAATTAGACTGGGTATCACCTGGATGCTTTAAAAATAAAATGTTATAAAATCTTTGGGGGCAGGCAGGGAGGCTGGAGAGTGAACCTAGGGCTTCTCACATGCTAGGCAAATGCTCTAACCTTTGTGTCATTGTCTTAAAGTTTTGGGGTTTTTTGTTTGTTTTTCATTTTTGAGACAGGTCTTGCTAAACTTTCCAAGTCAGTCTTAAAGTCATTCTTCAGGCCAGGAGGGTCTTGAAGTTGTGACCAGGCCCAGGTAAAGTTGTTTATTTTAATTACAACCTTTAAAAATGTGCTTGCTCTAGTGTTTACAAAATGATAACCTGCATCTATGTCCTGCTTTATCAAATGCAAGTAACTTATCCTGATGCCCTTAGGAATTCTATATATAACATGCATGTTGTGCATGCCCAGGTGCCTGTCTGCCCCACAATGAGTACTCTATATGCCCCAGGTGCCTGTCTGTCCCACAATGGGTACTGTGAATGCCCAGGTGCCTGTCTGCCCCACAGTGGGTACTGTGAATGCCCAGGTGCCTGTCTGCCCCACAGTGGGGCTGTGCATGCCCAGGTGCCTGTCTACCCCACAATGAGTACTCTACATGCCCCAGGTGCCTGTCTGCCCCACAGTGGGTACTGTGAATGCCCAGGTGCCTGTCTGTCCCATTGTGGGTGGTGTCCATGCCCTAGGAGCCTTTCATGACCCTTTCAAAATTGGCATAAAGAAAGAGATTTCCAGAAAATATATTTTAAGAAAATTCACCTAAGTATTCTGAAATAAGTATCTTAAAATTCCCACATATCTGTTCATGCTAGAACAGAGGAGGCTGCCAGAGCCCTTTTCCATCACTTCCTGTCTTATTCCCTTGATTCCCTTGAGACAGGGTAGCCAGCAAACCATAGCAACCCCCATCTACACAAACACACACACACACACACACACACACACACACACACACACACACTCAAATGCACCACACACACATTCAAATGCACCACACACACATACTATACATATAACACATACCATATACATACAGGACACACAACACATACAACACATACAACACACATACCACCCATGCCTCACACTCATCACATACACACACACACACACACACACACACACACACACATGCTTGTGTGTCCCACTCATTACTCTTTAATGGTTTAAAAGCTATTTGCCTATAAAAGGAGACAGCAACTGTCTTGGGTAGAATCTGGGAAATACAAATATTTTAAAACAGTTCGGTGATTTGTAAATAGTAAACTGAATGTTTAAAATAGTTGAACTAAGTTTATCCCTTAATGAGTAGATGATATTAGCTTGATAAAACATTGAGGAGGGCAAAGAAAGAAATCCAATACCCCCAAAAGGAAATGGAGAAGCCATTTTTTACAAACAAGTTTCCTCGAGGGAAGCAGATGAGAGCGTTGTGACCAGCCTCCACCGTGATACTCCTCGGTGTGTCCATTCACCTCACTGTGTTTGTTGTGTGTACCATGCTTGCATAACTTGCTTTTCAGCTGCCCACAATTGAGCCTAAATATTTATAGAAACCAATTTCAGTCATAAACATTAGATATTTTTAATTCTTCTGCAATTAAGATACAGATAAATCTGATACAAAGATTTGTCGGCTTTAATTTAGTTTGCTAGCATTAAATTGTGCGACATTAAGGCTTTTGGGGGACTTCCAAAGACTCAGACGTTAGGTCATTTCAAAATAGAGTCATTACCCACTTGGCCCATCCAAAAGACTACTTCTGTGCATAACTGAGCTACACTCTACAACTCCATGCCGACCCTCTGTGTAGGACCCAAATAAAGACTTCCCCCTCTGGCTACTTTTTAGATGGATATAGTTTTATTCTTTCCTTTCTGGAAGCAACTGGTTTTGATTAGGAAAAAAATGTTTTCTTTATAATCCCTTCCAAAGTAAACAGAACTCAATGTTGTTCATCCATAAGAGTTTTGTCACTAGTCACAATCCCATAATAAGCAATAAAAACTTGAGAGATTCTGACAGACAACCCAGCACTTGTTTTAATGACACCAAATGACTGGCCTGACTAGAGTACCCCATCCCACCCTGAACTCCCTAAACTACTTGGTATTGTATAGACAGAACTTTAGATTGGAGGGTTTTATTCTGCTTGATCCAAAGGAAAACTCTGTACATGTTACAGCATCTCATGGGGGAACTTGTTTGCAAGGAACCATATTCTAATTTCAATTTGGGGGGTACTATTAAACCTGAAAATCTTGAGGAGAAAGACACATCCACAACTGTCCGATTAAAGCAAGCTTTATTTAATTCTGGCCAAGTCCATGCCTGGGACTCCCAGAGAATGACAATGGACTGTTCGTCAGGTGCTCAGAAAGGCAGAACCTATAAGGTTATGGTTCTTTCCTCTATGGTCCAATGGGGCAAGCATATGTGCCTCCCACCTACATGTGAACAGCACATCCTGTGCAGTTGGAGCAACCAACCTTGTTTACAGGAGTGAAAACATGTGACTCACTGTCTTACATGAACAATGGCCCCAGCATTCCAGGAGGTTATCTGTCCTTGGGCAAGTGGGGCTTACAGACTAACTTTTGTCCTTTCAGGAGCTAGATTTCTTTTTGTCCCTCCTCCAATGCATTATCAAGTTAATATCATCTAGTTGTTATGGAATAAATTTTATTCAAGTACTTCAAATGTTTAGCTTACGATTTCCAAGAAGGTGGATTCTTTTTCTTTTAAATGTTACTGCATTCCCTAAAAGCAGAACCCTTCAGAAGCACAGCAGGAGTTCTTGGTGGTGACCTGATGCCGAGCAACATAGTGGCCCTTCATCCCAAAGCAATAAATGCTGCTTGCCCTAGCCGCCTGACAGCCCACTCCTGAGGGGGCCACACTACAACGGTCAGGGTGTCTTCCCTCCCTTAGTCAAGCTCGCCCCGCAGAGTGTCTCTCCACTTGTTAGTACAGTTGGTGCACCCAGTGTCGCTGTCCATGGGGTACCTCTTCCTTGACTTATCCATGGTTTTAAAGTTGATGCTTTTGCTCATTTATCCTATTTTCCAGAATCTCTTCATGTATACTTTGGCCTCGCCAACAGAATTCTATAAAAAGAAAACAAGGATTTGGCTATGTCTACTGTTTCCTTTCTTTCTCTCTTGTAGATGTTTCAAGAAAAATAAAAGAGAACTTCGGGCTGTCCTTTGATGTGCTGTTTCTGTGGCATGAAGGATGGACGTCTCTTTTACTGTGTTTCAGAGACTGGGCACATCCTCCCTTCCTTCCTCACTCCGTTAGGAGAAAACAAGCTGTCATCACAGTCACTTCCATCTGCTGGACTTAGTTTCATTTTTTAGAGTTTTCCTTCTTTTTGCCCTTTTATTGAAAATAGATTTTTTTTTGTTCATACAATATATTCTCATTATGGTTTCTTTTCCTTCTTCTCCTACCAATCCCTCCCACCTTCTCTTCTAACCATATTCACTTATTTTCTGTCTCTCTTTGGAAAACAAACAGGCTTCTGAGCGATAATAATATAATTAATATAATATAATATAAGCAAATCAGAATAGAACAAAACAAACCGAAGGAGAAAAGCCCAAGACAAGGCACAAGAAACAGATGCAGAAACAGACCACTTGTTCACACACTCAGGAATCCCATAAAAACACATGACCAAAAGCCATAATATACCTGCAAAAGGACCTGTAGGGTTAAAAAAAAAGCATACAAATTAAAATTTAAAAAAATTGAAAAGATCTGACAGGATATATTATGAGACAGGGAACTCCGAAGATGCTATAAAGATTATTTTTGGTTGACCATCTACAACTGGGCATGTGGCCCACTCTTAAGATTTGTTTCCCCATAGAGAGGCAAAGATTAAAACAGAGACTGAAGGAACACCCATTCAGAGTCTGCCCCACATGTGGCCCATGCATATACAGCCACCCAATTAGACAAGATGGATGAAGCAAAGAAGTGCAGACCGACAGGAGCCGGATGTAGAGCGCTCCTGAGAGACACAGCCAGAATACAGCAAATACAGAGGCGAATGCCAGCAGCAAACCACTGAACTGAGAATAGGACCCCCATTGAAGGAATCAGAGAAAGAACTGGAAGAGCTTGAAGGGGCTCGAGACCCCATATGTACAACAATGCCAACCAACCAGAGCTTCCAGGGACTAAGCCACTACCTAAAGACTATACATGGACTGACCCTGGACTCTGACCTCATAGGTAGCAATGAATATCCTAGTAAGAGCACCAGTGGAAGGGGAAGCCCTGGGTCCTGCTAAGACTGAACCCCCAGTGAACTAGACTATGGGGGGAGGGCGGCAATGGGGGGAGGGTGGGGAGGGGAACACCCATAAGGGAGGGGAGGGGGGAGGGGGATGTTTGCCCGGAAACCGGGAAAGGGAATAACACTCGAAATGTATATAAGAAATACTCAAGTTAATAAAAAAAAAGATTGAATTTTAATAAAAAAACAACAGTTTAAGCAAAACTGAAGGAGAACACAGGCTCGTACAGTTCAGAGCAATTGAGAATGTGAGTTCATCTTCAGCCAAAAGAAATTCTGACCTCTGGTTGAATGAATAAACGAACAGAAGAGGGTTGTGGAAGGAGGAGGCTACAAATGTGCACATTAAAGGGCATTTCAGAAGTTATAATAAAATAACTATTTCAATCTTTAAAAAAAAAAAGATTTGTTTCCCCAGCAAGAGACTCTCTGAGAGAAAACTAAATTTTCATTTGCATGTGGTTATCAGGTGGAGATAGCTTCTGGGTCAGAGAGGGGAACACGTGTCTGCTTCTTTCATATCTAGGACCCCAGCCGGTACAGACCTGTGCAGACCCTGTGCATGCCGCTGTCTCTGTGAGCTGACACCTGCGTTAGCCATGCTGTGTTTAGGTCTTGTTCCCTTGGTGTCCTCCGTCCCCTCTGGTTCTTCCACCCTTTCCACCTCTTCTTCTACAGGGTTCTCTGCGCCCTGCAGTGATTTGATGGAGACATCTCATTTAGGGCTGAACGTTCCAAGGTCTCCACTCTCCACATATTGTCTGGCTATGGGTCCCTGCGTTTGTTCCAATCCGCTGCAGGAGGAAGCTCTCTAATGATGTCTGAACAAGGTTCTGCTCTAGCAGTATAGAGGAAAGGCATTAGGAGTCGTTTTATTGTTACATCCCTTTAGCAGAACAGTAGCATTTGATTTTCCACTAGGTCCCTAGGCTATCTAGTCTTAAGTTCTTGGTCACTCAAGCAGTGTAGGATATGGGATCTACCTCAGGAGTGGGCCTTACATCAAACCAGATGCTGTTAGTTACTCCAACGAGCCTTGTGCCATCACTGCATTAGCACATCTTCCAGGTAGGACATGGTTGTAGACTGAAGAGTCGGCAGTGGGGTTGGTGTTTACATCCTCATTTGGTAGCATTCAAAGCATCTTCTCATGCCATGAACACTAGCCCAAAGGGTAATGACTCTAGGTAGTGTGGGTGTTGTCTTCATCAATAGGGCCTTGCAATAGGTTTGTGGAGAGCAACCAATAACCTTGGCAACAGCCAGGGTTACTAGGAGTTCCCATGGACTCTGGCCAGTAATGTACTGAGATACAACCCATTCTCAGTACTAGAAGCTTCGTTTGGTGATCAGAAATGTCCACTTGGGGCTGGCTCTGTTTCACACACTATTCATCAAATTCATTTAGGTACCTTTCATATTTGTATGTATTTTAGGAAGTGTCTATTGTATTAGATTTCCATTCTGCCAGTCAAATGGCCCTTGATCTTAGCTGTCTGTCCACTATTCCCTCCCTCGTCAATTCTCCAGTTCCAGTCTACACCCTGTCCATATAACTATGTATTTACCTCTCTAGGGAGATCTATTTCTTCCTCGTGGTCCTTTATGTACATACTCTATATGTAACTTTTGTGGTTCTGTAAATTACAACATTGACTCAACAGCTAATATCCAGATATAAGCAAATGCATACCATATTTGTCTTTTTGAGTGTGGATTTTCTTTTTTCTTTTTCTTTCTTTCTTTTTTTGCTAGCTCCATTTGTTTCCTGCAAATTTCATTATTTCATTTTTAACAGCTAAGTAATGCGCTGTTACGTAAATGTGTTACATTATCTATATGTGTTCATTTCTTGAGGGACATCCAGGTTGATTCTAATTTCTAGTTCTTTTGAATAGAAAAGTAGTGAATATGGCTGAGCAAACGTGTCTGTATGGTAGAATGACATGTCCTTTGGATATATACCCAAAAGTGGTACAGCTAGATAACGGAGGACATAGATTTGGGTCTTCCTGAAGAACTGCCATGGGGATTTCCATAGTAGCACCGTACAAGTTTGCATTTCCTCCAGCAGTGGATAAGTGTTGTCCTTACTCCTCACTTCCGAGACTTCTGATGGGCGTAAGGTGGAATCTCGGAGTAGCTCGCATTTCCCTGATGACTGCGGAAGCTGAACATCTGTGAAGGGTTTCTCGGCCATTTGAGTTTTCTCTCTTGAGAATTCTTGGTTTAGATCTGTTTTGACCCCATTTTTAAATTGAGTCATTTTGTTTACTTGATATCCAGATTTGTGTAGTTGATGGGGGGCAGGGGGTACTCTTTTCCCGTTCTGTAGGCTGCTGCTTTGTCCAAGTGGCAGTGTCCTTTGCTTTGCAGAAACTTTTCATTTTCACGAGGCCCCATTTATTAATGGTTGGTCTTCATGCCTGTGCTAAAGGTATTCTGCTTGGAAAGTCTTTTCCTGTTCCAATGAGTCCCAGGCTCTTCCCCACTTTCTCTTCTATCGGATTCAGTATATCTGGTTTTATTTGGGGATCTTTAAACGATTTGGAGTTGAGTTTTGTGGGAGGTCATAAGTATGGATCAATTTGCATTCTTTACATGCAGACATACAGTTTGACAGCACCATATGTTGAAGATGCTGTCTTTTTTTTTTCTAGCATGTATTTCTGGCTTCTTTATCAAAAATCAGGTCTCCATAGGTGAGTAGATTAATGTCCAGGTTTTCAGTTCTATTCCATTAATCAATGTGTCTTTCTGTGTGTGTACCAATGCCATGCTATTTTTATTGTTATGTACAATTTGAGGTCAGGGATGTCAGTACCTCTAGAAGTTCTATTATTATTTAGGGTTGTTTTAGTTATCCTAATTTTGTGTGTGTGTGTGTGTGTTTTCATATGAAGGTGAAAATTGTCCATTCAAGGTCTGTGAAGACTTGCGTTGGAACTTTAATGGGCATTGCACTGAATCTGTAAATTGCTTTTGATAGAATGGCCATTTTTTCTATCTTAATTCTACCAATCCACAAGCATGGGAGATTTTCATTCTTCTGATAGCTTCTTCACTTTCTTTCTTCAATGTCTTAAAGTTTTTATCATACACATCTTTCATTTGTTCAGTTATTTTATAACTTTTTGAAGCTGTATTTAAGGATATTGTTTCCTGGATTTCTTTCTCAGTTTGTTAATTTTATATAGAAAGGCTACTAATTTTTTTTAGTTAATCCTGTATCCATCCACTTTGCTGAAGGTGTTTATCAGCTGTAAGTGTTTCTTGGTATAATTTTTAGGTACACTTACATATAGTGTCATACCATCCAAAGATTAAAGACACCTTGCTTCCATGTGTGTCCCCTTGGTCTCCTTCAGGTCTTTTATTGCTCTAACTACTTAAGATACTATCCTGAATATGTATGGGAAGAGTAGACAACCTCAACTTGTTCCTAATTTTAGTGGAATTGCTTTGAGTTTCTCTCCATTTAGGTTGACGTTGGGTATGGACTTGCTATAAACTGCCTTTATTACCTGGAGGTATGTCCCTATATCCCTAATCTCTCCAGGACTTTTATCATGAAGGGGTATTGGATTTTTGTCAAAGGCCTTTTGATCATGTGGTTTTGTGTTTCAGTTTGTTTATATGGTGGATTACACTTACCAATTTCTATATGTTGAACCATTCCTGCATCTCTGGGATGAAGTGTACTTCATCATGGTAGATAATATTTTTGATAAGTTCTTGGAGTTGGTTTATAAGCACTTTATTGAGAATTTTTGCATCTATGTTCATAAGGGAAGCTGGTCATAATTCACATTTTTGGGTAGGGTCTTTATGTCGTTTAGGTATCGTAGCAACTGTGGTCTCACAAAATAAATTGGACAATGTGCATTTTGTTTCTACTTTGTGGAATAATTTGAGGAGTATTTTCATTAACTCTTCTTTGAAAGTCTTGTAGGGTTCTGCACTAAAGCCATCTGTTCCTGGGCATTCTTTTAGGTTGTGGGAGAAGACCTTTAATGATGTTTTCTATTTCTCCAGGAGTTATAGGTCAAATTAAGTTATTTATCTGATTTTGATTCAACTTGGTTCATGGTATTAAGAAAATTGCCCATTTCTATTATATTCTCCAATGTGGTTGAGTACAGTTTTTAAAGTATGTCCTTATGAGCTTCCTCAGAGTCTGTGTTGCGTCCCCCTTTCCTATCTAATTTTGTTAATCTGCATTCTCTCTCTGCATTTTAGTTAATTTGGCTAAAGACTTGTCAATCTTATTGATTCTTCTCAAGAGACTAACTTTTTGTTTCAGTGATTCTTTGCATTGCATTTTTATTGGTTTTGTTCCTATTTTATTGATTTCGGCACTGAGTTTGAAACACTTCAGTTTCTGATTCAGTAATGAGTTGTTCCATCACCACAAGTTTATGAACTTCTTACTGTTTCTATTGTTGTCGTTTTCCAGCTTTAATCCATGGTGGTCAGATAGGATGCAGGGCATTATTTCAATTTTCTTGAACCTATTGAGACTTGTTTTGTATTCCAGTACTTGGTCAATTTCAGAGAAAGTTCTATGAGCTGCTGAGAAGAAGATTTATTCTTTTGTGTTTGGGTAAAGTGTTCGGTAAATATCTGTTGGAGCCATTTGGTTTATGACCTCAGTTAGCATCTGCATTTATGTTTCGTTTTTATCTGACTGACCCGTCTACTTGACAAGACTGGTACCTCTACAAAGAGAATGTGCAAGGAGCCACCCGTGACCAGTACAAACAACTACTTTGAACTGAGTAGCTTTGACCCTCTTGGTTACCAGGGAAAGTGCAGGGAGGTAAACTGGGGTGCAAATTAAAGTTGACTCTTGCTTGCTGTCTCAGTCCTCAGCTCAAAAACTCAAAAGAGGCTTGACAACTCTTGAGTCCATGCCCCACAAACTAGGAAGTCAGTGGACAGCTTTTCTCTGAGGCTTACTGAGGTTATCATAAATGACCAGCAGGGGTACTCATATTTCCTCCTCTCCCCAACCCCACCTGAGCAAACCAAAGAAGTACCAAAAAATGTCATTGCAAATTGTGAAACCCATGGAACCATAACATCTGTTAATGTAACAGAGTACAGTAGAACCTCGTTGGTTCTTGCAGAGCAAATAAATGCAACCAGGAGACAAACGAATGAAAGAGGACTTGTGTCTATCACAGATAGGGAGAATGCCACAGTTATTCCAAAAGTAAAGTATGGAATTGGAAGAAGCTATGTATCTTCATAAAGTAAAACACTTGTGGGGCAAGCTCAGTGTAAAGTATACATTGCTGAACATGCTCACTTTAGATTTCTAATTCAAGGACGATGGCAAATGCATTCTGGCTGTGCTTAGCTCAAGGCCGTGCAGCACGCGTCTGAAAGGTTCCTGTGACAGAAACACTTCTGAGTATGCTCACTTTATTTTTCTCAAGAACTTTTAGCTGAAACAAAGGGAGAGGACGCTTTGAAGGTGTGTTCATGTAGAAGGCTGCCGGTAGAGGCGCGCGCCTGCCTTGTTAAGACAGTTGATACTAAAATGTACAAGTTTATTATGCTACTTTATGCATGATGACAGACTCTGAGGTGATTTTCAACTGATGATTTCTTTATTTTTCTTGCATTTATTTACATGTGTGTGCACATGCACACATGTGTGCACACTGGTGGACATGAGCGGACAATATGGAGGAGTTGGCTCTCCCCTTTCACTATGTAGGTCTGAAGGATCAAACTCAAGTCATCAGATGTGGTGACCAGCACCCTTAACCACTGAGGCATCTTACCAGACCCCTCTTTACTTTTAATTACTTTACTCTTTTCTTTTCAATTCCCTTCTAACACTGATTTGGAATCAATTCAAGAAAGAAGTGGAACCAAGGGAGGAGTGAAAGGGAGCGAGGGCATCAGTATTTTTCTTGGACCAAATTGCCAGATGCTTGACTTTGGGACAGTGAACCTTTGGGCTCCACAAGTACTCATAGAGCTATAGAAGCCTTGGGAATCTTGGTAAGTGGTTTCCTCTGAGTCACAACATCATGCTCTATCTTTGTGTCCAGGGAATGAGCCTGGGTATCTGCATTCACAAGCACAAGCTGAGTCTTTGCCAGAGATAATTTTTGTAGGTTTAAAGAAAACGTAAAGGTCATGAAAATTAGTTATAGTGATGCAGTCAAGCCAGGTTCCACATACTCTTCAGCACATCAGGCTTCTCCCTGCACTGACTAACATGATGCCCTTAGAGAACAGGTTGGACATTGGCATTGTTTAGGTGTGTGTGCTTGCACACGTCTCTGTGTGTGTCTGTGTGTGTGTTTACATGTGAGCTTATGTGTGAGCTTATATAAGTGTGCATGCATGTATGTGTGTGTGTGTGTGTATGTATGCATGTAACTGTAGGTGCATGTCTGTATTGTGTGTAATGACTTTGTTGACACAATTCACGTACTGACAGACAGTACAAATCAATAGTTTGGGTTCTACCAAAAGCTGTGTGAATATCAACACAATTAATTTAGCATATTTTCTTCACCTCAAATAAAACTCCCACTTCTGGATATGCACCTGAAGAGAACTAAAAGCAGAGTTTTGAAAGGAGGTCTGTACCCTGCTACTCATAGCAGGACCCTTAGAAATAACCAGGTGCCAGAGGTAACCCAAGTATCCAACCAAAGATAAGTGGATCAGCAAAATATTAGAAATCACAACCTGAATAAGCCTTAAGGATATTATAGGCGGTGAAATGAATGAGACAAACAAGACCAAACCTATGTGACTATACTTACATGAGGCAGCTAGCTAGAGATACCAAACTCATAGAGACAGAAGGGAAAATGATAGTTATCAGAGCTGATGGGAAAATACTGGAGCATTACTAGTTACCAGATACAGAGTTTTCAGTTTTGCAAGAAAGAGAGACAAGAGACAAGGTTTGTTGCACAATTGAGTGAATTACTTGATGCACTGAACTATGGTTACGATGGTAAGTTTTGTAATGTGTGTATTGCCAAAGAGGATAGAGAAAAGTTAAAAGGCTACCCTCCTTTTAATTGACACATCCCCACCATTCCACATCCCCACCTCGACCTGAGCACTAACCTGCTTTCTGTCTTTCTGGATTCACTTATTAGAGATATTTCAGGTAAGAATCGTATGTTCAGTCTTGTCTCTGACTCTTTTTTTTTTCTTTTTTTTGCTAATAGTTTGAAGGTTCATCCCACTGTATCCTCAGTGCTTTTTTTAATTACTGAGAAGTATTTCATTGTACAACTACCCATTCTTTATTTGTTGGGCATTTTAATTGTTTCCTTGAACATAAGATTTTCCCGCAGTAGGAGGGTATGCTTTGCTTTTCTGTGGTGACTTCTCAGCATTCCCAACATAAGCGGATCTAAGAAATGTCTGTGGGGGAGAGGAGAATGAGAAGGTGGAGAACAAGAAGGGGAAAGTAACAAAGAGACAGAAAGGGATGACAGATGTATGTGCCAGAGAGGGAGCTGTTGGTGATAGCCATGCACTGGCAATGGCCTGCCTGAGTCACCAGTCTAGTCAGAGCCCAGAAGCCAAGCCAGTCCCCCAGCTCACACACTCTCCTGCGCCCACCGTCTTGGCTCTGCCTAACTGCCATTTAGTAGAACCACATGGGGATTCCGAAGCATCTGGTATGAAATTTTTCTCTGTGAAGCTGAATGTAGTAGATAATCACACATCCAGACAAACAGTGGATTGTGCAAGGCAAGCCGCCTTGTTCTTAAACTGTTCATTTTGTTCAATGTGACCTATGAACAGCATTTATGAGAGTAGGGGATTAAAAGTAACTATGAACATCTGTGCTATGCTTTCAGATTTCAACTGTCACCTTCTTGGGAGTCTGCCACTACTATCCACCTATGACGTGGAAATGGGTCAATGTTCTTGCCACACTCATGCCATCAGCCTGTGCCTTGAAAAGTGTATTGTGCATCTTTGCCAGGAACCCCCCTTTTGTGGCAATACATGGGTCTCCGTGGCCATTGCCTAAAAGAGACTTGAAATGGTGCTCTTTATTGTTCAGTGCCCTGTAGCATGAGCCCTCACAGCACAGAAACTGGCAAACTCCAGCCTGAGAGAGGACCCACACTAAGGGCACCTGTACCCAGGCTTGACTACTTGAGGTTGATCTCAGAACATACATGGTGGAAAAAGAGTCAACTCTGGAAAATTGTCCTATGACCTCCCTGTGGATTTCTTCCAAGTCATGCCCCCTCCTTACACACACACACACACACACACACACACACACACACACACTCACATAGATATACTCACACACACACACACACACACACACACACACACACACAAGAAGAAAAAGAGAGAGAAATTAGCAAGGACAGAACATCATCCTCCACCCTCCAGCTTCCCTTCTCCCCAAGAACTGTCGGTCTACTTTACCAGCACACCACTGGATTAGACTAAACACACCCAGCCAAAGTGTCAATGAGATATGTCTTGAGAGTAGAGGCAGTAGAACAACCATCTTACACACACACACACACACACACACACACACACACACACACACACACAATTTTGTCTCATATTCTTTCTTTTATCTCATGTATATAATCCACATCAGCTCCCTACCTCTCTCTGACTAAAAATAGTCTAAATGACCTCTTAATAAAAACAGTAACAACTCCCCAGCTCCGAAAAAAAGAACCAAAAAAAAAAAAAAAAAACAGTAACAACTTGGATTTAGATGTATTTTAGATTCCTGTGGGAAATGAACTCTTGAATTTTTCACAGACAGTACTAAACATATGAGCATGTATATTCTAAAATTAGTTAAATTAAACATTCTTACTCTATAAGAACCGTACTGCACAATTGGGAAGTTTAAACCCAACTCTTTTCTTTGTTCTCAACTCTTGGCAGCCCACCCTGATATTTTAGACAGAGAAAAACAAAAAGTTAACCTAATAAAAGAACAGTGACCTTGATGTGTCTAAAGAAATGTAGCTAGTAAATAAGAAACATATGCCTCTGAGGAAATAGTTTAGGACTAAAATTTTAAATCACTTTACTAGAAACAACCAGGTGGAGGAGATAAGAAATAAACATGAAGGACAACTCAGTCAGCCATGTCACGTGTTTTTACACAGAAGGGAAATATATGTGAGCAAAGTAAAAAAAAAAAAAATGGCACACCCCATGTAACCACATCACTGAAGACCCTGAATCAGATCACTGTAGGAAAGCCTCAGACCCAGGATGGGTTGCTGTGCTGGTAGACCAGATGGCTTGCATGGGACACAGAATCAAGAGGAGGACAACTGAGAAGAGGCTGTGCTGGGGGGAACTATCAATCACAGATAACCCCAAGCCCCAGACGATGATCCTCACTCACATAGGGGTGACAATATCCTGAACTACCATGGATGAGCAACATGAAAATGAACCCTGGCCCACAGGACTTTTCCCAGACACATCCGGAGTGAAGCAATTCATTGCACATTTTTTCCCCTTGAGCTGACATTTGGTTTGAGAAAAAAAAATATCAAAAAGCTTTAGTTGTGTTTTCTGACCATTATGTCAATGTTTAATGTTTAAATTACTGTTTGAGTAAAATTAGACATAAAATTTACTGAGGTAACAAACACAGAGACCATTGAGAGCATTCCAATCAAGAGTCTCAGCTCTTAAATCTAAATTTATCAGAGTATGTTACGCTGAGACTTGAGAGTTCTTCTGAGCATTTTATACTATCAGAGTTTTTCCTTTTCTAGCCTCACCAGCTGTTTCTGTTGTCTAAAGGTCAAGATGTTGCAATGACAAAGTCTTGGAACACAGAGTTGACTCTCATGAGGTTCACATTGTACCAGAAATGCTGGCTGATATGCAATTGTTTCTCCTAACTGGGGAGACCATAGAATACCACAAATATTCCATAGAATACATTCAAATCAGCTCAACTCATTAGCTACCCAACTACCCATTACTTTAGCATAATATAAACCCTTAGAGATCATTGTGGTAGGAAATGTATAGGTTTTATTAAAATCATTGCAGGTAGACTGGTACAACTTCTCAGCAAGATCCTGAAGGACTAACCTTGAGCAAACTCTGGGGCTGCGGGAAGAAATAATAGAATTTTGTTTCATTTTGTTCAGCTCATACTTAGCTGCTGAATGTAGGAGAGAGGTGTCCACTGTACAAGAGCAGGGAAGGCTACTGGGAGGCTGGCCAGGGTGGTGGGCTGTTTAATTCATGGCAGATGAAGATGCAAACATCTTACTCAGGGTGAACCAGAAATTAAATACCTTTTGCAGGAAGGGATGCCCAGGAAGGGGAGTTCATTGGCTAAACACTAGATCCTCATTAGTGTGGAGAACTCTAGGTTTTTTGCGATGTGATAGATTGTCATGACCCTCTTAGTGGAATGTTGCGATCATGTGCTCCAGGACAGGAACCTGCCATTCTCAGTTAGGAGATTTACCAGGTTCTGAACTTGCTCCAACCTTATCAGCTCTGTCTGGTGGCCTGGTCCACTGCCCACAATTCTCTTGGGGAAGACTGTATTCCATAATAGGAAAGGCTGTTGAAAGCAATGACCTTTCACAACAGCCTAATTGATTTCTTTTGCCCCAAATGTTTCTAAGACTCCTGCCTACATGCCCCCCCCAACCCCAGCATGGTCAGTGGATGCCTGAAAATCTGTTTTTTAGAGTAGAATCAGAGAGTCTTGAAGGGAAGAAGAGGCTGAGTTCCCTGGATTCGAATGCACTTTTCAGGACAAGTCAGATTAGGCCTGTGGCCCCCACAGGAATAATGAGTCAATATAGACTCCAGAGCATCTGGTCCAACACCCCTCATGCCCCATTTCACCTCCAGTCCCTCACATACCCTCACATTAGATTCTCTCCTTCTGGTGGTTGACTGAGCGTGAATGACACCCACATGTCAACAGTCACACCTGCACAGAACCTGCCCCCAACTACTTCTTTGTCCCTTTGAATTTTTATCTCTATGAAGCAGAGGAAGCTTGGCCACTCCAAGGACTTAACATCTTTGGCTCATATGTTGTCAGTGTTCGGAGTTACACAGGACAATCAGAGAAAGACACTGCAGGATGTATTATGGCTTTTGTTGGGGGGGGGTAGTTAGCTCTGATGAAATGAACCTCCAACAGCCTTATTGATTATTACACAAAAATTGTGGTTTGGGTAAAACAAGTTCCTCATACCAAAGCCTCTAATCTAATCTATGTTTCATGAATGAAAACACCACCTCTCTGCACCATTAGTCCTTACTGTGTCCTTGGGCACAGAGCCGAGCTTATTTTAGCCTGCGGGCGCCAGTTCTTTGCTTTCTGAGGTCTGAGTCTGTGTTTTATGTTTGTTCCAGTTATAGCATTGCACTTGGCAAATAGATGCAAACCAGAGCAAATTGGGGCAAAAACTGACTACTTTTGCTGTTTCAATCACATTCAATGTGATTAATACGCAATATTTGCAAGACATTCCAAGGTATACCAGGACCTTTTTATGATCAAAGTTGTGCTCCTTCAGAAAAAACAACTCTATAGATAACAGTCACTGTTCTCCATGGTGATTTCTTCAAGTCAAAGTACTTCTAGAAATCAACTACTCATCATGATGTTTATCCTTGATACAATGATACTACTGGAATTCCACTACAGTATCTCTTGCAGTAAATATTAAAAAAGGGTAACCTTTTAACCCACACTGGTGCTGGCACCATAGGGCCACATGGCACTGTGGGGTACTTTTATCTCAACAGCTTCATGCTGCCCCCAAGTACTCTCAGACCCAAGAGGTCCACGAGCCATTCCACCATGGCACCTTGCCACGCTGGTCCCTAGAGTTAGTTCTGGCACCAAAGGGCCATATGGTACTAACCATAATTTATCTCTGGTTAGTATCTCTCCCAGCAGCTTTCTACTAGCTGCGAACTCTCTGGTTCTAGCTACTCGGTAAAATCATGACTCAATAAGCTGTAATTTATCAATCAGATTTATATGTTAAATTCTCAGTCCACAATACATCCACACAATAAACTCAACAACCAAGTGATAAATATATAAACCACCCACCTAGATAAGATAAACTGACCTATAGAATCCATCCCTCAAGAAATATTCACAACAACCTGTATCTATGTAGAGAAGCATCAAGGATCGTTTATGTCTGCCTCCATGCTGTCTCTCTCCTTTCTGCTTCTCCCTCTCCTAAAACCTCTATTCCCGCCTCCCTTCCTTCTCATCCAATGACAGGTCTCGTTTTAATCTTGTGCCTGCCTTCACCTGCATAATGACATTAACCTACAGTATCCCCTGTCTTCTCCCCAGAGACTTGATTGGATAGCATGTCAGGAAACACTTACAGCCCGGAGATCATGGCCAAGGCTCCTAGGACAGAATGCCTCTGCCCGGGATTCAGGCCAGAGCCGTGGTTGTTCTATCATGCAACCATGGGTTATACACTTTTTGAGGTTTGCGTCTGTGTTTTATCTTTGTACCCAGTTATGGCGCAGCACCTGGCAAATAAATACAAATCAGAACAAATTGTGGCAAAAACAAAATCGGACTACCTTGCTCTTGCAGACTCATGCAACAAGTTCCTTGGAAGTCTGGGTCTCTGTCGCCACCAGGATGGTACAAAGCACAAAACAGTGTCTATTACATTCACCAAGCTTGCATCTGTGCTTAGCACAGGCCAGACACATAGTAAGAAGCTCATGGATTTCTCCTAATAGATGAATAAACATAGAAGGTTCTCAAGAGCATGACTCCCAACCAGGGAAAGAAAAGAATGACTCAGGGTGAAAATCTTCAAGGAGAAAAGACATTTGAAAACCATTCTAGGGTGGTATTAGATAAGGAGAGCAGGTGCCATGGTCCCACAGTTCCTTGGAATGTGTCCTTTATCCAGTCCCTCAATATGAAAGAATGACAGCATTCCTCAGGAGGCTTGAGATCTGCTGCGTTGGTGATGGGAACTGAGGCAGAAGACTTGCACTGCCCCTGGCATAAAACTAAGGTAGGAGAAATTCACATATAACAACTACGTCTGTGATAAGAAAACACAAGACAGGCATTATCTAAAACACATGCACCATTTTTCTACTTAACAATAGTCATTTGCCATGTGGTGGGCACCAAAAAAAAACAAAAAAAAAAAAAACACGATGAAAGGAGTTAATATCATGAATATTATGGATCTCAAGCAAAGCTTGTGAGTAGATGGCCAAAAGAATGCTTGTTGTGATGGTGAGGGAGTGCCGTCATTCACAGAAAACCCAGAGTGAGGCTCACATTAAGTAGTAAAGCACAGCAGTGAGATCGCTTTCCTCCTATACTGTGGGCAAGATTTTTAAGTGTAATAGGAAAACCTTAATTGGGTACCACTCAGTTATTTGCTCATTCACTTGGCACATCTTTATGGTGTGCTTGCTGCACTGCTATAATTCTAAGAACACCTCCATTCATTCAAAGCTCGTGGCTCCCTGTATATTATCACATTTAATAGGCACCCTAAGTGTTATCTCGCAGATGAAGGAAACATCCAGAGGCTAAGAACCATGGCCAAAGGCAGATGGTGGTGGGCAGCAAGGCTGAACTGACATCCGGGTGCATCTGGCACCGTAAAGATGCTTCTCAACATTGTGGGTAGTGGAGCCCCAGGACAGTGTAGAAAGGGGTGAGTTAGGGTTCCTGGCCCCGAGAGTTCTTTTCTAGCTAGTATCTTAACATAGCTAGCTCAAGATGGAGCAAGATGAGGACAGAACCACAAAACAGGGCAGACGATGTGTGATTTCTTTAACTTATGCTCCCAGGTCACAGTCTATTACTAAGAGAAGGCAGGGCAGAAATGCACACAGGAGCTCAAAACAAGCCACGCGGGGACACTGCTTGCTGACTCATACTTAGCTGGCTCTCTTCCTACATAAGATGGCACCACCTACAATGGAACGCCTTCTTCCCACAGGCAAGTCCCCAGTCAAGGTATTCCTTGACTTTACCTGTGTGGAGTTGACCATCACTGCCAACTGGGACAACAGACTAACCAGAGAGAGTTAAAAATAATGTTTTAGAGGGGAAAAATTCAGAGTGCTGGTAGATTGGCAAGTAGAACACGGAGTTCAGTAGGGAAGAAAGAGTGAAAAATACAATCACGGTTTCCTGCCTCAGGGCTAGAGTTTAGTCTTCGTGCGTGAGTCCCTTGACATTGTCTGAGCGGGAAGACGATGTGCTGAGGGTGGTCTTCAGTGTTCCTCCTAACACTCCTAAGACAGAGAAGGAGCCTACAGTTATGCACATGGGAGTGAGTAAGAGTCTGAAGTTCAGAGGTAGCCAAGGAGAACCAGAGATGGAAACACAAAAGGGCATAAGCAAAGACAACAGCTAGGAAGTCCTTTCAGGACTTTAATTAGAGAGTTAAGAATTGCAAGTAGCTTTCTCAGTATCTCTGTAAAAGACTATATATAAATCTATATTTTTATATATGGGATAGTAAGTATTTTATATGTTATATAATACATATTGCATTTATGTTTATATACTTATGTATTTAAAGACTTATATTATTACATATAAATATATTTATACTTTTATAAATTTAGTAATTATAAGGTATATTAAATAAGATATATTATATATTATTGTGATGGCTTGTATATGTTCGATCCAGGGAGCGGTACTGTTAGAAGCTGTGGCCCTGTTGGAGGAGGTGTGTCACTGTGGGTGTGGGTTTTAAGATCCTCATCCTAGCTGCCTGAAAGCAGTATTCTGCTAGCAGCCTTCAGATGAAGATGTAGAACTCTCAGCTCTGCCTGGACTATGCCTGCTTGGATGCTGCCATGCTCCCATCTTGATGATTATGGAATGAACCTCTGAACCTGTGAGCCAGCCCCAATGAAATGTTGTTTTTATAAGAGTTGCCTTGGTCATGGTGTCTGTTCACAGCAGTAAAACCCTAACTAAGACAAATACTTATATATTTTGTATACATTATAGATAGATAGATAGATAGATAGATAGATAGATAGATAGTAGATAGATAGATAGATAGATAGAAGATAGATAGATAGATAGTAGATAGATAGTAGATAGATAGATAGTAGATAGATAGATAGATAGATAGTAGATAAATAGATAGTAGATAGATAGATAGATAGTAGATAGATAGATAGATAGATAGATAGTAGATAGATAGATAGTAGATAGATAGATAGATAGATAGTAGATAGATAGATAGATAGAGAGAGAGACAGACAGACAGACAGACAGACAGACTCTTACTTCCCTCTGCATGACTGCAGACTTCTTTTCTCTCTTCTGCTAGAGTGTTTGGAGGAGCATTGAAGATAATCTTCAGCATATCATTTTCCTACTTAGAAAATTTTAATGGACTTCAAAGACTAAACTCTAGCCTTGAGGTGTAGCAGGAAACGCACACACACACACACACACACACACACACACACACACACACACACACACCTGCCCTGTGGCTCAGAATACAGAGTGTCGTGTGCACTCGTGACACAGACATCACCTGAGAGCTCATTAGAACCTCAGCCCCATCTGAGGTACGTACGCTGTTAGGTCTGCATTTCAGCAGTGTCTGCAGGAGATGCTTGTGCACTTTAAAGAGGCCCCACTTCTCTTTTGTAAGTGACTTAAAACAGAAGAATGGAGAGAATGAGCCACCAGCCTTTAAGTGGAGAAAATACAGCCTAAAGTCACATTTGATACTGCTTACATTTGATAAAATATAAAATTTAATGCAGTATAAGAGCTAATGATAATTCCATAATTTTCTCTGTACAACGCTAGCAAAATGGTCAATTTTATGTCACAAGATGAACATAATTAATGAAGAAAAAAATGATAAATAGAGAAATCCCAATGGGGCTTGTCCTAAAGGGCCTCACCACAAAAGGCAGGGCCTGGTTGGCGAACATGGCTAAGGATCACAACAGTGACACTCTCAAATAAAGAGGGTCCCAGAAGCAGATCACAGCTGACTTCCAGGCCACACGCTCCTGCTGAATGAGTGAGATGCCTATGAAATGAAAGCCTTGTGACATCGACAGTGAGACATGGATCAAGTGAACCCAGGGTGTAACAAGGCTTTGGAGATGGAGTAACCAGAAAATTGTAGCTAGGTTGGCAAAGGAATGACCAAAAAATGGTATAAAAATAACCATGGTGGGCTGGAGAGATGGCTCAGTGGTTAAGAGCACTGACTGCTCTTCCAGAGGTCCTGAGTTCAATTCCTAGCAATCACATAGTGGCTCACAACCATCTGTAATGGGATTCAATGCCCTCTTCTGGCCTGCAGGAAGAATGCTGTTATACATAATAAATAAATCTTTACAAATTAAAAAATAAAACCATGATATTTGTAGTTTTAGGGAAATTGGAGTTACATAGACATCATTTCTCCGATGCAGTTTGACTGGTAAAAATGGCTACTGTGGCTTAGCCTCTTGCGAGGACTTTTTCTTTTCCTTTTTTTTTTTTTAGAGATTTATTAATTTTATTTACATGAGTATACTGTCACTGTCTTCAGACACACCAGAGAAGGGCATCAGATCTCATTACAGATGGTTTGTGAGCCACCATGTAATTGCTGGGAATTGAACTCAGGACCTCTGGAAGAGCAGTCAGTGCTCTTAACCGCTGAGCCGTCTCTCCAGCCCCTTAGGAGAAGTTTGTAAGAACAGAGTCTACAAGCCATAAGAACAAATAGCAACTGATCTGAAGACCATCCAAAGTCGCTATGTGTAAGAATTCATTGAATCTGCATACCCCAAATATTTTATGTTTTCTCTACACCTTGAAGTATGAAACTTCAAGGACAAAGTGTTGAAAAAGCATGATGTTGGTGCCCATTTTAAGCACCACAAAGTCAGGGACAAGGGCCAGCAAATTTGGTCAGGCAAGGGTGCCCGCTGCCAAGCCTGATGATTTGAGTTTAGTCCCTGGGACCCATGTGGAAGGAGGAGAGGATATGCTCCCTCAAGTTGTCCTCTGACCTCCATGGGCACTCTGTGACAAGTATACACACACTAAATAAATTACATATACATATATATTATATATACAAATATATTACATATATATTATATATACATATATATTATATATAAATCTTAAATCTTATATGCCACATATATATGACACACACATATATGGTATATATATATATATACACACATATATATGTATATATATATATATAAAATACCACAGTAAACAAGAATTGAATATTTTGTCAGTTAGGCTCTTGCTAGCATAGCATCTTCTAAAAGGAAACCCAATACCACAAGATATTAGAAGAACCAAAAAACTTCTCAGTTTTACAAAGGAAATAATATAAAGAGAAGACACAGACATAGATAGGGCTAAAGACACAGACAGAGGTAGAGACAGAGAAACACGGGCCTCCTGCATAACTCCTTGAGGCTACTGAGTAAATCGTAGTTCCCTGGCACAGGACAGCACAGCAGAAATTCTTGAAGTAAAGTATGACTTGAAGTAAGGTATGGTTGGCTAAACTGGCACCTGTATTTCTTTTTAAGATTTTGGCAACAGCTTTGCCAACATGTTATGTGTATTTCCGGCAACAAGGAAATTATTTCAGGATTGACAGAGGAAATATAACACCAAAGGAAAATTGGAAACCAAGCCCTTGTACTGGTGAGAGCAGAGGAAGTCATGTTCTGGGTGGCTCTCATCCTGCACCACAAGGGGAAAGCAGGTTCACGCATTTAGAACTCTGCATGGTCCTGAAGACGCTGACCATGGAAGCTCAGATACGCCTTCTAAATAGAGACAGGGGAAGGGAGAACTGTGTTGCAAGTAATTAGTCTTGGGGAAATAGTAACTTTAAGAACCTCAAAGCTAAAGTTCTACAGGTAGGTTCTGGAGTTGTGAGGTGTCCAGCCTGGGAACCCATAATTCCTTGTCAGGTTTGCAAGAGGGAGTGGGTTGTAAGGAGAAACTTTCTTCCAAGCTGAGAAAGAAGAGGATGCTATGTGCCCTACGGTGGTGCTGTAGGCCCCAAGGTGCCTGTTGGCCAGTGATAATCAGAACCTCCTTGGGCCCTGAATTCAAGGACTTTAAAAGACCCAAACTATATCTGGTCATCCAAACATGATTCACTCAGAGTGATGGCCTCTGTTGGCCTGCTTGCTCATTTGTTTCTTCATTACACAAATCTATTTGAGCATCTGTGTGTGCATATGCATGAGTGGGCACACTGCAGGAGCAAATGGAAGCAAATGGGCTACCCTGCTAACAAACTCAGCTTCTGAAGCAGCTCCGCATACACCATTAAAGAGTTTTGTTGCTAGACAATCTCACTGTGTAGCCCAGGCTGGCCAGGAACTTGACATCCTCCTGCCTCAGTGCTGTGCAACTACTTGAAAAGTGAAGGAGCTCTGTGCACGAATGAAATGGCTGAGCAGGTGAAGAACACTTGGACGGATTTCTGTGGAGGGAAGAACCGTGTGCACACACAGCTGGGCTGTGCAGCTGAAGGGAAAGACTCGGCCTAAGAGCGTGAGAGATGCTTCAGAATTCCTGCTCCTTCTACCAGCCTTGTGAGCACCAGGGTGGTGACTGCTTTCTACTGCTTGCCTCTGTGTTCATGAGACATCCCACAAACCTTTCTGACCCTGGGCTGAAAGTCTCTCTTCAATCTGGGGTTCCTCAGGAGGGAAGAGGAAGAACTATTCGCTGCCCTCCTCCCTTCATTCCTGGGGCACAGGGCAGGCCCCCTTCTTGTACTGTGTTTGCTCGTGGAGGGAGTTTGTTTAAAGTTACCCCTGCTACATCAGGAAATTGGAGGCCAAACAAGAAATCTGCATGTTGACCAGGTACCCCAAAATGATTCTGGCCCAAATGGCCCATGACAACACTTTTGAGAGACCCGTTCTGAGCAACCACCTTTTGTTTCTTGGCAGAAATGGCCATCTCTGTGTAGCTGACATAAAAAACTCACTTTGTCCCCTTATATTCAATTCAGACATGTCTTTTTCTGGTAGTCTGCACTCTGACAGGAAAATATAATTAATGGCTTCCATCTCAGGGGTACCATAGGGCTCTCGTCAAATGGAAGATAACATCTATTAGTAAATAAATCAGAGTCAATTGTGGGGGTTGAGCACAACCAAAGAATACATTAATAAGGTCTTATTTTTGTATGAGCTTTGTTTCTGTTTTGCAGAGGTAGGTGTGTGTGCGTGCACACATGCACACGTATCACACGCTTATAAATATGCACACATACATACTATCAGTGTCACACTAAATCCACTAGATTTTCACAGGAATTCAAATGCATTTTTTTTTTTACTAGAGAATCATTCATCAAAAATCTTATAAGGGAATGCCGGAAGTCGGTTAATGAGGAGGGGAATGTTAGGGAAGGGTGGGGTCTTGGGCTAAGTTTAGCTTTGGCCTAAGCTCTCAGGAAAGTGGAAGCCTAAGTCACACAGCAGAGTCATCCTCTATGAGGCCCAGGGGCTGGGCTGCTGCATCCTCACAGCCAGGAGTTGGCTGTGAGTACAGAGTCTTCCAGAAGAGGTGTCTACACCAGCCCACAGACACTCTTAAGATAAGGGGGCACTTGTGGTATTGGCACACAAAACAGGCATCACACCCTCAGCCTCTGCTCAAACCCACTCCTGTGTACTCTTACCTGGATCATGGCCTACTGCAAAGTAAAAATGGCCTGGGCCTTGGGACACAATTCAGATTGGGCATTAAAAGCACTACTGCGAGAACAGAAAGGTTTTACTTCTCTCATGTTTTTTTTTTCCAACTTCCATGATGTTTCTCTTTTATTGGCTTCAATGTGATTCTTACTAAAGGCATAGGAAAGTTTAAATGAGTAAACATGGATTTTGTCTTTCATCTTCGTATCATGTGACTGCTAATCTTAGCTAGAAACATAAGAACCTTTTACTCACATGCGAAATCGCCAGAATTACAAAGCTTGTGTTTATGTCTACATCAGCAGTTGGTGTTATAGATACATGTATACGCCACACAGATACATGTTTGGCCAATAGACACACTTCAGTATCTCTCCCTTTAAGGGATCAGTGTGATAGTTTGTAGAATGTCAGGATTGTCCAGACCTTTAGACTCATGATTACAGAAAGAAAAAAAACCTAACACAGTCTGCTAGCAGACCATGGACACACATTGTCACCCATCTTAAGTGAACACGGGTGATAATTTTAGCAGTTGTACCATAATGCCTTGCCAGGGACCATCAGAACAGCGTTCTCATTGCCATTGGGACAGCAAATTATTCATCTCCTGAACTCCATCATAGGGTCTACTTAAACCAGTAAACCAATCCCAACTGTCTCAGGCCAGATGCCCTAGACACAGAACCTGAGCCAGGGTTCCGCTGCATGGGGTTTATTAAATCAGCATTCTTCAGGGAAACTCAGAGAGCAGAGAAAGACGGGAACAAACTGCAGTGTAAGAAGAAGTCATAGCTGACGTATGGTTCAGTTCTCGGAGGTGATCAGGAACATGATCTTTAGACAGGCATCCTGCTTCCTGAGACATCAGACCAGCCCTTTCTAACCACCACCACCCTTTCCTAGTATCTGTCAGTCATTGGCTCTAGGCCTCTCCAGGGGCTGTGGCAGGGTTAGAGAGAGATGAAGGTGTGTAGCTTTCTATATGGGGGACCACTAAGAGCAAGTAGCTACAACCGGGACATGAGTGCACCAATCAGGCAAAAAGGAGGGGGGAGGGACTCTCCTATACGGCCTACTAATATTCTTCAAATGTTCGAAAAGCACTGCACAGGACTGACTTTAAATATAGACCTCTCAGAGCCTGACCTGGTAGGGCAGTGTCTTACATTTCTGTTTTCCATGCAAGACTCTGCTCCACTCTGTGGCAGAGGCCCTGGCCTGCTCTCTTTGTAGCTTGCTGATGCATAATTGTTACGGAACAAGCGTTCTCCAGACAGAGATCCAGTTCCGTGCAGATCGCAGAGCAGCTTGAAGTGCACTCTAAACACTTGTGAGTATTATTCTGTTGGCAGTGAGGACGTGCTTAAAAGGCTTTGTTGGCAGAGGTATGAAATATAAATATGGACTGGGCCAAGGGCGGAAAGAGGAGAACACCCAGGAGCTCGTGCAGGAACACAGGCAGAGTAACAAGAGGCAGAATGAGCAGAGGCTGTGTCTGGGGTGGGGAGGACACAAAGATAATTAGTGTGTGTTATTATCCCCAGGGTCCAGATGGCCCCAGGCTCATGCCCAGCGTAGAGACTGTGGAGTTGGAGTCTGGCAAGTGTGTTAGGAGTTCTGTGCTCAGATGCCCAGAGGAGACGGAAGAGGGGTATCCCTTTCTCATGCTTGGACAGAATAGATGTGGGGAAACAAGCGAATGTCTGTTCTTCCGTTGTAATGAACAGACAGAATCCCTAAAGTACATACAAAAGTATTCTCTTCCCTCCATGTTTGGGCAGAGTTTCACAGTTGTGAGAAACCCAAGACTGTCTATGTGGAATACGCTCTGTTCGCCGGTATGTGAGTCACTTAAAGTGAACAGTCTGCTTTCAATTTCATCCTTGAAAGTACCACAGGTTCCAAGGCTGAGGCTCGGCGCGCCTCTGGACTGTATCCAGGCTGGATTAATTTGTCTGTGACTCAGATAGATCATATACACACCAGGAAACCCCTTTCTTTTTCTTTCTGAACTTTTCCAGGCCTTGACTGTAAGGTAAGCAATTTACATTCTTCCCTGTGACTTTTGGCCAGGTGTCTGCTGTGGACACTACTTTGTGAGACCCAACTACCAGGGAGCCTAGTTATGTGGACCGGACCTGGATTTGCCAGGGTTCTCCCTGGGACCGGCCTGAGATTTATCATCAATAACATTCCTTTTCACAGAGACTTCACCACAGCTGTTCCCTCTGAAGCCCAGGTACCCATTAACTCCTACCTCCCAAGGGGAGAACGCAGGGAGAAACATATTCCTGGCCTGTTTTCATATCAGCTTTTCTAGAAGAAGGTCATCAGAAACCGATTTTCAAGAAGTAGTACATCTGGGAAGCGTTATAAACCAAAGGCTGGGGCTGCGCAGTGTGTGCGCATGCGCTTTATCCAGGGAGAGACGCTAGAAGCTCGAGTGATATGTTGAGGGGCTAGGCTTGAGGAAGTAGCCACTGAATGTTTGTGTAACAATAATAAACAGCAAAAATAACACAAACTCTTCCCTCCTGGGGCTTTTTCTCCAAAAGCAATTAATTACTAACATGTGTGCAGAGATTTTTCAACCGGAGGCTTGTCAATAGAGGCTTTTGTTTGTATTCAGCTCTTACCCAACAGCGAGACTCTTAAGCAGATGGTCTCTCCCCACCCCACCCCCCAACAAACCACGCACCCCCTCACCTCCTGAAGGAGAGCTGAGAAAGAATAGATGCCAATTAGAAAAAGAAGCTTCCTAACACTTTCTGTGCTGATCCCACATCCAGTTCTCTCCCTGCAACCATCTTTCCTGTGGGAGTGGTCTTAGAGGCCTCCAGGCTCCTCAGGAGACCACATTCTAGAGGTAGCCACTGCGTGTCTCGTGACCCATTTTGAGACTCTCGATAGGTCGCAGTTCTCTCTCTTATAAATGAAAGACGAATGCGCCTAAGGTCCATTTGAGAAGAGAAAATTACATGGATTTGTCCATAAAGTTTCTTCCTCACCTCTCGAAATAAAACCAACAGCAGCGACAAAACCTTTTCCAAATCGTAAGGTTTACAAATGGAGCTAATTAGTCTGCATGTTGTCCCCCTACCCCGGTGTGTGCATAACATCTTCTGAGGGATTCCATCTTGTCAGCCTTGGCTCTGCAGTCCAGGGCTGGTGATGACCACGATGAACTGATCACATCTTTTAGAGACGTGTTGATGATTAGACCTGACAAGAAGGTTGGAAATTTCCCCAGGCCTATGAGCTACAGATAGAGGAAAAATGTTCTTCCCGACTAAGTCACAATCTATACATATGGGAGAGAACCACTTAACTCCAACACTATTCGAAGTGAACTAAAACTTGTAAATTGAACTCCATGCACTGTCTGTTATAAGTGTGGTATATGAGGATGTATATGTAATATATGAGGACGAGGGAAATTGTTTCCTATACCCTTTGTCTGACATTCTTTGATTTCTTCCTGTCTAGTCCACAGCTGGCTGAACTATCCAGGTCCTAGTCAACATCCCTGAAGAGAACAAGCACTGTACACGTGATAGTCACAAGGAGCTTTTGCCAGATATGCATGGGATCCAACCTTAGATATAGAAGGTCTCTGAGGATCTGGACCATACATCAACTTTGCAACCAAGGATATGTAAATGGAGAAATAGAAATAGCTATGTGCTACACTGTTCTTTGTATTCGAAATCACGTTTTAGTGTTCCTAACAGCTCAGTGACGTTGGTTGTGTCCTTATCAGATGAAGAGAGAATTGAAGAGACTCTCCATCATACAGCAGAACCGGGATTGCAGCCCAGAGATAGCCTAACTCTAACTTCCCTTTCCATTCTTCTGATGGCACTGAAATGTAACAAATGCTACAAGCCTGAAACAGTCAATTGACTCTCCATAGCTTAGAGTCAAGGTGGCAAAAGTTACTGATGTAAAGGCCACTCACTCTGCCTCATCAGAGATGACAGCAAAATGGAAGGAGACCCTGTTGGTATGACCATGTTAGCTAGGACAGAAAGTATCTGTCCCATATTGTCTCCAAGGAAGTCACTATCGTGGCAGAGGCCATAAACACTCCCCGACCCCCAGCTAGTGTAGACTTCCGCCTCTCTTGAGCTCCACAGGGAAGCCGTTCACAGCCTAGGTGGGAGGCTGCCAGGTACTGTGGCCACTCAGGCAACATCACTGTGCCTTTATCATTGCACTTGAGTTCTACGTCTCTCAACACAGAGCTATGCTGCTTTCCACACCAGTCTGTGTAGGACACGGTGTGCCATATTCCAAGACCTTTTCTCAGCCCTTGGAAGGGGAGCCCATGCTCAATGTCAAACCCTGGCTGGTTCTGTAAGCATCAGAGCAGAATTCTGTTACAATGCTACTTACAGAGTCTGCTGGGATGTTACCCAAATGTACCTGTTTAATTATTCCAACTGCCAAATAGCTAATGTTGATTGGATAGTACAACATGCCCTAGTAATGGCCTAGAGTAAGTTTTGGATAAAGTTCAAATTGCTCGGTTGAAATTGCATTTTTGAATGTTTGTGGGAGTATCCTAATTTCATGGTTTAGTTATCACGCTCGCCCTAGAGAGCTTTGCCAGACCTTGGGTCCAGTTGTTTATATATTACCTATATTTGCTTCTTGACTGCAAGAAGAGTTGAAGATTTTCACAGAGATCTTATAGCCTCAAGGTCAAATATTCGCTGTCTGGCTACATTTGGGCAGTGTGTTAACCCCTGAGTTACTGAGTTCTATACTTAAGTTGTATAAATTATGCCTTAAAAGTTCAACTTTAACAATCAGACACTTAAATCCTTGAACTTAGCTGTATTTCTGCTTACACATTAACCCAGGCATGCGTGTCTTGGATGTCCACAAGTTTCAGCCATCAGAACCTCAAGGCATATTTGGGGACCATTTAACCATAGTAGACTGACAAGATCTTTTAAGAGGAAGGGGGGAGGGAAGGTCAGAGAGAGGGAGGGAGGAGGCAGAGGTTGTACCCAGTTAAATTTTAATTTCAAGAATAACAAATATTTAGTCTATGTCTCAAGCATTACCTTAGATATAATTATATGAAAAAATTCAGTTTCCATGACATTTATTTTACCTGGGTGATCTACATTTTATCTGACCACCTTAATCAAAACTGGTTCAGGCTTGCAGATGGAGGACCGCTTGATAGTTGACATGAGATTCTACTGTATTGTGGTAGAAACTAATTCTCAAGTTAGAAATTCAAACAATAATGTTTTCCCTACCCATAAAAATATCTGTCTTTTCCCTTGAGGAGTGTTACCTAGGACTGTGCTTATAAAGGAGTTCATGAGTTACAAAAAGGAAGAAAATCCAGTCTAAAAGGTTGAACCTGGGTTGGAGAGATGACTCAGTGATTAAGAGTGTTTACGGCTGAATCACAGGACCAGAGTTCAGATTCCAACACCCATATCCGGCTGTTCACAACCACCAAAGACTTCAGCTCCAAGGGATCTGACTCTCTCTTTGGACTTCTGTGAACAAACAAGCACATACCTGGGGACAAGAATAAAACAAATATTAAAAATAAAATTTAAAAATAATAGCACCTCCAATGGGGAGTTAAAAGAGAGAGAGGGGGGTAGAAAACTAACAAAGTTGTAGGCCTCTAAAAGATATTATTAATGACAATCTTGACACTTGAGAGTTATTCAAATCCAGATTCTAAAAACCTCTAATTATTTGTATTCCAAGGACATAACATAGTATTATAGAGGGTGATTTATTACCTGAATTTGTATGGTTTAGCACTGCATTGTTCCTGCACTTAAATATAGTGCTTACTCTCAAAGACTTCTCAGTTCAAGACAAAATATAGACATATATGTCACACTATCAAAAAGATGCTTGATAGATGCAGTAAGTAGATAATTGAAAATTAATTTTATAATATATTCATTTGATTCATTTTCTTACATGTACCTATGGAAAACCCTGGCCTATGAATCAAAATTAAGAGAGAAGCTTGTCTTGGCCAGCTCTGAAAAGCATCAAAAGAAGCTCTAGATCCATGTTTTAGGCTGAGACAGAAATTCGAGGGCATGTGATTTATTGAGAGTATGACTCCAGAAAAAAGAGGAATAAACAAGATGCGAGGGCAAGGAGCCGGGACGCAGCCTCAACTGCAGGAAGTCTTTCATCTTGTCCCACCAGGTGTAGAGCTAAATGTACCTGGAGGCAAGGAAGTAGCTCTACACGTGTCATGCTAACCTCTGCCCCTGAGTGCATAAGACCCTCATCCATGTGGCTGAGTGCTATTTTGTAATGAAGACAGCTATGAGCCCTTTGAGATTGCTAGAGAGAAGTCAAAAGCACAGCAGCTGCAGGGCAGGAACAACGGTCTAACAAAAAGAGGATCTAGGCTCAGTACCATGGTCCATGTAGTCCCTGATGCAGAATGTCTAGAGGAGGAAAGTCCCTGCACTTTTTATTGCACACTAGTGAGCTCAACATCATACCACCAACTTCACTGCTCTGGAAAGAAAGAACTGACCATGTGAGACCCAGCTGTCCCCAAGTCTGTGTGTGCTCCTCCTCAGTCACATTATCCTTGGCATCTGTCTTAGTTTGCTTCTATTGCTGGGATAAAAGCTACTTGGAGAGGACACAGTTTACTTAGCTTTGATGTCCTGATCAGAGACCCTCAGGAAGTGAAGTCAGGGCAGAAACTCAAGGCAGGAACTGAAGCAAGGCCATGGATGAGTGCTACTTACTGACTTGCTCCTTGTGCCTTACTCCAACTACTTTATACAACCCAAGACCACTTGGCCAGGATGTCACCACTCAATGGCCTGGCTCTTTTCCTATCAGTTACTGTTGAAAGCATCCACAGACCTGTCCACAGGCCTCTTCCCAGATGTCCCCAGTTTTTGCTGGGTTGACCCCCCAAAAAAACAAAACAAAACAAAACAAAACAAACAAACAAACAAACAAAAAAACCTAATGAGCAATGCATCTAAGAGCAGGACCAATGAAAAGCAGACTAAATGGTCTTCTGTCCATGGTTGGTGCTGCTCTGCATAAATGCCTTTTATTTTTCTGGCATAGTGAGGCCCTTAAGCTTTCATTTCTGTCACCTAGATTATACGGTACATGTTTCCATAAAACTGCATTAGGATCAAAAGTATGTCAGGCATTCTGTAATATCAAACTGCCATTCTTCTTTTTTAAACCTGGAATGCATTAGACTTGGTAAATGTAAATCTTTAGATGTTTCTACAAGAAGCAAGGCATGCACTGCAGAATCCTAAACTGAGGGACTATTGTCGATTGGCCCACATGCTTGTTCCCAGGAGTGGCCAACTGGGAACTGGCTCACACTCTGAACTGTCAACTCATCTCTGGTTGTCTAGCTTGACCCCAACCCTCAAGTCATCTCCCTGTCTTGTGTTTCTTCCCACCTGTTTTCTGCTTGAAGAATGCAACCATTTTAGATTAAATTTAAAATCATAATGGTAGATATAAATATACCCCATCAAATGATGTTTTATGAAGCACTTACTGTAAGTTAGTTAGTAGTAGACATGCCTCTGAGGCTTACTCTCTGAGGGGACAATGAGACAGGCAAACAACAGTGTGAAATACATCTCAATTACTTTTCCTGTTGCTGTGATGAAATACCTTGACAGAAGCTATGTAAGGAAGGAAGGATTTGTTATATCTCACAGTTCAAGGATACAGTCCGTCACAGTGGAGAAGGTCTGGTGGTAAGAACTTGTGTTGGGAAGCAGAGAGCAATGAATACATGTGTTTAACTCACTTTCTCCAAACTACAGTCCAAGATCTAGCCCAGGGAATGATGCCATCCACAGTGGGTAGATCGTCCCACTTCAATCAGCCTAATCAAGATAATCCCTATGTATGCGGGGGATCCATCTTTCCTGTGGTTCTAGATGTCACCTAGTTGACAGCTGAGATTGACCATCACAGGGTTGAAATCCTGAGAGCTACAGCAGTGCAAAAACCTCAGTGCAAATTATATCATTGTTCTTGGCCTTATCTGATCCAACATCCCAGTGTGAGACACCTTTCTGTTATCGTAACAAAATGCATTTAAAAGGCCAACTTATAGAGAGAAAGGTTTATTTGGTCACATTGTTTGATAGGGTTAAGTCTGTGGTTAGGACGCCCTAATGTAATGGGAGCAGTAATGATGTAACCCATCATGCTAAGGAGCAGGAATATAACAATGCTACTTACCTTTCACGGCAGGGATAACAATGCTACTCACCTCTCATAGCAGGGATGGGAATGAGAAGAAAAAATGACTGGAGTCCCAACCAGGGCATATCTGAGGGCATATTCCCAACGATCAAAACACACTCCACACACACCTCTCAATAGAACTATTCCAGAGAGTAAGACTTCAGTATATAGACCTTTGGGGAATACCTAAGACCCAAGTCTCTCGTTTTTACAACACATTTTCTAATATTTTTTGAGATGAAATGTATAGTCAATATAGTCCATCCACACACATAACTTCCAAGCGAAGTAGTATAATGTGCTGATGTTAATAAAAAAAAATAGTTGATAAACAAAGAATGTACAGAAACACGAATATACCAGAAGATACAATGAAGTAAAAATATGTTTACATATGCAAATGCTAAGCACGAGACAGCCATAGAGGCAGGTGTATTATGAACACATTAGTGTGTTTAAAACCATGGACTTAGTCTCTCAAGTCCTGTCAAGTACTGTCAAGGCTTTTTTTTTCTTCCTTTATGCTTGTTCAATGGAACATTTACAAGCTGTGGGAGACATTACATCATTTTATGAGGATGTCTAGTATTTCTGATCCCCATCCACTAAACACATAACTCACTATACCCAAGCACTGTGCTGACTTAAACCACTCCCGTGAACCTCTAGAATGCTTCCAGATGGAGGTGACTTCCACATCAAGAAGCTCTGGTCTTAAAGGATGGAGATTCACACACAGTGTGGAAAGAGAAGTGTGGGTTTTATCCAAGTACAGTAGATTATCTGAACAAAGTACGCTGGATAGGGCCTTTATGATGGTAACATAGAGAACCAGCAGATTGGGGAAATAGACATTAGAACATCTATGGGTACCACTCTAGGAAAGTAGCAAGAGGGTGAAGAGTTAGTTATACTCTAGACAGATTTAAGAGGGAGAACTGAGGGGTTGGGGATTTAGCTCAGTGGTAGAGCGCTTGCCTAGGAAGCGCAAGGCCCTGGGTTCGGTCCCCAGCTCCGAAAAAAAAAAAGAACAAAAAAAAAAAAAAGAGGGAGAACTGAGTGAAACTGTGGCTGAGTGGAGAGCATCACTGACCAACGGAGTCAAGGATAGCCAAGGCTTTCTCCGTTCAGAGATCAGTAGATGATGATGTTACCCAGCAACACAACAAGATGGCGATGCTGTTGATCTAAGGCAGCCTTCCAGGAGGGAGATTCTATGCCTGATATGGACAGAAAGGAAAACAGGTTTGGATGTGTGTGGGTGCTGGTTCCTGTAGGACAACCAATAAGTAACTGGGTCCAGGTAGGTCTGCAGCTATCCACAGACACATGTGCAAGAGACATAAGCTAACGGACTCCAAGGAAGTGAATGTGGAAGGAAAGGTGGGCTGATGTGAACCCTGAGTGACGCATACACATGGGAGACAAGAGATGCTTGGAAAGTAAAAATATGATAAAAAAATAAATCAATAAAAAATTTTTATTTTCTTTGCCATGATGGGTTAGCAACTGTAAACACCTAAAGATTGCTTAAGTAACTGACGATCATAAAATTATAAAAGTCCCAGACAATTTGAAAGACTGGGCTGAGTGTCTTTTTTGAGCCACCGCTTTGAGGTCAGTTGTTTACGCAGCGAGACTCTTAGACAGCAGAGTTTGAACATGCATCTTCTTTTCTCATTATCTCAAAAGCTTGGCCTCGTTCCCACCAGTTCACTGGGGGATTTCTGCGGCGAGCAGGATGTAGCTGAGTAGGAGCAGCAAAACTGTCTTGAAATGGCCTCGGGGGTGGGACCTCAAGTGCTCCCAGCTGTGTGTGAAAGGCTCTTGATCAGCATGTTCACACAGCTGCACAATGGGGCCCTGGGTGAGTGTCCTCAATGGCTCTGCTGAGGCTCTCTGAGCCCTGCAGATGCTTTTTGGAATGTGGACTAATAGATCAATTCTAGCACCCACTCCGAACAACATTCCCATCAGCCAATAATTAGATGCCCAGTGCAGCATGTTGACATGCTAGAATCAGACTGTTCGGTGTGGTAAACATACAATGAGGACCTGCACTTCGAGACTTGGAGTGAGCCGCTGGGGCAATGGTCCAAAACATGTATTTGGAATCCTAGAATTTGGGGTCTAGGATGAACTCTAACCAATTTATTTCTTTCTTAACAGATAATGGTGTGAGGGCCCAAGATGATTACATAATCTGCCGAGATTTGTAATATTCTTTGCGTGGAGGGAAGGGAGTTTGCCTTGTGGCATCCAAAAATGTGTCCTAACTTTGCCAAAAGTCTGCTCAAGAGTGAACTCAGCCTGAAATGGAGACATATCCACTGACAGCTATGTCAAGGATCAGCGCACTGTCTCCTGCAACGCACGGAGCCGAGGCGATAAAAAGCTGCTCGCTGCGTGCATGCGTTAATTTTTATCACCACAATGAATTCCTGAAAGAAATAACTTGAAAATCAGGAAGGGTGTATTTTGGCTTGTGGTTTCAGTCTACAGTTAGCTAGTTCCATTTTTTTCTGGGGCACAGATGAAACAAACCAAAATGGTGGGAGGGTGATGTGAAGCAACACTACTTGCTCTGTGATGGCCAGGATGCAGAGAGACAAGAAAGGGCCCAAGAAAAAGTTGTGCCCTTCTAAGACACATTCCTAGTACCTATTTCCTCCAGCCAAACCCTGCCTCCTAATTTTTACCACCGCCCATAGCTGTCATCAAATTATAAATCCAGTGGAGGAATTCACTGATGAAGGCAGAGCCCCCAATCCTATCACTTCTCGAAATCCCTACTTTCTGTAATGCTGCAATAGGAACCTAGACCTCAACATGCAAGCCTATTCCAGACCCTCCAAATCCATACCATTAATGTATGCTTCTGCCCCACGCACATCAGTAACTGACTCCAAGAGTAACATTCAAGAAATCAGTTAGTTAAAGCAATTTATTAAGCCTTTAATTAGGCTGTTCAGCAATGTTTATTGAGCAGTTACCACATGCCAATCACTGTTCTAAGTACTACACAGGTAATATTGCCTCTGAACATTACCCATGTTCCCATGTGTAAATCCTGATCTAATAGTTGAGACGGATTAGAGAGATGCCAGGTTCGTGTTATGCAGAAGACATGGACTAAGCCAGTAAGGATCAAGGTACTCCTCTTCCCCTCCCTTACCAATATCTCCCTTCCTCTGTTCCCTGAAGCCTTCCAATGTTACCCTCAGGGTCCAGATGGGTCCAGTTGCAGCCTGTTTGGAGGCCAGTGTCAATGTAAACTGTGGCTGTCATGGTATATGGTTTAAAAAAAGACTAGAGAAAAATGATGGTTTACAGTGTTGGTGTTTTAAAAGCAGGCAAGGAAATTCGGAGGTTTTAAATGGAGGGTATTGGGAATTTGACTATTGTTATATATTGTATTGTTATAACTATGTATATAAAATAACCTGAACTGTTTCCCACCATGCTTCATTCATCCCCTGATGAGGTGGTATTGACTTTACAGAGCTCTCTCTATTCAGGGCTCATGAAGGATGAAGGGAGGTGACCCATGCCTCTGGGAGTTTGCAATGTAGAGTATCTGGAAAAGGGTTCCAGGGAAAATGGAAACACCAAGAAGTGAGTTGGTCATGCACCCTAGCTTTCTATTCCAACCTCTAAAGTCAGTGTCTAGGCAGCCTCAGCCAACCGCTAGATTGGGAAATCAAGAAAGGGACAACACTGTCACTACACATACGATCTCCACCACTGGGGTATTATCCATTCTGATGTCAGGGTCACAAAGAGCCTTGTGACTCATTTTATAAGACATCCATTAACAACACTAACACGGAGCTCCAACTGACCTTGAGAATTCAGTTCCCGTGGTTGCCACAGTCTATCTCCACAGAGGAAACATTGGTAATAGTGTTGCTCCCCACAGATACCTAACTGAGGAGCCATGAAACCTAGAGGTCAACCAATTCTTTCTAGCAGTGACCACACCTTTTCAGTCACGGTCCACAGAGGTGACTTCTTCCCAGCCAGTGAGTGGGTCTGGCTGCCTACTGAGCAAACAGTACTTAACCAGGTCATTACTGCTTCTCTCCTCCTTCCGCTTCCTCTTCTAAGTTACAAACTATTCGGGATCCACATATGGACTCAGAGGAGCAATTATCCCTCTATCAAGATGAGCTTAAAGAACTGAGCCATACAACAGAGGAAGACTGTCTCTCCTGCCTCGTCTAGGACAAAGGAGACCGTGGACACCCTGAGATGGTTCTCAATGTGTTTACCATCTCCAAGTTAAATTTTTGAGCCACCATATATGGGAGCGTATGACTTTGAAAATATATTGTTTGTTCAGTTTCTTTGCGCAAACTAGCATAAAGCCCAGTTGGCCACAAGCTGCTATTTATTGAGTGAATCGATGAGTCATCAGTTACCACATTAGCCCGGCATTCATTAATGCCAGACTTTGTTCTTAGCACATACCAAACCCACTTCATTGACTTCAGTTAGGGCTGGGACTCCAGAATCAGAGTTAGAGTTGTTTCATCATGAAACTTGCCCCATACCAGCATAGTTCTCTTTGCTTTACCCAGCATGCCACTGCCATCACTGCGACTCTAAGGACTCCCTATGTGACCAAATAACTGGTCAGTGCTCCTGCCACAGGGAGGTGACTGGCCCCCATTGTGATCAGTGGGTATCGGGCTACTCTGGGTTTCTCAGATGCTACCTTTGCCCTTATGACTGGTTTGCCGGACTTTGTGGTGCAAACACGGGGTCAAGCTTCAATTGTGAAGGTTTTACAACCAGAATAGACTGTGGAGGGTGTTGGATCCATGAGCATTTTGAGACTTTTACATTATTTCACAACGGAAGGCCTTCGAGGGAAGGCACAGCAGTATTTACGTGTAGAATGATGGCTGTGAGTGGGAAGATTACTGTTCCACCAGCCTTCAAAATTAACCTGAGAGTCATAAAATGTCTGGTTAGATCAGTAGGTAACTCATGCCTGCCCACGCATCTATATCCCCAGGTCTGACACGTGTATCACGCAGGGCTACTACATTGAACTTTAAAGGCATATCTTAGAGACCTTCGATATACTTCTAAAGGTCCTTATGGATCAATGAGCATCTGAAATACTCAGTTTTGAGCTACACTGTCCTAGAGCATCCAAACGCACACTGGCTAACACATGGGCTTTTCCTGGGAACATTTCAGTTTTAAAAAAAAAAAAAATTGCCTTGACAAGTGCATTGATGGTTACTGTGAAAACCCTTCTTCAGGACAATCCTGTCACCCATTCCTGTTTCAGATGTTCCTTCAAACAATCAGTATTATCTTCATTCATGTTACCAGAATTCTGGGAGCTCAGATGTAGCCTGTTGTATTCAGGGCCATGTGGGTATGAAGTCATGTTTTCTTTTTCTTTTTCCTTTTCTTTTTCTTTTTCTTTTTTTTTTTGCCAATTAAACTAGTTTTATTCAAAGTAAGTCTACATTAAATTACAATATTAACAATCTGTAGACACAATGAACTTAAAATATAAGAAGTAGAAATAGAAATCTATTTGGTCCTTCAGAGACCACATCATAGAACTCATAAATGAAAATTTACAAATATAGAAATGATACTTAAAGAGTATGGGTTTCAATATGGGGACCCGAAAAAGATGTCATATCTTAAACATGGAAGTCATGTTTTCTTTCATCTCGCACTATGATCTGGAAATGATCAGGTGAGCAGAACAGAGCCAAGGTTACTGGTCACAAGGCAGAGTCGCCTTGGTTACTGCTTACCTTAATAAAAACTTTGAATCGCTAGAAAACTAATGATAGTTACATACCCATTCCACTGAATTAGAATTGTCTTGCTCGCAGGAGACTGATATAGCTGTCCCCTGAGAGGTTCTTCCAGCACCTGACTAATACTCACAGCCAACCATCGGACTGAGTCCAGGAACCCCAATGGAAGAGTTAGGGGAAGGAAAGAAAGAGCTGAAGGGGTTTGCAACACCATAGAAAGAACAGCAATGTTAAACCAACCAGACTCCTCAGAGCTCCCAGGAACTACACCACCAACCAAAGAATATACATGGAGGGATCCATGGCTCCAGATACATATGTAGCAGAGGATTGCCTTATCTAGCATCAATGGGAGGGGAAGCCCTTAGTACTGTGGAGTCTTAATGCTCCAGTGTAAGGGGATAGTAGAGGGGTGAGGCAGGAGTGGGTGGGTGGGTAAGCACCCTCATAAAGGCAAAAGGTAGGGGAAGATGGGATGGGGAATTTGTAAAGGGCAAACCAGGAAAGGGAACAACATTTGAAATGTAAATAAATAAAATAACTAATTAAAAAAAGAATTGTCTTCAAGTTTTATAAAACTAACTGACCAAGAGAGATTGAGTCAAATTTAGTCATTCAAAAATATAATCATCGGGTTGGGGATTTAGCTCAGTGGTAGAGCGCTTGCCTAGGAAGCGCAAGGCCCTGGGTTCGGTCCCCAGCTCCGAAAAAAAGAAAAAAAATATAATCATCACATGTTAGATATATGAATAAGTATCATACTATAGACATATTAATTATATAAAAAGTTAAAATTTTAATCAGCCAAGTACTTTTCTTTGCATAATTCTAAACACTTTAACTGATATTTCACAAATGTAACTAACTTTTTAGTTATTGAAACGTTGATTTGGGTACTACAGTGTGGATACTGCAAATGTCTTAATATAAAATTTACATGGGTTGCTCAATCAATCAATATTCTTGTTTTGTTTTGTTTTGTTTTTGTTTTTGAGACAGGGTTTTTTGGTGTAGCCCTGGCTGTCCTGAGACTCATTCTGTAGACCAGTCTAGCCTACCTGATCTGCCTGCCTCTGCCTCTCTAGTACGGGGATTAAAGGCATGTGCCACCACTGCTTGGCTTCCAATTTTTATTTTAAAAAGCCTAAGCATGACTAATGTTGTGGTCTGACCCCAGCCTGCAGCATACCTGCAGCCATTTTGTTCCATGCCTGCCAGCTATTTCATATTGTTGCTGAAAAATCCCTGCCAGTCATTAACACAGAGAAATAACTTGACTCAGAGCAAGGTGGTGCTGATCACATATCTGGTTATGTTCTGTGCGTTCTCTTTGAGGTTTGTTAATATTAAGAAATTCCACAAAGCTTTACATAGGAGCCATCAAGTTAAAGGTCAATATGAATTGCTGTGTCTAAAATACCTTGAGTCAGAGCTGACCGCTGACCAGCACTTCCTGCACCTGCATATGAGCTCACCATGTTTTTTTTCTTCATAAACCTACCCTGAGAAATGTTTGTTGTCATAGCTTAGATAATTCTGAGCTACATTCCTAATCTGCTCAGTATATAGGGTATGCATTCAATAAACTATCACTGTCTGACTGATATCGATGTTCCTGTGGTTTGTAGAGCAACTCTCAGACCCCATCAACTATGAGTATAGAATGTAAGCAATTTAGGATGCTTTTAGGGTCTACTTGATTTTACTCACACTAAGAAAATATGGCAAACTACACACAATATTGTTTCCTTCAATAGTAATTACCATTGTAATCACAAATCACTGACTGATTCTTTTGGTTGTTATATCGAGATTACAACGTAGCTTTAGTTAAATATTTGTTCTTCTCTTTTCTCGTAGCACTTGTGGCTTGGCTGGTCAGTTTTAGAGACTAAGAGTATTTTCAGTTGATGGGCTAAATATGGACAGTAGAATCATCTGGGCCCCAAACAACTGTAGCCGCCTTTAGGGTAGGAGGCAGACTGTTGGGGAGAACAATGGTGTTTTGATGTAGGACTCAGCAGAAATACTGCAGGGCTTGCACTCTGAAATCCACTGGCGTGGAATCATTTGTAGCATGTATTTTTTGCTACCCCATTTTAAGCTCCAGGCATACTGCAGCCCCACCCAGGTTTCCCTGGATCTGCAGATAAAAGACACACACACACACACACACACACACACACACACACACACACACACACACACACACTACCTTTCTTTTCAACCTGCCTTATTGGCTCAATTGCTGGACTCTTCCAAACCTTCCTCGGCTATCTTTCGACCTTCTTTTCACTCCCAGGTCAGCATCCTAAATCTGCACTCAGTTGCTCAGTTACCTTCTCCTTATTCAGCCCTCTGTATTTGCCCTCAGCTTAATTATGTTTAAAATATCCCACCTGCTACCCCAGGCCCAGTTGGGGAAGTGGCCAATGGTCACTCCACCCTAGATTTCACATGACTCATTGCTTTTTCTCCCTCCGAAGCATGGCCAATCCTTTTCTCCTCCTCCTGCCTCTCATAGCCTGCCTGTGGGGAACCAGAAGTCCTACCTCTTTCCTTCCACATAGCAATTGGACCCTGGCATCTTTATTGTTCAATCAAGAACCAATTTGGGAACAGAACCTTAGCATCAGCCCACCCCCTATATCCATTCAGGCATTCTTTTAAGCTGCGAGGTACTATGGCTGCTTCATTTGCACCATGGTTCATCTGTAAGGTGAATAGAAACCAAGATTCCCCAGGGAGAATGGGGACTAAGGTCACCTTTGATCCTCAGACCCAGAAGACTGACTCCAGTTATATAAAGACCTAGAAATCATTTGCCCCAACTCCATAGTTTTTAAAGACAGAGTAGAATCCATTCTTGACCAAAGGCTTTTTAGATCTAAATAATGTTTTATCTTAGTTAGGGTTCCTACTGCTATGATAAAACACCATGACCAAAAGCTACTTGGAGAGGAAAGGGTTTTTCTCAGCTTACAGTTCAACATCACAGTCCGTTATTAGAGAAAGCTAGGGCAAGAGCAGGGCAAGAGCCATGGAGGAGTGCTGCTTACTGTCAGGTTCCTCATGGCTTGCACAGCCTACTTTCTTATAGCACACAGGACAATCAGTTCAGGGGTGGTGCTGCCCATAGCGAGCCCTCTTACATCAATTATCAATGAAGGAAATATACCACAGGCTTGCCCACGGGCTAATATTAGAGAATATTTCCTTTTTCTTTTCTATTTTTTTTTCTTTTTTCTATGAATGACACTTTATTCAGTCATTTTCTTTACAAATGAGACTCTGGGCATTCAAAATTAGTGTCCTTGCCCATGAGCTTCGTATACATCCCAGAAAAAGTTCCAATCTTTTGCTTCAAGTTATTCAGCTGTACTTTGTCTAAATGAACCTTTATGAGCCACCTGCCATCCAATTCCACATGGATCCTCTTACCCATAATTTCCCTTGGGAAGACCAAGTCTTTAAGGATGGCACTGTGCATAGCTGTCAGGGCACTGCTTCTGTGTGTTTTTGTTTGTTTTTCACACAGATTTTCTGGGTTGGTATGGGCAGAATCCTCCCCTAAGCAATGAAGATGTGTTTCCCAGTTCACCAACTAGCCAGATTTGGATTTTTCTGAAGTGAGTTCAGCTGAGGAACTGGTATGAAAATTATGATGGCTTTCTGACCACCAACTTTGATTTCCTTGGCCATGGTGATGCTGAACTTTGAGTTTTGAATTCATCTCCAGCTCAAGCAGTATCTATAAATACAGAGAATATGGGCATATTTAAAGACTTCTTAGAATTTAATGAAAATGAAGATAAACATCCCCAAACTTATGAGGCATGATGAAAGCAGTGCTAAGAGGAAAACTCATAGCTCTGAGTGCCTGCAAAGAGAAACAGAAGAGAGCATACGTCAACAGCTTGACAGCACACCTAAAACCTCTAGAACAAAAAGAAATAAATAAACCCAAGAAGAGTAGGAGGCAGGGAATAATCAAATTCAGGGATGAAATCAACCAGGTATAAATGAAAAGGACTATAAAAAGAAACAACAAAACCAGGAGCTGGATCCTTGAGAAAATCAATAAAATAGATAAACCCTTAGTCAGACTAGCCAGAGGTCACAGAGAGTGTATCTAAATTAACAAAATCAGAAATGAAAAGGGAGACATTAACAACAGAATCTGAAGAAATTTAAAAAAAATCAGATCCCACCACAAAAGCCTATATTCAATAAAATTGGAAAATCTGGAAGAAATGGACAACTTTCTAGACAGATACCAAGTACCAAAGTTAAATCAGGAACAAATAAACCATCTAAACAACCCCATAACTCCTAAAGAAATAGAAGCTGTTATTAAAAGTCTCCCAACCAAAAAGAGTCCAGGTCCAGATGGGTTCAGTGTAGAATTCTATCAGACCTTCATAGAAGACTTCATACCAATACTATCCAAACTATTCCACAAAATTGAAACAGACGGAGCACTACCAAATTCCTTCTATGAAGCCACAATTACTCTTATACCAAAACCACACAAAGACCCAACAAAGAGAGAGAACTTAGGACCAATTTCCCTTATGAATATTGACACAAAAATACTCAATGAAATTCTTGCAAACCGAATCCAAGAACGCATCAAAATGATCATCCATCATGATCAAGTAGGCTTAATCCCAGGGATGCAGGGATGGTTCAATATATGGAAATCCATCAATGTAATCCACTATATAAACAAACTCAAAGATAAGAACCACATGATCATTTCATTAGATGCTGAGAAAGCATTTGACAAAATTCAACACCCCTTCATGATAAAAGTCCTGGAAAGATCAGGAATTCAAGGCCCATATGTAAACATAGCAAAAAGGAACATACAGCAAACCAGTAGCTTACATCAACCTAAATGGAGAGAAACTTGAAGCAATCCCACTAAAATCAGTGACTAGACAAGGATGCCCACTCTCTCCCTACTTATTTCCAAGTCCTAGCCAGAGCAAGTACTCCAAGTCCTAACCAGACAGCAAAAGGAGGTCAAATGGATACAAATTGGAAGGGAAGAAATCAAAATATCACTATTTGCAGATGATATGATAGTGTACTTAAGTGACCCCAAGTTCCACCAGAGAACTACTAAAGCTGATAAACAACTTCAGCAAAGTGTCGGGGTATAAAATTAACTCAAACAAATCAGTAGCCTTCCTCGACTCAAAGGATAAACAGGCTGAGAAAGAACTTACGGAAATGACACCCTTCACAATAGTCTCAAATAATATAAAATATCTTGGTGTGATGTTAACCAAGCAAGTGAAAGATCTATATGACAAGAACTTCAAGTCTCTGAAGAAAGAAATTGAGGAAGATCTCAGAAGATGGAAAGATCTTCCATGCTCATGGATTGGCAGGATTAATATAGTTAAGATGGCCATTTTGCCAAAAGCAATCTACAGGTTCAAAGTAATCCCCATCAAAATTCCTACTCAAATCTTTATAAAGTTAGAAAGAGCAATTTGCAAATTCATTTTGGAATAACAAAAAACCCAGGATAGGAAAAACTATACTCAGCAATAAAAGAACTTGGGGGGAAATCACCATCCCTGACTTCAAGCAGTATTACAGAGCAATAGTCATAAAAACTGTATGGTATTGGTACAGAGACAGGCAGATAGATCAGTGGAACAGAATTGAAGACCCAGAAATGAACCCACACACCTATGGTCACTTGATCTTTGACAAAGGAGCTAAAACCACCCAATGGAAGAAAGATAGCATTTTCAGCAAACGGTGCTGGTTCAACTGGAGGTCAGCATGTAGAAGAATGCAAATCAATCCATTCTTATCACCATGTACAAAGCTTAAATCTAAGTGGATCAAGGACCTCCTCATCAAACCAGATACACTCAAACTAATAGAAGGAAAAGTGGGGAAGAGTCTCGAACACATGAGCACTGGGGAAAATTTCCTAAACAAAACACCAGAGTTGGGGATTTAGCTCAGTGGTAGAGCGCTTGCCTAGCAAGTGCAAGGCCCTAGGTTCGGTCCCCAGCTCCGGAAAAACAAAAAAAAAACCAGAAAAACAAAACAAAACAAAACAAAACAAAACAAACAAACAAAAACACACCAATGACTCATGCTCTAAGATCAAGAATCGACAAATGGGACCTCATAAAACTGCAAAGCTTCTGTAAGGCAAAAGACACTGTGTCATTAGGACAAAATGACAACCAACAGATTGAGAAAGGAATTTTACCTATCCTACATCTGATAGAGGGCTAATATCCAAAATATACAAAGAACTCAAGAAGTTTGACTCAGAGAGCCAAATAACCCTATTAAAAAATGGGGTACAGAGCTAAACAAAACATTCTCAGCTGAGGATTATCAAATGGCCAAAAAGCACCTAAAGAAATGTTCAACATCCTTAATCATCAGAGAAATGCAAATCAAAACAATGCTGAGATTCCACCTCACACCAGTCAGAATGGCTAAGATCAAAAACTCAGGTTGACAGCAGATGCTGGCAAGGATGTAGAGAAAGAGGAACACTCCTCCATTGTTGGTGGGATTGCAGACTGGTACAACCATTCTGGAAATCAGTCTGGAGGTTCCTCAGAAAATTGGACATTGCACTACCTGAGGACCCACCTATACCTCTCCTGGGCATATACCCAAAAGATGCTCCAACATACAACAAAGACACGTGCTCCACTATGTTCACAGCAGCCTTATTTATAATAGCCAGAAGCTGGAAAGAACCCAGATGCCCTTCAACAGAGGAATGAATTCAAGGGAAGAAATCAAAATATCACTATTTGCAGATGATATGATAGTGTACTTAAGTGACCCCAAGAGTTCACTGTGTGGTACATCTACATAATGGAGTACTACTCAGCTATCAAAAACAGTGACTTCATGAAATCCATAGCCAAGTATATGGAACTAGAAAATATCATCTTGAGTGAAGTAACCCAATCACAGAAAAACACACTTTGTATGCACTCTTTGATAAGTGTATATTACCCAAAAAGCTCAAATTACCCAAGATGCAATCCACAGACCACAGGAAGCTCAAGAATGATGACCAAAATGCAGATGCTCCTACTCCTTCTTAAAAGGAGAAAAAATATCCATAGAAAGGGACATGGAAGCAAAGTTTAGAGCAGTGACTCAAGGAATGGCCATTCAGAGCCTGACACACATGTGGCCCATATATATACAGTCACCAAAACTAGATAAGATTGATGAAGCTAAAAAATGCGTGCTGAAATGGACCGGATATAATCTCTCCTGAGAGACACAACCAGAGCATGTCAAATACAGAGGCGAATGCAAGCAGCAAACCACTGAACTGAGAACAGGACCCCCTTGGGGGGAATTAAAGGAAGTATTGAAAGAGTTGAAGGAGCTTTCAACCCCATAAGAACAACAATGCCAACCAACCAGAGCTTCCAGGGACTAAACCGCTAACGAAAGACTATACATGGACTGACCCAGGGCTCCAACTGCATATGTAGCAGAGAATAGCCTTGTTGGGGCACCAGGGGAAGGGGAAGCCTTTGGTCCTGCCAAGGTTGGACCCCCAGTGAAGGGAAATATGGGGGATGTATAAGGGGAATACCCATGTGGGAGAGGGAGAGGGGAGGGAATGGGGACTTATGGTCAGGAAACCAGGAAGGGGAATAACGTTTGAAATGTAAGTAAAGAAATATATCTAATAAAAAAATTAAAAAAAAAAAAGATCCAGCCCTGGAAAATGGAAAATATTCTCTTAGTTAAGGTTCCCTCTTCCAAAATGACATTAACTTGTGTCAAGTTGACATAAACTATCTAGCATACCTTTTTTGTTTTCTCAGTGAATGAGAGATAAAAATGAATACTTTTTAAATTTTGAACTCCTACTTTTCTTTGACATTGTCCCCCAGAAAAAGACCAATCTCTCTCTGTTAGAGCCTTAGTCTACAACCCAACAGGCCCCCTCCATACCCTAACACCCACCCCTCCACACTCCAACATCCACCCTTCCTCACCCCAACACCACCCTTCCCTCCATTTCCTTTTTTTCTCTTTTCTTCCAGGTGTTTAGTGTGAAGAATGTGGTCTTAGATTCTATGGCAATCCAAGAATATGGGGAGCACCCTGCCAGCCCTGTGTCTGCAACAACATAGATATAACAGACCCAGAATCCTGCAGCCGGTAATGGGAATGTCTCACATGTCTGCATTAAACTCAAGGCCGAAGCTGCCAGTCCTGCGAACCAGGTGACTTTGGATCTGCCCTCAATCAGACCTGCAAAAGTAAGTCCACAAAGCTCCCAAGGAGGACACAGTTGCTAGTTGGCAGTTTGTGAATGCGGTGTTAGCTGTCCCAGGCTGCTTTCATTTGGGAGGATCCTTGCTAGCAAAAGCAGCACCCACTAAGAGAGAAGGTTGTTGAGTGAAAATTGTCAGCAGAAGAGGGGTGGGTGTAGCAGCTGGTCTAGGTGCTGGGGGGCAGTGCTCACTAGGTGTAGCAGCTGGTCTCAGGTGCTGGTGGGCAGTGCTCCCCAGCATTGCATTTTGTGACTGTTTCTTTGACCATGATAGTCATTGTTAACGTGAAGATTCCTGGGCTGTACTCTGTGCACACTGAATCAGAATCCCCAGCATCTGTAAAACACTCATGAACAGATTTTTATATAGGAATATGAGCAGTGCTGCTGTGAAAGGCAAAGGTCTAATAAGTAAAGGGTAAAGGAGGGAAGTGCTAAGATCCAGGGGAATGTTTCCAGTGCTTCAGTTTACCCACACTAATTTAGAAAGACTTTTTATTTCAGATTATTTAAATTTTGGAAAAGAGTTTCAGAGAAATGTAAGTCATCACCCCCCAAAGCTTCAGAAGCTTAGGCTGATTCATGTGAGACTGATGTTTGGGAAGATCAAAGCCGATTGGAGGTTTGCACCAGCGAGGATGCCTCAAAGCCTATGCTGCCCAGAGAGTTTCTGGGCTGGGTCCTTCAAAGAACTCATAAGAGATCTGTCCAAAGCCTTTTCCACAATTCCTTAAGTGCCAGTGTTACAGAATCTACCTCTAACCACGGTTTTATTACTTCAGGTGTTCCTTCTGGAGTGAGTGTCACTGCACATCCCCTGGGTGGGGAAGTTTGCCTTTGTGACCCTGTCACCGGAGCATGTCCTCATCTGACACATGCCACAGACTTTGTCTGTGACCATTGCACTGATGGATACTGGAATCTGATCCCTGGGAGGTGAGTCAGTAATGTGACTATGACTCACCCTCTCAAGGTAGCCTCTGTGACTAGGCAAGGCACTTTGGAACTTTCTAGTATACTGGGAATAAGAATGGACGGTGAAGCATGGTTTTCAAGTTTATGGATGGTATATTTATTTACTTGCTGTTGAGGGTCAGTGGTTCTAAACTTGACTCCCCTTAAACAAGACAGAGTTGGTATTTATTTTCCCAATAATCAAAGGCCCAAAAAAAGAGACCGAGAGCTTCAGGGCAAAGCTTTGCCTACCACAGTTTTCTCTGGACCTCTCTAAGCCTGAGAAGTCAGGCTCCACACACGGTGAAAGCCAAACACAAGCCACCCCCCCCACACACACACACACACTATCTCGCACACACAGTCCCAGGTAAGATCCAAAGAACAATTACTAATCAGAAACTATAATCAATAAATAGGTGACTCCAGATACATGAGGCCATTTTTAAATGGTGTGGCCATCACCGGTGGCAATCATTAGGCTACCTTCTCCAGACCAGCACGGATGACTCCTAAAGAGAATGGGCTATGATTCACTACTCAATGCACACTTAGTGTTACCCACAGCCCCAGTAATAGTCGACCAGACAAGAGGCACAGAAAAATGTTAAATACTGTAAAATTACCCACTCGTGGGAAAGCTGTTTAGTAGTTTTGTTTCCTCTTTCTTCCCCCCCTTAATAAATGTATTTTCTCAAATAATTTTCATGTGGAAAGAGATGGGGAGAAGACAAATACGACAATATAATATTTTGCAAAAAGTCAACTCAATGGTGTAGGAACGCAGGTTTATTGAAATCAAAACCCTGATTTAAGAAACTGGAGTCTTAAACAGGTTTGGAGTTGCATGCCTAGAATCCCAGGAGAGTGAAGCAGGACGAACTGGAAGCTAGCCTGGGCTATAAAATGGGGCCTGGTGTCCAAAACAAATAAATACACACATACAACTTCCAGAGCCGTTTCCATTAGTAAGCATGAGAATGATCTCTAACTTCAATTCCACTGTTGAACTTGTTACCCAAAGGTAAACTCTTATGTAAGTAAATTTCTTAAGATGGGATTTCCCTATGTAGTCCAAGCTGGCCTGGAACTTGCAGTCTTCCTACCATGGGCCCCTGGATGCCAGGGTTGCAGGAATGCACCACCGTGCTCTGATAAAAATGACTCATCTATACAGAATGTGTTTGCCCTTCCCTTGCTTCTGCTCCAACCCTCTCTAACCAACCCACACAAATACACCATGCCCCCTTTGCAAAAGCACAAACTCTTTAAATAATAAAACATATCGTGAGATTATAAAGATAGTACAAAGAAAATGTCTACCACACCCACTTGCCCCTATTCTTAGCATCTTATATCGGCTGGTATATTTGTCACAATAATAACCCAACATTAATATAGTATCATTAACTACACTTCATAATCTTCTTGGAATGCTCTGTTTTTTACCCAGAGCTCTTTACAAGAGGTTACCAAGTCTCTTTAGCCTCCTCCTGCCTTTCCTCACTTTTCAAAACTGTCACAGGTTTTAGAATATCTGTCGAATGTGCTTCACTTCACAAAAGATTTTTCTCATTAGCCTGGGGTTCTGGGATGTGAGAAGATGACCAGGGACCCACCTCATCACATAAGACTAACATGACTAATCCCAGACTGTGAATCACGGTCGCTTTATAGAAGTGTCTGTCAGGTTTTCTATGCTATACAGTTACTCTTTTCCCCACTCCATACTGCACTTTTAGAAAGGGGCATCACCATGCACATCCCACACTTACAAGTAAGGAGTCTTTATCAACCTCCGTGAAGGTGTCATATCCCACAAATGACTGGGCTTATTCTGTATTAGAAATTTGTCCATTGTCCCCATTTATTCAAAAGAATATATGTGTTTGAATATATACTTGAATATATATTTGAATAAATGGGGACTACAGACACATAGTGATATATATCAGAATGAATTCATGGGTGTTTTACTATCCTACTCATAATGGCCCAACACTATTTTGTTGTTGAAATGATTTAGGCTTTAGCCATAGTATATTCTTTTAGTTAGGGTTTATACCTATTTCATACTCAAGGTATCCTCTCCGTTTATAGTCAGAGCAAAATATTCTGGACTCATACATCTCCTGCCCCACTTTTAGACAGAGCTCTAACAAACGTTGGTTCCTTTATTGGAGAACGATGTTATAAACCAAGGTGTGTGTCCTAGGTGTTCACACCCATCTGACACGTTCCCCTGTTCTCTCTATACCTACAGCCACCGACCACGGAATAGACAGATTGGCCCCCACACAAATAGTTGGCTTCTTAACTCATGTAAAACTTCTACCATCTATGATATCACTGTCTGGCCGGCTTCTTGGACCTCTGGGAAAGCATATTTGTAGTAGCCTGCAACATACAGTTCAATCATGGAGGCCAAGAACAGCTTATGACCTCGAAGTTCAGCTACCATTAATTTAATTAAAATCCCTTCACTACAGGCTACTTTGAGTTGTTTGGTCCATGAGGGAATCCCTTGAGGAAGGTTGCTTTCTACGGTCAGGAAACACTTTCATTTGAGTACAGAGAAGACTTATGGCTAACTACATTCCCAGCTGTTTAAATAACTTCGGATAAGTATTTCCATGTCAGCCAGGAGGTGGTCTCCAGTGCATTCCCACAGAGAGATCCAGCTGTGCTGTCCCATATTTTGGTCAACAGTTTAGGTGGGGTTAGAGAAACAAGTTTCTCAGATTTTCAGATGCTGCAAAACTGTAAGCTAATATGTTAAAGACAGAACACAGGGCCAGATAGCCTAACAGGCGCTAGTGTAGGCAGGAAGCAACGAGAAATGTTAACGGGGTAAAAGCAAAGTTGTGTAACTAGGCATTTAAAATCATTTGCATAAGGGTGAGAGTAATCACTTGGCACCAGCTCGTGTGAAAATAGCTGGAGATTTTCACTGTGGGAAGTTGCAAGTGAGCCAGCAGTGCCTAGGGCTGCCAGAGACGTGAAGCCCGCCCAGGCTGGAGTAGAGGGCCTCCCTCCTGTGATCAGCTTCAGGACCATCACCAACACTGGCTGCACACGCTGTACAACTCCGGGATCATTATTGTCATCTCTGAACAACAGAGCATTTTTGCACTCTTTTAAAGTTTCATGTAAGCTTTCATCTGCATGGTTACAGGGTATACAGTGATGTTTTGGTGCATAGTTAATGATCAAAATCAGGGTGAGAAGCCTATCTATACATCAGTCTTTCATGTTGAAAAGCATTCAAAAGCCTCACTTGTAGCCATTTTAAAATGGCTAATAGGTCACCTTTACCCATGGTCATCCTACTGTGTTATAAACTACACTAGACCTTCCTCCTCCTATCCTGCTGTGCTTTTGTATTCTATCCTTCCCTCCCTCTCCCTCCCCTGGCAGACACTATTATACACTGCGTTCCTCTAAGATGGACACTTTACTACTACATGTAAATGAGGACATGGAAATTTTCCTTTCTTCTAAATACAGCACCGTTAACATAAACTTTCTAAAGGATGTGTCTAAAAGAAGACAACCTGAATACTGAGTAAAACTGCTCGATCGCATCCTAAGGGCCTAAACCAATGGTTCTCAACCTCCCTGACGCTGTGACCTTTAATACAGTTCCTCGCATTGTGGAGCCCCCAAACACAGCGTTATTTCATTGCTACTTCACAACAGTAATTTTGCTACTATCACAAATCATATAATGTAAATATCTGAGATGCAGGGCATCTGATATGCCACCCCTAAGGGGATCTCGACCCACAGGTTGAGGACCACTGGCCTAAAGTAATTAGAATGGATGTCCCACAGCACAGAAGTGGAGGCAAGCAAAATTGGTTGGGGAATCAGGAGATGGCCTATTTTTTGCAACTCCACAAGAAAGGGTTTGGGGTGATGGGAACCAGTTCCAAGGAAGCAAACTGAGTGCAAGGACAGGAAAGTACTACTCCATAATCAAGAGCGGCCATCATTACCACACACCTCAGGAGTAACAACTTCCTGTCATCCCCTCTACTGGTGCAGACACCAGTGGGAACTCCAAGGGTGCAGAGAAGGTTGGTAAATGGAGTCATTTTATGAGCCTAGCTACCCGAGCGCTGGAAGTGCACTTACAGAGCTGGTGAGTAAGCATACTTGGTCAAATACAGTCTAAGATTCCTGCAAGCAGCCTGTGTTTGGCTTTCCTCTCATTTTCTCCAGCCTTTTCAGTCTTCAGAAGAGACTCAAGAACACAAATGGGAAGGTACAAGACCATTCATCCTCCTGTCAAAAGCAGGAATACGGCAAAGCGACCAATTATAAAGTAGAACAAAACTCTGATCCAGCTGATGAAGTTACACGGTGTATCCTACGTTGGTAACATTATTGCCAGAGTGCCTGATGAATGCTAGACCACATCTTTGTTTGGCCGGTGCCCCTCTGTCAGTTCCGGGGGAACTCCCATCACTGTGGAGTTAAAGAACGTGGCCAGTTTCCCAATGCATGCTTTGTTTCCATTTACATCTGTGTATGTTCCCAAGCCCCGGGGCCACCTGTCCCTGAACAGCTGGAAACAGGCGGTATGGTGGAGAACACTAAGCCAAAACACATTAATTTATGATTCTGATACTTCCAGGGGTGGCTGCTGACCGTGGGAATCACCCTCCTTCCGACTTTTGCTCAACTCTGTGCTCCAACTCACCAGAGAAAATTATTTCCTATGAAAATGCACTGCATGTTGTATTCTTTGGTTTTGGTTTTGTTTAGGCCATAAAAACTTGTCAATTCAAAAAAAAAAAAAAAAAAACTTGTCAATTCATCATTCACCACCCACAACTGTTCTCACAGCTTACGTCGGGTCATAGCAGGACACTCTACGGTGTGGAAAACTATCAGAGCAATCCATCTGGAAGATGCATTTGTAAGTGAATGCTGAAAACACAGGTGCAGTCATTCAGATGCACCATGCTACGTGCACACACACATACAACCCCCACAAGTTTCTTTTATTTGATTCTTTTTTTTTAAAGCAATGTGCACTTAGAAGGTACACATGGCCTAATTCTAGTTATGAAAACAATGTAGTCATAATCATATAAAAAGACCTTTTTCTTACATGAAAACTATTAGCCTGGGTTAAATATTAGCCTTTATTAAAAATTTCTCTGAATTATTGCAATGGGTCAGACATCTAGGGTGGTCATGACTGATTAGAGCCAAATATCTACTATTTGGAAGCTTGTGGAGGAAAACGGAAGCAGGACGTCTGGGTTTATGACATTGTTACTTATGATTGGACAGATGTTCACAGAATGCCTGCCACGTAGTGCGGATGCTACATGGAGATCCTCTGTCCTCTTGGATTTGAGATCCACACCTTTCAGCCATGTGTGAGTTCCATTTGCAGGATTCAAAGCAGCCGTGCTCAGTCCATCACTCTGCAGTAAGGAAAGCATTCAACATCTACGCTGCCCAACAAAGAAATCACTAGTTAGAGTATAGGTAGTACAGATGACGGGTGAAGCCTTTGATCTTAGGCATTCTGATTGCTGTGAGGTGGAATCTCAGGGTCCTTTTGACTTGCATTTCCCTAATGACTAAGGAGTTTCAACATTTCTTTAAGGTGCTCCTCGCCCATTAGAGACTCCTTTGATGAGAGTTCTGTGTTTAGCTCTGTACCCCATTTTTTAAATTGGGTTATTCGGTGTGGTGGTATCTAATTTCTTGAGTTCTTTATATATTTTGGATATCCACCCTCTCTCTGATGTAGGGGTGGTGTAGATCTTTTCCCATTCTGTAGGCTGTTGTTTTGATCTATTGAGGGTGTCTTTTGCCTTACGGAAGCCTCTCAGTTTCACGAGGTCCCATTTATTAATTGCTGATCTTAGTGCCTGAGCTGCCAGTGTTCTGTTCAGGCAGTTGCTCCTGTGCCATTGTGTTTAAGGCTATTCCCTACTTTGGCTCCTATCAGACTTAGTGTATCCGGTTTTATGTTCAAGTCTTTCTTCGATCTACTTGGACTTAAGTTTTGTGCGTGGGTGATGAATGTGGATCCGTTTGCTTTCTTTAACAGGCAGACATCCAGTTAGACCAGCACCATTTGTTGAAGATGCTTTCTTTTTTCCATTGTATAGTCTTGGCTTCTTTGTCCTTATGTGTGTGGGTTTATTTCTGGGAATTGGACTGCCTTATCTAGGCTCAATAGAAGATCATCTTATTGCAAATTGATATGTAGGCTGATATGCATGGGAGGCCTCCACTTGTCTGAGGAGATAGGGAGAGGGTGGTGTAGGGTGGGGAGACAAGAGGGAGGGAGGGGAAGCTGTGATCAGGATGTAAAGTCAATGAATTAATTTTAAAAAGCTAATGAGGGGTGGGAGTGTGCATTTCTGAATTTTCCTCATTTAACCTTAAATAGTCACCTAGGAGGCTAGTGAGACAGCTCAGTGGATATAGGTACCTCAGTAGATGGAGCCTAACAGCCTGACTTTGATACCCAGAGACCACATAGTAGGAGATAATTGACTCACACAGTGGTCCCCTGACTTCCACATGTGTACCATATCACATGTGTACACACAAATATTATGAAAAAAATGCAATACGGTTAGTGAGAACCATAGGTAGCACAAATTTGGTATCTGCATTGCTCCTAGAAGACATCATTCTTACATATCAATTTAAAATACACTTCCAAAGAAAGTCAGTGTAAAGAAGAATCAAACATGATGGGACTACAGATCAGGGTGACTCCTACATTGTCTCCTATCCAAGTGTGCGCTTCGGGCTAAAACCTTGTCACCCTGTCCTTGCTCTATTCCACTGCGTGTCCTTAAGTGTTTTCTCCGGGTCCCACTTAACTCATTTTTTCGCCGGAGAGATGACTCAGTGGTTAAGAGCACTGACTGCTCTTCCAGAGGTCATGAGTTCAAATCTCAGTACTCACATGGTGGTTGCTGAGATCTCATCTGTAATGAGATCTGATGCTCTCCTCTGGTGTATCTGAAGACAGCTACAGTGTACTTATAGATCATAAATAAATAAATAAATCTTCTAAAAGACTGGCTATTTTAAAACCAGGAGGGGAAGGAGGGTGAGACAGCCCAGTAGAAGGGCTTGCTGCCAACCTTGACGACCTGTGTTCAATCCCTGGAACACACATGGGAGGAAGAGGCAAAGAGCTGTGACTCCCACACGCTGTCTTCTGACTTCCACCTGGGCACTGTAGTGTACACATACACTCCCACTAAAAATTAATAAAATTATTAACAACCAGGAAGAAGGGGTTGGGGTGATATAATACTTGTCTAGCATGCAAGGAGAAAAAGGGTTTCTTGAGGCCTGGGAAGAGTCTCAAGACCCCAAACTGTACATTTGTGTTTTTGTTTTTGTTTTGTTTTTTGTTTTTTGTTTTTTTTTGGGGGGGGAGCTGGGGACCGAACCCAGGGCCTTGCGCTTCCTAGGTAAGCGCTCTACCACTGAGCTAAATCCCCAGCCGCAAGGAGAAAAAAATGAAGGATGTTGGCTCTTATAGATCAAAGTCTGTTATCCTCTTTCCTTGTGCCCTCTGACATTTAAATAATCTTCCTTCAGGCAAACACTTCATTTGTTAGTGAAGCTGGGGGAGACTTAGCAAATGCTTGGCTTGGACTACAGAGCCCACTGTGTTCCTGGGTAAGAGCCGTTGTGGGCAGAGCTTGACCTGCATCTGTGGTGTGGTGTAACACTGTTCCAAAGTGTTCCATGGAGACCCATGGACCCATCGGCATGTTCCATGACATCCAGCGGAGCCTAGAGTGTTAGGCAGTTTTATTTGCAATTCACATTATTGACTGTAATCTCGGGGATCATTTCTGTAATTCATAATTGGCATTATTTGTATGCAACCTATGCAACGCCTTTTAAATCATAGACATGTCTACTACAGTGACTCCAATGGCCTCAGCTGGTAATTTCTAATCTTTTAGACTTGCAACAACATGAATGGCTCTGTCTTGACCAGAAACCTGCTCAAATGAAGTGCTGTGTAACACAGACATTTTCTTTTATTAGATCAGAGACAAAGCTCCTTCTCCCATCTCCTAAAGAACAAAGTAATCATGTAGAATGAAAAACAGCAAGAGACAGCACCCCCAAGCAGGATTTTCAGTGTGGCCATAGGATTTCTTAGTCCTGCTGTGATGGCCACTATTAAATTCACAGGCCTCATTCATGCCAATAAAGACCCACGTGCACACTCACAATAAAAGCTGCATTTAATTTTTCCGTTAGAAACCATGAGTTGACTTTCTGACAGAACGGAGAGAGGTGGGTTGTATTTTAATGATCTTGCACACATCTTTGAAATCATATTGTTTTTAAATTGTTGCCTTGGAAACATGGATTGGGGAGAATCCCAGGGGAGGGGGGAAGGGTTGATTTTTAAGCTAGGAACAAATAGATTGGTTAACATTCTCTTGCTTCTTCACTTTTCCTTTCTAGCAAGTGACAACAAGGAAGGAGCCCAGAGGCCTGTATGTGACCCAGACCCTGGCATGTGCCATTGCCTGGAGGGTGTCATCGGCCATAGATGTGATTTAGGCACCGGGGTCATGGCCAGGAATTCCCTGCTTGTCTTTAATGTCAACTGTGCTTTGATCACTGGGACCATATGTGTCTTCCTTCTCCAAGGCAGTGCAAGGGTTAATTGGGCTGTCTGCTAGCAGGGAAGATAAAAGAGACCCAGTCTGACTGTGAGGTGGAGTTCAAAGATCTCAGAGAACCACAGAGAAGATTTTTGAAACAACCTGTTCTCTGAATTGTCGAAAGTCAGAAAAATGTGAAAGTCTGTGTGGTAAGATTTATACTCAAGGAAAAGAGAAGCCAACTCCAGGTTGACCTCTGACTACTGCTGGACTTTCACATCCTTCGCCTTCAACTTAGAAATTGTTGGCTGTGAGAATTGATCATTGCTCAGCTGATAACCAGGCTTTCCCTTTTGCTTGTGTATGTGGTCTGGGTTCAGTTTACAAATATGTGTGCATGTTTCTGTGACAGACAGATATTGACACGTGTGCGGGTATGCAAGCGTACACGTACGTGTGCGTGTGGAAGACAGAGATTGACTTCAGATGGTTTTTGCTATGCTCTCCACGTTAAAGGAGACAAGGTTTCTTGCTGAACCCAGAGTTTGCCCATTTGAGAAGTCTCGCTAGCCATCTTGACCCAGGGGTCTCCTGATATTAGAAATAAGGCAAACTGCCACACCCATTTAGCTTCTGTATTGATAACTGGAGATCCAAACCCCACTCTTGAGTGTAAACGACAAGCACGTTTTCTCCTGAGCCATCTCTGGGGATCCATAAGTGGGCTTTTAATTGAGTTTGTTGTTTCTTCTTGCCCAGTTAAGATTATATCTAATTTTTTTCCATATGCTACTAAATTTTATAAAAGCACAGCTATAAGAAAGTAAGTGGTGGGGACTGGTAGTGTAGCTGTGGTATTGTGCTTCCGAGAATGAACAAGGCCATGTCTTAAGCCTCGGCACTCTAAAGACAGTAAAAAATTAAAAATAGGTTTACTGAGAAGCCCAAACCCAGCAGAGCTGAAAGTCATGTCACTGATATTTACAGCCATTATACTCTGAAGACACACCATTTTACCTATGACATGGGAAACTAGGCATATAGTACTTTCTAATACAAATGGTATATTTTCAATGATGCATTCAAGAAAATTTTGCCAAATCTTCCTATATTCTTCATTTATTTAGAAGCTACGCACTATTTGTCGCGGTATACCAAGGATGGCCGTTCCTTCAGAACGCAATGTCATTTTTATCATCTAATATCAAACTCATTTCTAATTCGTCAGTTGTCTCTCAAGATTATGTTGGATGCTCTGAGCCAGGGGCTCAGTAAATGGGTCAGCCCACAGGTCAAATCCAGCCCAGCACACGCTTTTGTGGATGAAGTTCTAGGGAAATGCAACCGTGCTACAGTGTGACAGCCCCGGGTGGATGCTCTCTCTGTAGTAGCTGAGTTGCCAAGTGGTGACAGACACTAGGAACCCTGCAGCAAACTTTGCCTTTGCCAACCCGATCCAAGCAAAAACTAATATGACGTGTATATTTTCTCCTTCACAGAGAAGGAGTCTACCAAAACTGCCCCCCCCAGACATCTCCTCTTTTCAAAAATAAATAAATAAATAAATGCTTGAATTAAGAAACAACACAGTTGTAAACATAAGCCAAACATTATCAACAGGAAAATAGCCTTGAAATATATGGTACCCACAATAGCAGTAAATTAGTTAAACTCCTATTGGGTCTCACCTGCACACCTGCTCAAGAGCTCTCTGGATTTGCAAATGAAACACACACACACACACCAGCTAATTTTGATATGCCTTGACTAACTCAATGGCTGGGGGCTTCTAAACCTCCCCACAACTAGCAAACCCTCCTCTCTGGTATTCCTGAATAAACATCTTTTAAAATCTATATTTCATCTCTACCACCCCAGACTCAATGGCTGCTAGGGCCACTTTCCTGGATTCTTACATGCTGGCAGACCTTTGAGTTTCATCTTCCTGCTTCCTGGTCGTGAAGATTCTCCACTTCCTCTTCCCTTCCTTGCCTGTTCACAATCTAAAAGTCCCACATCCATCTTTCTGCTCAGCCATTGACTGTACAACAATTCTTTATTATCAGTCAAAGCCAACTGTGGGAAGGGACCCTCAGGTCTGGAAGCTCAACTTTTTTGGGACCCAAAATAAGACAGAGCATTAGAACCAATTCCCAACAGCTTGCTTAAAAGTTATACAACAAAAAGAAACAGCCTACCTACATAGCTGAGGCCCATTACATGGTAAACCCATCAACAGGGCCTAGGGAGATCACATGGCTATATAGAGAGAATACATATATCTCTCCACCCTCTAACTATTACCCTGCAGAAGTGGGGCCCTGCATAACCAGGTTGCCCTTCCTTTCAAGACATTTACATTTTCATGAAAATAGCCACCACTGAGAAGTAGAGAAGCTACTTGGTATCACTTGGAAATCACAGTGTGGCCCAAGGAAAACACACTTGAGAGTGAACTCTAGGCTGCCCCCTGGTTATAGCTATTAGGAAGATGTCAAAGTGGCACCAAGAAAGCAGAATGAGCTACAGAGACATTGTGAACAAGAAGACTACAGGACGCTGAGCAGAGCCTAAGAGGACAGCAAGAGGAAAGGCCCCATGAACCAGAGGCGATAAGAAAATGGTAACTGCCAAGTGGATCCAACTGTAGGGAGCGGCTAAAGATGGCGCCGACATCCGGTGGTCGTTTGTGGTAAACACCTACAGCGCATGTGTTGGCAGACCCCCAGCACCTACAAGGCCAGGGTGATATTCATGCTAAATAGGTTATTTCATGCTCCACCAATCCCTAGAGGACAAATTTACAGCCACAGCCTGTCTTGTATATAAGGCAAGTGCCTTTGTTCCTTGGGGTCCCCGTATCATCAATAAGGTGTTCCTGCAATAAAGGCTGATTGAGAAGGATCCAACAGTGTTGCGTCTTCCTTGCCGGTCGAGGTGGGCGAGACATCCAACCACAGGCCTAGGTCAGACAGCATGCAGAAGCTCCAGTGCAGCATGGCAGCCACCCAAACATCTCCCATTCCCAGCCTTCCCTTGTTGCCCCAGAAAACAGACTCCTGTCTTCTTCACCACCATTCACCAAGGCCTCAGCAGGGCACACAGAACTTTTTCCCATCCACGTGATTGTTTCCCAGGGTCAGCTCTAACTCTGAGCTCTTTGCTAGATGAACTGACAAGGACGATCAGGTCAGGGAAGTGAGGGTTCCCTGAGCTGAAATGTAGCGGTCAAGGCACCATGGTGTAATCTACCCACTACCTGTGTGGCCTCAAACAAACAATGTCCCCAACTTTAGTTTCTTCCTCAGGAGGAAGGAAGCCTCTGCTTCACAGGATTCTTGCTCAAGACCAGCCACTAAGCATGGTCCCTGGCACAGAGAAAGCACTCAGGATGGCTGGAGAGATGGCTCAGTGGTTAAAAAAAGTGACTGTTCTTCCAGAGGTCCTGAGTTCAATTCCCAGCAACCACATGGTGGCTCACAACCATCTGTAATGGGATCTGCTGCCCTCTTCTGGTGTGTCTGAAGACAGCTACAGTGTGCTCACAAACATAAATAAGTTTTTTTTTTTTTTTAAAGAAGAAAGTGCGGAGGAGCATAAGTGGTCACAATAGCTGTAGCTGCTTTTATTGTTAGTATTGTTAGCCTGAAGAAGTACAGGCTTGAAAGTAGGAGAATGAAGAAAAAAGTCTGTGGAAGAGAAGAAAATCCAGGACGCATCGTTTAATGTTCAGAGTGCCCCAGCTGCACTGCTAAATTGTCCGTGTATTGTTCCCATCAGAAAGAGAGCATCCATTACCCACCTGAGCTGAAGGAACATGCTGAACCCAGTCAAGAGAAGTGTGTGGGGTTGCGGGTGTCTTAGTCAGGGTTTCTATTCCTGCACAAGCATCATGACCAAGAAGAAAGTTGGGGAGGAAAGGGTTTATTCAGCTTACACTTCCACATTGCTGTTCATCAACCAAAGGAAGTCAGGACTGGAACTCAAGCAGGTCAGGAAGCAGGAGCTGATGCAGAGGCCATGGAGGGATGTTACTTACTGGCTTGCTTCCCCTGGCTTGCTCAGCTTGCTCTCTTATAGAACCCAAGAACCTGCAATGGTCTGGGCCCTACCCCATTGATCACTAAGTGAGAAAGTGTCTTACAGCTAGAACTCATGGAGGCATTTCCTCAAAGAAGCCTCCTTTCTCTGTAGTAACTTCAGCTTGTGTCAACTTGACACACAAAACCAGCCAGCCCAAGGGGGAAAGAACTAGTGTCTGCTCAGTTAGGAGACTTCCTTGCCATACATGGAAATTAAAAGACTGCACAGCAGTAGCACTAAGGACACCAAGGCAGATGGCCATTGTTACTGGGGCTTCCCCCAAGACAGCCAAGCCCATGGACCGGTAGAGGGAGCAGAGATAAACCACTCTGGAGATGGTTTTAGAGAACAGCATTTGCTGTATCACCTGTGAACAAGTGCTTACGTAATGGAAGCCTAACGACCTTGATTAATCAGCACACTATCTCAGATTGGACGGTGGGCCAGGAAGAAGCAGGTTAATGGAGACATGGAGAGTGCAGACGCAGGCCAGCTACTGGCTGCTTGCACTACATCAGAATTCAATGTTCTGACTTCTGGGGCACAGTGTGTGTGCTTCTTATTTAGAACCGTGATGTGCCAAGTGGGCTGGCAGCCAGGCCATGCCTGTGTTTTCACCTACAGCAGATGTCGTCTGGCTGAAGAACTGCTTTTACCCGAGGCTGAGTCCAGTATTGTGTCTTAGCAGGCATTGAAAACCAAATAGAGAAATCTTTTAGATTTGGTCTAAATGAACCATGTCTACATACATACTTTAAGATGCATGTGTTTATTCTGCTAGGATGTATATATGTGCATTCTGGCTATAGCTTGAATATGTGATAAAATACTCCAGGCAGCCAAAGGAAGAAAAAAAGGGATGGGCCATTAACAGAATCATAAACACAGATGAAGAATTATGTGGAGAGGGTCCCTCCTAATTGAGGACACCTGACAATGAGGATCATTTTGTGGCATTTGTTTTCACTGATGCATCAAACTTAACGGCATGTACCCTCATTTTCCCCATTGGAAATCAAATCATGCTGCTAAGTGGGCAACTAAAAACCGTGCACGGATTTCAACATCTGAAAGAAACTTGTCAAGAATGAGGAATGAAACAGACTTCTTGCTTGAAGACCTTCAGGAGGAAACTGATGTGCAATCCAGCATCTTTAACGCAAGCACCGTGAGTAAGAGCAAAACATGCTTTCAGCTCCTTATGGTCTAGGGTGTCATCCACTCCTGCTAGTAAGACTTTATGGGTGCAGCTTCCAACATTCCTAAGAGAAACCATCTTCCAGTGAACTCCTTGTTCCTCTGGTGTTTACTGGCTTTCTCTCTCTTCCAAAATGATCCCTGAGTCTCAAGTACAAGAGTTGTGTTTAGATTGTGTTGGGAACTGGGATCCACAACTCTGCATTTTGATTGGTTGTGGTTGAGAGAAATTTCTCTGATGACGAGTGAGGACTATTCTTACAACTGAAGGCCAGCAGCTAAGAGCCTCAGATGAGGGAGAGCATTGTCTCTCAGGGCCTGAGTTGCCTCACTAACGTGATCTTCTCCAGCTGCATCCATCTGCCGGCACGGTTAATGAATTCATTTTTCTCGACAGCTGAACAGCATTCCATAGTGCGTGTTACCACTTTTTCACTGTCCGTTCATCGATGGGGGACAAATAAGTTGTTTCTCAGGCTACTGTGGCCAGAGCAGCGATAAATGTGGCTGGGTGATGATCTGTGGAGTAAGCTGTTGAGTCCTTTCGGCAGAAGCCAAAGATCAGTGTAACTGGGCCTTATGGGAGATTTCTTTTTAGATTTTTCGAGGATTCTCCACACTGATCTGCAGAAAGGCTGGGCAGTTTGCAGTACCACGAGCAGTGGACGAGACCTCCCTCCAGCACTTGGCGTTGCGTGTTTTGCTGATCCTTGCCATTCTGACTGAGGTAAAACAAAGTCTTAAAGTTGTTTTGATTTTCATGTCCCTAATGACAATGAGGGACAATGAACATTTTTTGAGATATTTCTAACACAGTTTTTTCTTCTTTTGACAATACTCTGCTCAGGTCCCAGTCCCTTTCTTGGAATGGGTCATTGGTGGTTTTGACTCTGGTTTTTGAGTTCTTTATATCTCCTGGATATTAATTTTTATTTAGACATGTAGCTGAGAGATTCACACTCTATGGCTTCCTTTCCACTTAGTTGTTTCTTTAGCGGTGCAGAAGCTTTTTAGTTTTACAAAGTTATAGTTACCAATTCTTGAACTTAATTCTTCAAATGGAGTCCTATTTTAAAAGTTCTTTCCCATACCAATATCTGTCACATTCCACTCCCTGGCCCCCATAGGTTTGCTCAAACACATGAGTCTATGAGTCTATGGGGGCCATACCTAAGCGTAATGCAAAACACATATAGTTCAACTTCAAAAATCCCCATAGTCTATCACAGTCTCATCAATATTTAAAACTCAAAAGTTCAAAATCTCTTCTTAACTGTAATCTCAATAAGATCAAGAAGCAGATCATATACTTCCAACATATTATGGCACAGGATATACATTACAAAATGCCATAGTGAGGGAATACTGGACCAAAGCAAGACCAGAAACAAGCTGGGCAAACTCCAAACTCTGCATCTCCATGTCTGACCCTGATGACTGCAACACACTTCTCTTGGGCTGACCCCGCCCCCTGTTAGCAGCTTTCCTCGACAAGTATCCCATGGCTCTGGCATCTCTAACATCTTGGAATCTCCAAGGGAGATCAACTTCACAGATTCTTGTTCCAGTGTCTGGGCTCCTCTAAGGGCTTGCGTCACTTGGAGCTCTGCCCTCTGGAGCACTCTAAGCTCTGTGGTTGACTCCACTCCACTGTTGCTGCTGTTCTTGGTGGTCATCCCATAGTAAGGGCATCTCCAATTTGATGAAGTCTTCTACTACAACTAGGCCTCTCATGGGCTCCCTTTATGGTGCCAAGCCTCAACTTCTTTGCATAACCCTTTCATCCTGAGCCTTCAACTGCAACTCAGGCTGTACCTTCACCAATGACCTTCCCTCCCCTCTCTCAGGGTCAAGGTTCAGCTGCTCTCCATGACCCCTTCATGCCTTCAAAACCAGTACCACCTGGGTGATTCTTACACATTACCAAGTTCAGCTGCAGCACAAGACACAATCTTGGCTATCTCTGGAACACAGCTTCTTTGTGCTTTCAGAAAATACTTCCTAGAAGATTTCACTTCAGTGATACTGGTCTGTTCTTAATCACTGCTAATTTCTTAGCTCCAGCTAACCAGCATCAACTATCCCAATAGTCCCCTCTATTCCTGACTCTAAAGCCAGAGCCACTTGGCTGAAGCTGCTGAGCTCTGCTGCTTGCTGGAGTTGGAACATGGCCTCCTTGTTCTATTACATTGTCATCAGCTTTCTGTTTTCCAACTCCTTCACTGCCTAAGCTTAGCTGTCCTAGAATTTGCTCTGAATATTGACCTTGAACTCCAAGATCTGCATGAGATTAAAGGCATGTACCACCATACCTAGACCTAAGCTTTTCATTATAGTTCTTAATCAAATTGAAACTGAGAACAGCCATCACAATCCATCACTTGTCAGTTTGACACATAATCATGTCTTCTTATATCCAAGTGAAAACAATAACCAGGTCACAATAACACCCAACATGATATAACTCTCCCTCATACAACTGCAAATGCATGCTTAGCTGGGCGGGATCTTGCCCCAAGGTCAACAGTCCTTTAATCTCTTTATCCTTGAACACAGGATTCAGTTTGGTTCTGATTCCTGGTGTCTCTTTATTCTTTGAATCAAGAATATTCTTTCTAAATTGGCTACACTTGATCAAAATGTTCTTCATGAGAGTAAAACACAGCACAGAGTCTAAACTGGGTTGCTTTGAGACCTCCTATCATCAAGGCGGGAAACACAGCAGCATCCAGGGAGGCATGGTGCTGGAGGAGCTGAGAGTTCTACATCTTGTTCTGAAGGCAGCCAGGAGAAGGCATCTTCAGGCAGCTAGGAAGAAGTTGTCTTTCTTCTGCAATGGGTGGAGCCTGAGCATAGGAGGAGACCTCCAAAGCCCATCCCCACAGTATCACACTTCCTCCAACAAGGTCACACCTCCTAACAGTAGCACTCTCTATGGACCAAACATATTTCAAACCACTACCCTCCCTGAAGTCATTCTTCACAGAAATAGAAAAAAATAATAATAAAAAAAATTTATACGGAACCACAAAAGACTCAGCATAGACAAAACAGTCCTCAGCAAAAAGACAATGATGGAGAGATTACATCCCAGATCTTAAGATATATTATAAAAGCATGGTATTAAAAATAACATGATACTGGCACCAAAACAGCTGTGCACACCAATGGAACAACATTGAAAATATTGAAACATGAATACACATTCTTCCAGACACTTGATACATGACAAAAATGCCAAAAACATAAGCTAGAGAAAAGAGAGGGGATCTTCAACAAATGGTGCTGACAAAACTGGGCGTCCACAAGCAGAAGAATGAAACATCTTAACTTCTTAAACAATAGGAAGCCTAGATAACATTTGCCCCAAATAACAAATAAAAATAACAATGTCTGGTACTAAACAAATAGTAACACCCAAACTAATCTAATGCTAAATCCTGCAAGGAGTGGTCAATAACAGTAATTCTAGTTGTCTGGATGGGAAGCCAACTCGGTCACAAAGAGCTTGGCTAGCATATGCAAGATTCTGGGTTCAATTCCCAGCATTGGAAAAATAATTTAGAGAGACTCTAATGTGCCCACAAGCAATGAAAAGGCTTCGATTCTCTGCTTTCTGAGCAGAAGCTGCCCCAATTCCAGCAACCACTTCCAGAAACCACAAACGCAAACGCAGAAAAGAGCTAAGCACACCATTTCCCATAAGAACCTTGCTGCAACTGGAGTCACACAGCATTCTGGAAATCATTAATGCATAGTGTATAGTTCTCAAAACTGAATTTAAGCAACATGAAAGCCAAGGCTAAGTTGGAGGAGAAATGGAAGTCTGGAGAAATTCTTGATTAGCTCATGTGTTTAAGGTGACCTCCGTTGCTGCCAAGTGAGGCAGATGGAGTTTGTTTATGCATACCCTGCTGAGTTGGGTAAAGGGGAAAAGACACAAACCCATGTTGAGACTTAACTATGGGCTGCTCTGCCTTACTATACATTTCTCTTTCAAAGAGAAAAAAATGTATTAAATAGCAATTTAAAATGCCCTTTCCCCTAAAGGAATACCTAAACCAGTAAAATAGATTCTTCCAATGATCTTTTACCAGTGATCAGTAAATAACAGAGCCAAGCATTTACTGGCTCCTGACATGACATTCACTGAAAGAACTCAAGGTCCATCTGAGGTTAACCAAACCAAACGGAGTAAGGTGATGCTGCCCCATACTAATTCTATCCAGCTTGCAGTCCATCAGCGATTCCTAAGACTTCTTTAAGACGCTTAGTGCTGGGCAGTAGAAATGGGTGAGGAGTACAGTGAGTGCCTGTTCTTCCATTATTCCTGCCATGGGAGAGGTGGGAGGTGGAACATGGCGCATGGTGTTAACTACTTCTTTGGAAGCACAGTTGTAAGTCAAGCGTTCTGGCTGTGCTAGGAAAGAGTACAGGGACAAGATAGCAATAGACTAGGGACAGATGGAAGGGAGAGAAATTTGCAAACAAATGAAATCAGAAAATAATCTCAAGCAATAGGAACATGTTTTTGTTAGTCTGTTTTCCTGATCCATGCAAAACACAATGTACTTTAAAAATGACAGTGTAGGGGTCAGGGGCTTAAAACATAGAGCACAGATGCCTCACTCGTGAATTATGGTTCTACAGAAAATAAAGCTCAGGTCCCTGGAGTTCTAGCTCCTAAGCTAAGAAGTTACAGTTTAAAAAATTCTAGTGAATCTTTTAAAGTCCAAATTTATTGAAAAATCAGATACTGTCTATTCTTGCCTGATATGCAAAGATATTAACAGTAAAGGAGGAAACTGTTAGAAAACATTTATGATTTATTTTGATTTCATGTGTATGAGTATTTTCTGTGTGTGTGTTGTGTGTGGTGTGTGTGTGTGTGTGTGTGTGTGTGTGTGTGTGTGTGTGTGTGTATACCATGTGCATCATGGTACCCACAAAGATCAGGAGATGGTGTCACATCCACTGGAACTGTCTTACAAGCAGGCTGTGAGCTGCTATGTGGGTGCTGGGAACAGAACCTCTGGGGAAACAAAAGGAAAACCAAAAATAATAACAACAAACAGGTCATCTGTAAAAGCAGCAGGAGCTCTTAACTCACTTTGCATTCTCATGTGGCATGCACATGAGTTTGCATGCGTGTGTTACATACGCATGAGTGTGTATGGAGGCCAAAAACAAAAACCAAAACAATCTTGCTGTTACTCCTCCAAACAGCCTCCATCTTGCTTTCTCAAGTAGTTGATTTGTATGTAGCCTACTAAATATTCTAGACAGGCTAGTCAGAGGGCCTCCTGTCTCCACCTTCCCAGCACCAGGATGAGATGTGTATGCTACTCCGCCCAACTTTCACTGGGTCCTGGGAATCAAACTCAGGTCACCATGCTTGTATGGCAAGCACTTTATAGACTGAGCTAGCTCCACAGACTAACAATTAAGGTGGTGGTGGTGGTGGTGGTGGTGGTGGTGATGGTAGTGGTAGTTGTGGTGGTGGTGGTAGTGGTAGTGTTGGTAGTGGTGGTGTGGTGTTGATAATGTATGGTGTGTGTCTGCCTGCAGAGGTTAGAAGAAGGTACCAGACCCCCTGAAGTTGGAGTTATAGCAATTGCGAGCTTCCCAATGTAGGTGCTGGGAACTGAACTTTGATCCTCTGGAAGAGAAGAAAATATTCGTAACCACTGATCCATCTCTCCAGCTCCTCAACATGCTTTAAAGTATTTAAATGCTTGGCAGTGGTGAGGCATGTGTTTCATCCCTGTACCAGGGAGGCAGAGGCAGGCAGATTTCTGTGAGTTTGAGGCCAGCCTGATTTATAGAATGAGATCTAGGACAGCCAGGGTTACACAAGAAACCCTGTCTCAAAAGAAATCTTATCGCTGAATCTGTAATAATTTGAAATTATTTACTGTATTTTCTGGTTATGTTTACAAATGAGCATCATTTTTAATCACTTAGATTTCTGTAAAGTTTTAAGGTCTCAAGTTTTTTGCAGTGATGCTGTCAAACTCAGAGCCTCACAGAAGCCAGGCAAGGGCTCTGTTCCTGGGCCACACCTCCAGGCCTCCTTTAGGCTTTCAATATGGACTGTATTCTTTGGTTTTGAAAACGCAGTGATGAAATATTGCTGTTTCAACAGTATGCTTAGAACAAATTCAAGGGTTGACTCTTCAGCGTATGATGTTGTTTTGTAAATCTCAAACAATAAAAATGAACAATTGCTTAAAAGAAAATTTTAGGGAATAGAAGTCAACTCTCAAGCAAAAAGCAAATGTATACACGGTAAATCAGTCTTATACTAAGAAAGAGATAGAAAGCCAAGTGTGGAAATGGGGTAAGACCACAGCCAAGACACACACACACACACACACACACACACACACACACACACATACACACTCACTCAGAGAGAAGGAAGGGGCGGGGTGGGGGAAGAGAAAGGGAGGAAAGAAAATACCTACTCCTGACTCCAGATTGTAATGAGCCAATCTGGAAACTATCCCCACAATACTAAATGTTGAAATTTTTATTTAGAAGATAATCAGTTTTGTATTTCTAACTATCCTGGCCTTCGAATGTACTTTTCCCTTGCTTCAGAAATCCATGCAGAGCCCCTACTGTGTGTCAGATGTAGATCTAGAACCTGGGCCCCTACTGTGTGTCAGATCTAGTTGGAAATCCTAGCAGAGCAAAACTCCATCTTAGACCTCAGTGGTTAAGAGCCCTCAATTTCTTGATATATTTAAATGATTCTTCTTCTCTTTCTCAAGAACAAGACTTTTCACAATGTTGAAAGGAGCCCTGACTGCTGCTAGGTTCTTCTCATTAAGTAGATCATGACGTAGAGGCTGTCAGTGTTCAGAGATAACGTCACAGTAACAGAATCGGATTAATCAGCACATGTAAGTCAGAAGCTGGGAAAGAATGAGAGCAAGAATGCCCTACTGGCAAAATGATAGCCTATTCTCCTGATTAGAAGGCAGAACAGTGCCAGAGTCTCAGGAATCTGATGAGACAGAGGATGGAGTGCAGAAATGTTTGCAAAGTGAAGTAATTCAGTTTATGCCCCCAGCTCTCCTATCTCTCTCTCTCTCTCTCTCTCTCTCTCTCTCTCTCTCTCTCTCTCTCTCTCTCTCTCTCCCCCTCTCCTCTCTATGTCTGTCTCTCTATCTCTCTGTCTCTCTCCTCTGTCTGCCTCTTTCTATCTATCTGTCTCTGTATCTATCTGTCTGTCTCTTCCTATCTCTGTCTCTGTCTGTCTGTATGTCTCTGCCTTTCTGTCTGCCTGCCTGTCTCTGTGTCTGTCTCTATCTGTCTGTCTCTCTGTTTCTCTCTATCTCTCTCTGTCTCTGTCTCTGTTTCTCTATCTGTCTCTGCCTATGTCTCTCTGCCTCTCTCCTGTCTCTGTAGCTGTCTGTCTCTCTCCTCTCTGTCTGTGTCTCTGTCTCTCTGTCTCTGTCTGTCTCTCTATCTCTGTTTCTCTATGTCCTTCTGTCTCTGTCTCTGTTTCTCTATCTCTGTCTATGTCTCTCTGCCTCTGTATCTGTCTCTCTCCTCTCTGTCTGTGTGTCTGTCTCTCTCTGTTGGTCTCTATGTCTAGTTCTCTGTGTCTATCTGTCTCTCTGTCTCTCTCTCTCCCCCTCCCCCAACCCCACCCAATCCCTCCATTTATACATATGCCTCTGTCAATCTGCGTATGGCATCATCCTCTGAGCTCTGAGATTTCCCTTGTATCCCGTGGGCTCCTGTCTGGAGTGCATGTTTCTGGGCTCTTCCTTTGACCACTCTCTGATCTTAACTGCTTTAGAGAATTTGTACAAACTCTTCAGAAAGTTAAGACACATGATTTCAAAGATGTCTTTTTGTTGTTTTAGCACTTGCTAATGACTACAACTTAATTCTTTTTTCACAAAAGCTGTGTGGTTCGGTTTCAGCAGGTCACTTTTGTAGGGAAATAAAAGGGATCTCTCCCCCCATTCTGTTTGCTCCTAATTAGCCCTTCTTCAGTCACAATTAATTTACCCAACAAGGCTCGACTTAGCAATGTTGTCCTGTGGTCCTCACTTCCACCACCTCAAATTTGTTGGAACCTCAAGAAAAGAAGCCGTGACCTTTTCCAAATCACACAACTAAGAATGTGCAGTCCTTGTCACTAGCGTATCAGTAGCTCAGCTCCTCCCCCAAGGACGAGGTAGGGTGAGGGGGTCCTTTCCACAGCCTGCTCTCAGCTCTGCTCATTGATGAACGGACAAATACTTTCTTGTTAGCCTTCAAAGAAAGTGCATTGCTTAGTTTGAGGAGCAATGTTTAGAGTAACTATTTAACGGATACAATAGACGTTAGTTTCAACTGTTAAAAATGGCCACCACTTAGTAAGCAGTGCCTAGTCATTAAGTCTGTGTTTTAGATTTATATTAGACAATTTACACACACTGTTAGGTCAATGTGTAGTCAAGTAATGTTTTCTATCAGTAACTATCTTTTAAAAGGTAAATTAGCATTATTATGAAAACATGATAATGAAAAAATTAGCATTCATAACATGTTAAAGAGTCCTTTCAAGTGAATCTGTGGCTTGGTTATGTGGACTTGTATCTCCTTTTTAATGATGGTTTTATTTGACCCAGCCAAGAAAATAGTTCTCACTGAACTTCTTTAATTTCTGTATATATTCCTTCTTGGTTTTTTCTTATTCCAGATCAGAAATGGATGGACTGGAGAGATGGCTCAGTGGTTAAAAGCACTGACTGCTCTTCTACAGGTCCTGAGTTCAAATCCCAGCAACCACATGGTAGCTCACAACCATCTGTAATGGAATTCTCTCTTCTGAAGTGTCTGAAGACAACTACAGTGTACTCACATATAAATAAAATAAATAAATCTTTTAAGAGAGAGAGAGAGAGAGAGAGAGAGAGAGAGAGAGAGAGAGAAGTAAACTTGTGGAAATCTCCAGAAACAATTTCTTATAGCTAAGTAAGAAAGCAGAAAAAAAAGGAAAAACCAAAGTGAATTTGAGGAAGAACAAATGAATCTTGTAATTAAGAAAGTGGAAAACTATTTATCAGATTACTTTTTAAATGAACATATGTTTTGTCATTTTTTTAAAGGCAAAATGTACTCAGAACAATTGTGACAAATACCTTTAGTCCTAGTACTTGGGAGGCAGAGGCAGGCAGAACTCTATGAGTTGAAGGCCAGCCTGGTCTACATAGCTAAATCCAGGCCAGCCAGGGATATATAGTGAGACCCTGTCTCAAAAAAAATATGGAAAAAAAGTACTCAAAATTCATAACCATTCCAAATTTAATAATTAGAAATTACACAGTAACTCAGAAAACAAAATTAAATCAGTTAGTCTTAAAAATCTTTAAGAAGAGTAATCTCAGAGTGCTTTCAATGCAATATCTAGTAATAAATACTAGAATGCAGTTAAAATTCAAATCAAATGACTTTATTTAATGTTACTTTAAGAAATGTTCAACGTGTTAATATCAAGATTCATTAACCTTCTTTGGTCACAGAGATGACATAAGAGCAAAACTTGCCAAATTTTGGCCAATGTCAAATACTGCCATGAGATGGCCTGAAGATTTCAATTTTTCTTATTATTAGTGAGTATTTCAAGTTGCTAATTGGCTGGCTGTGACTGGAAAAGAAACTTAGAATCAGTATTCATTGTACAATGTTTTGGAAGAGACTTGCTTTGAACTTGAGGGAACTGTTAGTGAAAGGTAAACCACACACCAGCAAGGCAGGCAGGCTCAGTACATCAGGGGATGAGATAAACCTTAGACCTCCATTTCCACAGCCATTTCCCCATTCAGTGCTTAGTACTCTCTGTGTGGACTCCTGGACAACTGAAGTATCCATTACAGCCTGCAGTCAGTTAGTAACCTGTGGAGCTTTTGTGCTTAAAGAGACCCCAGGACCCAGGTCCTTTCTCCTGCTTCAGGTTTCTAGAAATCATACTATCATTTTCTAATTCAAGTTTTTACAATAAGAAGAAATCGGGCGCTGGGGAGTTGGCTCAGTGGGCAAAGTGCTGTTTATACAGGCATGAAGACATGAGTTCAGATCCCCAACACTCATATAATAATGACGACGATGACAACAACAATGATAAGGCAGCACTGAACACCAATAACCCCAGCACTGGGGATACATAGGAAGGAAGACTGCAAGGTTCACTGTCCAGCCAGCCAGTCTAGTCAAACCAGTGAAAGACTCTGCTACAGAATATGAGTTTGAGAGCATCTGAGGATGCTTGGCATTTGACATTAACCTCTGGCCTCCACATGTAAGCACGCATGCATGCATGCATGCACATGAGCACACAGAGAAGAAATCAGGCAGAAGTGAGCTTTGACCCACAACCAGTTGAAATGAATGTCCTGGAAGCAGTCTTCTTGATCTGCTGTTTATTCAAAAGAAAAATCAGCCATCGAGTTAGTCTAAAGGACTGGGCTTGCCTTAAACCCAGTTCCCAAGACGGTTTGGATGGAGAAGTGTTTTGGGAATCTCTGCAGATGCAAGTCTATTCAAACACCAAAACAAATTATCAAAATTGTCAGGCTCATTGCATGAACTGGTAGCATGGGGTTGTGGAAGAAGAGACAGTCTGCTTCCCTTCCAATTTACTAGTTTCTGAGTCTGCATCCTTACTGTTCCTGAATAAGTCCTATGGATTGATCCAGAAGAACTGAAAAAAGTCTGTGACCAGGTTATTTTAATTCAAGGCACAGATAACAGTTATTAAAACTCGGCATAAAGAGAACAATTTAAAAAGGGGGGGGGGTGGGGATTTAGTTCAGTGATAGAGTGCTTGCCTAGCAAGCACAAGGCCCTGGGTTTGGTCCTCAGCTCAGAGAGAGAGAGAGAGAGAGAGAGAGAGAGAGAGAGAGAGAACAATTTTTATACAAGAAACTCTCCTCTGCTTAAAGTCCCAAGACACCTGGTGTCCAGGCCCCTCCCATGGCCCACAGTCCCCTTTAGTGCCCAATGGCTCTCCTCTTTACCTGCTCTCATTGGCCCAAATGAAATGATCACTGGATTGGTTATTATGAGTTCTTCCTTGCTCTCTGAATCCTGCAAAGTCACCTGTCACTTGTCCCTGAAAGTTCTATGTACAAACATTTAAATCTCTAATTTCATAATAAATGCAAAACACACTTGATGAAAGAGAGATTCAATCAGGTACACTTTCCACTGGAATTAACTTCAAATTAAAAGTTACTCTTTCTTTAAAAAGTAATAACTGCTTAAAATTGGTTTTAATTTATTCACAAAAAAGTTATTGTCCATTTCAAAAACAAAAAATAAAATATTCCTTTTTTGTTAAGTAAAATAACTAATAAAAATGACTTCATAAAGGGTCTATTGTATACTCAGATTATATCACTCAAATGCCAAAACTCTCAACTTGGGAGGGGTGGGGCTGAGGCAGGAGGATTGTGAGCTCAAAGCCAATCTTAGCTATACAGACCCATCTCAAAACACAAAAACGAATAGGTTGAGCATGGATGTGCATGCCTTCAATCCCAACGTTTAGCAAGCATAGTGAGTCCCAGGCCAGCCAGAGTTAGGGATGAGGGAGGGAGGGAGGGAGGGAGGGAGGGAGGGAGGGAGGGAGGGAGGGAGGGAGGGAGGGATTGCCTGTCCTCCACTTCAGTTTTCAAACAGGGCCAGTTTGACTTTTCTGAAAAGCCAGGTATGTAGGTTCCCAAATCAGATGAGGGACTGTAGAGTGCTGCCCATAGCTGGGACAAGCTCTCAGAGAGCAGGGCAGGAGTGGGGCCACTCCCTACCCAAAGCAGGTTGGGCCTCCACCACCCCATAGAGACAAAAGCCAGGTCCCGATTGCCCCAGCCTGATTCCCGCCAGGGAACTGGCTTCTCAGGGATCCTGTGACAGGCTGTCTGGTAATCTAATTGATATGCTTCGAAAGTCCCTGCCTCTCCACTAAGCTTTGGAATTTGAATTGGTACAGCATTAACGTTCGCCTTCAATCACGTCCGCATATGCAAATTAAGTGCATCTTCTCCCTTGTCTTTTTTCCTCCCCTCTGGGCTGACTCAAACCATATACACAAAGCAGCCATTTCAGTAAGGCGGCCAATTCCTCTGGCAATTCCTCCTGGGTCATTTATACCTGCCATACTCACTGTGCTCCCAGAGAACATGCTCCCCAACTCCTCCACACCTTGAGACCACAGGCAGGCAGATCTGGGCAGGTTGATGGGATTTGGGGCGGGGGGAGCACGACACACAAGGGTATACCTAGATTTGAAACTGTCTTTATGTTATTCTTAGTGGTCACATTGCTTTCTTAGAATAGGCCTTTGAGAGTAGAATCAAGAATCGTTACCCAGTTGAGTAGATAAACAAAGGTTGCAAACCTTTTAATGGTGGTGCTGGGTCAAAATGGAGTTGTGTCAGCTTAAAATGCATGGTTCTCCTTTATTATGTTTAGATTAAAATGGCAGGCCTCTCAACCCTTTAATTGATTTTGAATATGAACATCTATGTTCTTCAGAGGACATTTGGAGAATATAGCTATGTTTCAAGCCTTTAGTTTTCCATGCGTCTAACAGGCATTTGTTCAACAAGTATACTGCCCTACAAAACAATTCTTTTCACAGAGAGAAGGGGTGGCTGAAAGTGAAGAGGCCTTCAGGGACATACTCAGTCTCCCTCCATTGCCAAAAACAGTGCTTGCTAAGGGAACATGAGTTTCTAAACCCTACCTTATTATTCAGAGGAAAATGTGCCTGCAGAAGACACAGAGAAGGTTGAAAATCATGTACATGGCATCACAAATTCTAACCCACAGGCTTGACAAAATACAGAAACTCCTGAAACTCTGTGAGACAACAGGACAAATAAGAAGAGGCTCACCAAAGCTGAAGGGGAAGCCCAAACGCTTCCAGTGAAGGACAGTGTGGCTAAATCCCCTGTTAATACTCTTGCCTCTCATCCACTGATCATCTGCTAAGAGGCCAACTGAAGACGTATGGCCAGGCTGCTATAGCATGCAATTGGATTATCCTGCAGGAGCTCCAGGTCCAAATTGGAGGCTGAACTCATTCTAGACAATGCTGGCTGCTGGGAAGGCAGAGTGCAGGGATTCATGATCTGTTTTCCTCAGACTCTAAATGTCTGTGGTACTTTGAATGGCAATAGCCCTCATAGGTTCATATGTTTCAATCCTTGGTATCAGTTGGTGGAACTGTCTGGGAAGGATTAGAGGTGTGGCTTTGTTGAAGAAGGTATGGCCTTGTTGGAGGAGAATGTCATTGGGGGTGGACTTTGAGGCTTCAAAAACCCACACCAGGCCCAGTATCTATATCCCTCTCCCTCTCCCTCTCCCCCTCCCCCTCCCTCTCCCTCTCCCCCTCCCTCTCCCCCTCCCTCTCCCTCTCCCTCTCCCCCTCCCCCCCTCTCCCTCTCCCTCTCCCCCCCCACCACCACCTCCCTCTCCTCTCTGCCTGCTGCCTGCAGATCAGGATGTAAATCTCTCAGCCACTGCTCCAGTGTCTATGATGATCTCGGACTAAATCTCTAAAACTGTAAGAAGCTCCAATTAAATATTTTCTTCTATAAGATGCTTTGGTCATGGTGTCTTTTCACAACAATAGAACAGTAACCAAAATAATGTCTTTCTAGTGTTCTGAAACTTCAGAATATCAATGTGTACCAGGAAAATGTTAGGTACCTACTCAGATGCCAACATTTTAACAGGTGGTTGGGGTGTGGTGTGCTTTTCCATTCCTTACCTATTTGTATCTGTGCGTTTGCACGTGTGAGTGCAGGGGCACACATACCCAGGCTCGCACAGAGGTCAGGGGACAACCGTAAATGTTGGTCCTTCTCTCTCCCACCTTGTTTAAGACAGAGTGCCTTTTTTGTTGTTGTTTTCACGTGCCTATGCCAGGCTGGCTGGCTCACCAGCTTCTATACGTAACAAGAAGGCAGTAGAGGAGACTGTCTGGAAAAGAAGGGAACCAAGGGCACGAGGCAGGCCGGGCAGTGGGGAAGACAACAGCCGTGAACAGAGGGATGTAACAGAACGGCACATAAGTAGGAGAACTTCATAATGAAACCCAGTCCTGTGTAGCTGACTTTGAAACTATTAAAAAGGCAATTTTAAAAGTGAGTGTAACTGTGGAGAATAGGAGAGATGGATGTGAGTAAGAGGGTGAACAGAGTTAACTCAGCCTGCTTCCTCGGCTGAACAAAAGCAAAGGTTCTAATGAGCTCCATGTTCTAACGAGCTTGGGACTCTGGGGCTCAGAGTCCTCTTGTGATATAGATGCTGGCAACAGGAACATCCTTTGGCATTTTGGGTTTTTCTTTTTTTTTATTTATCTTCTCATCTATTTTTGTTTGTCTTGAGACAGGGGCTCACTATGTAGCCCCGGCAGATCAGAATTCACCTCATAGACCAAGATGTCTTCGAATTCAGAGATCCTCTGCCCTCCAAGTGTGTGCCACCACGCCCAACCACCCACCATTTTTGGAAGTTGAGCACAGTTGAGACGACGGGACCCACACACACTGCCCCATCACCCACTGCACAAATGTGGTGTGAGTGTGACAGATTAAATGCCCCAGAGAGCCCTACCCCTCCCGGTCTTAGTCTTTAAAGTGAAGCAGATTGCTTATGCGGTGAAGTGGCAGAGCTGTTTATTAGCACTTGGCTGCTGAGAGATTCCTTTTTAATATGTAGAGGTGCAGTGAGGGAATGGTAATGTAGGTCACAGACTTTACCTGGAGGAGAGTTCAGCCATGGAAAGAATATGATGTTAAGTCAAAGGGTCAAAAGATCAAAAGGTGCTAAGTTTAGTGGTTAATTTTTACCATATTTACAGGTTGGGTATTTAAAATTTTGTTATGATAATCAGTACTTTGAAAATCTAAAGAACTTGTATATGTAATCTCTCCTCTCTGTCTCTTTTTGTGTATATTTCTATCTCATGCTTTCTGTCTCTATGTCCATATAAGTCTGTCTCTCTGTCTCTGTCTCTGTCTCTGTCTCTCTCTGTGTGTGTGTGTGTGTGTGTGTGTGTGTGTGTGTGTGTGTGTGTGTAAAATGCTAGTGCACTGGGAATGTTACTGAAATGTGGGAAGATGGGTTACACTGGGAAGCAAGAGGGTTTCTGAAGTTTAGAAAGGAAGAAAGGTAGCCACTGGGTTAGAGAGTGGGTTGTGACCAGGAGGCATGTTAGATTCAGCCAAGTCTACACTTCTACTTTGCAAATGGCTGTCTGTCTCATGCTCCATTCAGCTGGCATGGGCTGCCCATGGTTATTTTGAGCTCCCACATCGAAGTATCTGGTGAGTGTTGAGGTGTTCTGAAAATGGTCTGTAAAACTTGGAATGCTTGTGATTTTAACCTCTGACTGGGGCCCCTGAGCTGCTGGAATGTCAACAGGGATAAAGAACCCTGAACAAACACACCACCCTCACCCTACCCCCCACCCTCCATCCCCCCACCCCCCACCCCGGTCCTCGCCTCAGTGAGGCCTCTCCACCCTCCCACCCCAACTCCAATATTACCTAGAGAGTGCTGCATGCCTAGGAAAAGTCAGAGTGCAGAAACTGACTTTTATGTGCAAAGTGTCCTGTATCTGGTGAAATCTATACATCCTGGATATATATGTGTGCCGCTAATGGCGTTTACATAGAAATCCTATTTCTCAAAACGAACACTCCAGCACTTTGCTTTGCTTGAGAGGAATTTAAATTGACCATAAATAATTCAGTAAAGGCTATGGTTGGGTCCCTGGAATCCTCGAGGTGAAGTAAATGAAGGATGGCACATTTATCTAATCTGGTATGTTAATATCTCACCTTAGGAAAGCAGCTGATGGTCTGCAGAGACTTGAGGAAATGCTGTTGCAGCAAGCCCTAATCTCCGAAGGCTGGCCAACTCGCCTATCACACAGCTGACTGCTGAGATAACAAACATAAAGAAGAATGTCCAGCAGGCATCTTCTCCAACCTAACCCGACCGAGCGCGGATTCCGAACCAGGAAGCACCATTGTCTTTGCCTAAGAGAATAGCACTCTTGCCCCGCCCGCCTGATGGAATTGTAACGAGGAAACCTTGATATTTTGGTGCGATTGTACGCTTACTTACTGTTCTACATTAATGTTGATGATGTTGTTACTGGTGGAATTATGCATCGGATTATTGAACCGCAGAGCCCTTCTAAGCGGAACCGGAGACAGGGCCAGGATTATTGAACCGCAGAGCCCTTCTAAGCGGAACCGGAGACAGGGCCAGGGGACGCATGTAGCTGGTGCTACCGTCAGCTTAGGAAAATGAAAACTCAGAGAAGTTATGTGACTCTCAGGTCACACAGCTACTGAGCAGTAGACTTGTGGACAGGGCTTGTGAGTTCTGATTGAGAGTAAGCCTGAAAAATCACAATCATATTACCAAACAGGGCTCCTGGCTACAAGGTTGCTGTGTCTTATCCTGAGGAAAGCTAAAAGGGTATCTCTCATAGAAGCAAGCCCCGTTTCAACCATGGGATGACGCAGGACGAGGAAGGCTTAACCCCATGGTGTAATGGGTCCTCCACCTTCTGTCCTATGTCCCTCCTTACAGAGGTCAGAGTTGCTGGGTCCCTATGTCTCAGTTGTATTTATAGATCCAGCATCCTGAGAAGAAAAGCAGGAGAGAAGAGAGCTGGAGGCAGCAGACCGTGAATGAAGATGGTCATGTAGGAAGAAGCTGCAGAAAAGGGAGGCCCAGCTTTCCTTTACCAGATGCACACTCTAGAACAGAAGTCAGAAACACAGCCAGGGCCGTGCTGCCTGTGGCTGCATTGTACTGCAATGCCCCAGAGTCAGAGAGTAGCCACAGGGGCTCCCGACCACAAAGTACAAAACATTTGCCACCTCCCCTTTTATAGCACTCAATCTTTGCCTGTAGAAGAATTCCCACATACACCTAAGGGTGTAGGTTTTCACATCAGAAGATGGTAGACCGGAAGGAATGTTCCTAGCAGAAAAGAACTAAAAAGGTTGCATGGGATGTAGTTAGTAAGAGAGGACAGAATGACAGACAAACATAAATCCAGAGAGCTAAGAGAGCACTCACCTGACCAGAGTAGAAGGCACCTGACAAACTCAATCTCTCTCTTCCCCCCTTTCTCTCTAGCCAATAAACTTGCCTCTGGCTAGGGCTGAAATCACTCTCCTATAAGAATTGTTATCCACAGTTGGCTCTTATGCTAGCTAGGTTTTAATGTTATCTTGAGAGGAGGGAACCCCGATTGAGAAAATGCCTCCCTAAGATCCAGCTATAGGCCAGCCTATAGGGCATTTTCTTAATTAACAGTTGATGAGGGAGGGCCTGGCCCATTGTGAGTAGTGTCATGCCACTGTTAGGGTAGTGGTCCTGGGTGCTGTAAGAAAGCAGGCTGAGCAAGCCATGAAGAGCAAGCCAGTGAGAGGCACTCCTCCATGGTCTCTGTATCAGCTCCTACCTCCAGGTTCCCGCCCGGTTTGAGTTCCTGCCTTGGTTTCCCTCAATGTACTATGACTCAGGATATGTAAGTTAAATACAGTCTTTCCATCCCAAGTCGCTTTTGGTCATGGTGTCTCATCAGAGCAGTAGAAAAATAACTAAGACAGCTCTCATATCACCATACCAAAGTAGTCCCCAAACCTAAAGTAAAAATGTCACAGAAATGGTCTTGATTGGTTAGTGTCCTCAGGTGCCTGACAGTGGCAAGCAGAAATGTCCTCTGAAGGGCCTTGAACCAAGCCACTAAGAATCAAAGAAGATAGAGAGTATGACCACTCAACAGAACACAGGATTTCCAAAGCAATTAAACAAGAGCTGCAGATATAGTCAGTGTGTGTGTGTGTGTGTGTGTGTGTGTGTGTGTGTGTGTGTGGAGGGGGTGGAGGGGTGAGGGGAGTCAAACATAAAATATTCATTAATGTTGTATAGGAAAATGTGGATGCTGCCTGGACCGGATGTAATCTTTATTCAAACAATATATATATTAAAATGGTAAAAATGAATAAATTAGAAATATATTCATTCATCTATATAAACACATAAAAATATAAATATATATTTTTAAATATTATATATATATTCACTTTTATCCACTATATGAGTGTGTGTTCATTGTGTGGTCACATGCAATTGTGCATGTGGGTGTACATGCACATGCGTGCACATACATGTGGAAGCCAGACATTGACATCAGCTATCTTCCTCAATCACTTTCCCTTTGACCTCTCTCACTAGAACTCATGGATTCTGCTATGGTGGCTAACCTGTATGGATTCTAGTGCTCTTCCTATCTCTACCTCCCCAGCACTGAGATGATAACCACACAGAGCTTTAAATGTAGGCAAAAATGTAAAAATCCCAACTCAGGCCCTCAAGCGTCTGCTACAAGCACGGTACTGACTAAACCCCCAACCCAACCCATCCAACCTACCACCCGGGCATAGTTGTGAATTAGAATGTTACACAAGGTGTGCAACATTATGTTTTGCATAGGATTAAAACGTCTGGCCTGGCACTGGAAAAAATTTCCTGAACAAAACACCAATGGCTTACGCTCTAAGATCAAGAATTGACAAATGGGATCTCATAAAACTACAAAGCTTCTGTAAGGCAAAGGACACTGTGGTTAGGACAAAACGGCAACCAACAGATTGGGAAAAGATCTTTACCAATCCTACAACAGATAGAGGCCTTATATCCAAAATATACAAAGAACTCAAGAAGTTAGACCACAGGGAAACAAATAACCCTATTAAAAAATGGGGCTCAGAGCTAAACAAAGAATTCACAGCTGAGGAATGCCGAATGGCGGAGAAACACCTAAAGAAATGTTCAACATCTTTAGTCATAAGGGAAATGCAAATCAAAACAACCCTGAGATTTCACCTCACACCAGTGAGAATGGCTAAGATCAAAAACTCAGGGGACAACAGATGCTGGCGAGGATGTGGAGAAAGAGGAACACTCCTCCATTGTTGGTGGGATTGCAGACTGGTAAAACCATTCTGGAAATCAGTCTGGAGGATCCTCAGAAAATTGGACATTGAACTGCCTGAGGATCCAGCTATACCTCTCTTGGGCATATACCCAAAAGATGCCCCAACATATAAAAAAGACACGTGCTCCACTATGTTCATTGCAGCCTTATTTATAATAGCCAGAAGCTGGAAAGAACCCAGATGCCCTTCAACAGAGGAATGGATACAGAAAATGTGGTACATCTACACAATGGAATATTACTCAGCTATCAAAAACAACGACTTTATGAAATTCGTAGGCAAATGGCTGGAACTGGAAAATATCATCCTGAGTGAGCTAACCCAAACACATGTCTGTCTATACATGGTATGCACTCACTGATAAGTGGCTATTAGCCCAAATGCTTGAATTACCCTAAATGCCTAGAACAAATGAAACTCAAGACAGATGATCAAAATGTGAATGGTTCACTCCTTCTTTAAAAGGGGAACAAGAATACCCTTGGCAGGGAAGAGAGAGGCAAAGATTAAAACAGAGACTGAAGGAACACCCATTCAGAGCCTGCCCCACATGTGGCCCATACATATACAGCCACCCAATTAGACAAGATGGATGAAGCAAAGAAGTGCAGACCGACAGGAGCCGGATGTAGATCGCTCCTGAGAGACACAGCCAGAATACAGCAAATACAGAGCCGAATGCCAGCAGCAAACCACTGAACTGAGAATAGGACCCCCGTTGAAGGAATCAGAGAAAGAACTGAAAGAGCTTGAAGGGGCTCGAGACCCCATATGTACAACAATGCCAAGCAACCAGAGCTTCCAGGGACTAAGCCACTACCTAAAGACTATACATGGACTGACCCTGGACTCTGACCTCATAGGTAGCAATGAATATCCTAGTAAGAGCACCAGTGGAAGGGGAAGCCCTGGGTCCTGCTAAGACTGAACCCCCAGTGAACTAGACTGTTGGGGGGAGGGCGACAATGGGGGGAGGGTGGGGAGGGGAACACCGATAAGAAAGGGGAGGGGGGAGGGGGATGTTTGCCCGGAAACCGGGAAAGGGAATAACACTCGAAATGTATATAAGAAATACTCAAGTTAATAATAATAATAAAAAAAAGAAAATATCATCCATCAGTGGTTATGTAACTCAATTATAAAATAGGACAAGTATTTTTTGTCTTATTTAATCTATTAACAGCTTCTTATTTTCATCAAACTGGATACTTTGTATTGGGAATTTAAAATATGCTTTTTTCCCCAAAGGGTCACAACATGATTTACTGTTTATGTTGCTTTGTTGTAGAGAATTTGTTAGAAATGTTAAGCCTTATACCTCACTGACTAAACTCTGATACTTAATTCATATTTAATTTGACAATATGAGTTATAAAGCGTTGTGGATTTTGAAAATTAAAAAAAAAAAAAAAAAAGTCTGGCCTGCTGTGGTGGTACACACCTTCAATCAGGAGGCAGAGGAATGTGGATCTCTGGTCTACAGAGCAAGTTCCAGGACAGCCAGAGCTATAAAATGCAGCCATATCTAGAAAACAAAACAAAGAGAAAGAAAAAGAATACTTCTAAATACAAAATATGGTAAGGAAAATGGCCCAGGATGCAGTATAAAGCCTGCAGGGGTGTGGAAGAATGACAAGAATGTAATTCAGCATAGGGGCTGGTTGCCTTAGGTCGGGAAGCAGATAAAGTGGGAGCAGATCTCTAAGAGTTCGTCTCTCTGTCAGTGCTATATCCCTAAACTGGCTGCTGGTGGGGACAGATATTTGTTCTGTTTTTGTTTTTCGTTGTTTTGTTTTGTTTTAATGCTTTTGTATAAAATGGTTTCGTTTGGGTGCTTTGGTTCATAAAGAGATATAAATTTCTTTCTGGTCTTTAACCCAACAACAGGTTAAAACTGAAGGCAGGAAAATGAAGATTCAGCTGGACTTAGTAAAGTCCAAAAATCAACCAACCAACCAAACAAACAAACAAACAAACCACCACCACTGCCACCAGCAACAACAACAAAATAAGCAGAGAGCTGAAGAACTGAGTCTCCCTGGGGTGGACCACGTGGTACAGGAAGCAGGAGCAAGCCAGCAGGGTGAAGGTTCAGGCTGAATCTGTTTGTCAGCTGCAGGCACTAAAGGGTTCATTTTCTTACCAGTTTCACCAGTACCTGCACCGCCTCTTTGAAGTCTAATCCTTGGGCCATTACCCTACATTTCCTTTATTGCCAATGCACAGTGAATGTGCTCACGGGTGCCTAGTATAGGGAAGGTCTTGTGTACTGGAAGACGACCGCCTCTGATCAAATCCTGTTGGGAGGTTTTCTTCCCACCCTCCTGTCCTAGTATGCTTAATGGTGCTCTAGTCACATAGTCCATCTGTCGCAGTTTTCCTGAATGTGCAAACCTTAGTATTGTGTGTTATTAATCTACACTGTGTGCATCTTCCCTTTGACTCAATCCCACAGCATAGAATAAGACAGTAAAGGAAAGCCACCTCCCCCACACCAAGAGTAGATCCAGTTACAGGCACTAGAGAGAGTTAATTAGCTGCCTGTGGAAAGTGTCCACTCATTTAGGTTGCCGAAAGGACCTGTCAACTCACCTTCCTAGTAGGAAATCTTCGGTTGGCTGTGTGAATACGGTAGCCTACACAGGAGGAAAATGTTGGGGGTTTTACAGCTGGTCTGTTCGGTTGCTTAGAATGCCTAACACGCAGGATAAACTTTCCATTGCTGGAGGGGCTGGGAGCGTTTGCTACAGAACAGACATTGAGAGAGGGGCTTTCAGCTCTCCTGCTTTCCCAGTTCCATCCTCCGCCCCCGACTCGGCCTCCGTTCACCCTCCTGCCTCTGGGTTATCAACCATACAGGCTATGTCAAAGATGTCCGCTTGGATTGCAACAGAGCTTCATGCCGCCCACTCCCTGCTTTCCTTCCTGTCTCCTACCCTCCCACAGTTCTCCTTTACCATTTGCCAACCAAATAATAGATACACTGCTGCTTCTATAAATTTATTTTTTTAAGATTTTATTTTATTGTATGAGTACACTGTAGCTGCCTTCAGACACACCAGAAGAGGGCATCGGATCCCATTACAGACGGTTGTGAGCCACCATGTGGTTGCTGGGAATTGAACTCAGGACCTCAGGAAGAGCAGTCGGTTCTCGTAACCACTGAGTCATCTCTCCAGCCCCTACACTGCTGCTTCTAAACCTTCATTGTTCCCTCCTTCAGCCTGGACGTGCAACTGTTTACAGAACTGAACCAGACACTGGTCAAGCACAGATTAGGTCCCTCCATGTTCTGTGACTCCCACTATAAAATACCGAAGGACACAAACAAGCAACTGGTGCCCCATTGATAGCGCTTCAGTATGCAATAAGAATTAATATCTTATAACTAAAACATTTACTTTAATTAAAGCTGGATTTTTTTTTCCAAACTGTTTTTTAAAAAGCATACACGTAAAACATTCTTAGAAAACACAAGGGGGCTGGAGAGATGGCTCAGCCATTGAGAACATTGACTGCTTTTCCAGAGGTCCTGAGTTCAAACCCCAGCAACCACACGGTGGCTCACAACCATCTGTAATAAGATCCGATGCCCTCTTCTGGTGTGTCTGAAGACAGCTACAGTGTACTTATATATAATAAATAAATCTTAAAAAAGAAAAAAAGGAAAAGGAAAACATTAGTGTTCTGGACTAGTGTTTCCTGTGTTTTTTCTAGAGGTAATAGGAGACTCTTCATGCACAGGGCACGCTTTATGAGCACTTCCTGATGACCGGGTATGGCTCTGTTACAGGAGTTTGCTGAGCTGAAAAATCAGTATGTTCTTTTGCAACGTAAGACAAGATCTGTGAGGCAGACAAAGGAAATCTTATGAAGAATGAGATGGCTTAAAGAAGCTTCAGAGAAGATGGCCGGAGATACAGAAGACAAGAGAAGGAGGGTAACAGGTACCTAGCCTTTCACCCACACTCCAATCTGATGGTAAGTAATCTCTCTGCTAGAACTTACACTCATTTTACATTTATCATTAACATGACTTAGCCTCACATTAGTCCACCGAGGAGTAAAGTGTGCATTCGTCTTGTGTTTGAAAGGCTGTAAAGTAATGAGCCTCCTGTATGGGTTTATGTAGGCTTGAATGAGAAACTGACTTGATTGGTCAGAACTGCAATCCACCTGGGTCTCCTTGAAATGTCCTTTCTTCAGTTTAGTATTCCCAGCTAGAGTTGAGACATCTCAAGATATGTTTGCTTGTGACGTCAGAGACATTGCTAAGGCCGTTACAAAGTGCAGGACAGGACGAGGACTGGAAATGCAATTCAGTTGGTAGACTGCTAGCTAAGCACGCAAGAAACCCCAGTCCAATGTCCAGCACTGCATGAAATGGCTGTATCGTGTAGGGTAGAAGCAGGAGGATCAGAAGTGCAAGGTCATCCTTGGCTTCATGGCAAATGTGAGGCCAGGATGTCATTCAAACAAACGAAACACAAGGAAACTCCTCAAAACAGACACTGATGCTGACTGCATCCAGAGCGGCTGAGACACCCGTGGGCTCACCTGTTATGATTATTTTCCTTCTTATGGAAAAAAAGGTGGGGGGGGTCTCTTTTGCCTTTCGAATTATCTAGATTCTTAAGCATGAATCACCGAACGTAGGACTATGGTAGATATCCAGAAGGAATTATACTTTTCTGGAAAAAGGTTTTGATCGAAGTGAAAGCCTTGATGTATGAAGATGATCAGAAGAGAGCTTGGCCGTGGGGATGGTTCAGGCAAATGTTTCCTACCCTATCTAAGCATGAGGATGTGAGTTCAGATCCCAAACATCCACATAAGAACCAGGCACTGACAGCTGTCTGCAACCTTAAGAAGGGGGGTAGGCAGCCTAGGCAGTCTCAAACTCCAGGTTCAGTAGGTGAACTTGTTGAAAAAAAAAACCAATGTTGTAAGCAACAGAAGAAGAGACCTGACAGGACATCGTCAATCCTTCACACTTAGGTGTACCCCAACACATACACACACACACACACACACACACACACACACACACACACCTGTGAAAGGAAGGAGATATAGTCTTCTTTTCCACAACGATAGTTGTGATTTTTCCGGATAGTCCTAAAATACTTGAACTAAAAAATATATCAAAGGAGTACAGTGTACTATTTGTATCCCTGGTCATATTTATGGTCTCCCCAAACTTTAAAACTAACGATAGTTTTGCAGGATGAGCAACTCTCAAAATGTTGAATTAGATAGGACTCCTTTACTATAAATGCATGTTTATTACAGAATGAGGATTATAGCCACTTATATCTTGCTACATATGACACGGATAACATTAAAATGCAACATAACTGTGGGGGGAAAACTAAGAAATACTAAGCTACCACAATTAATTAATTTAGGTGAAGTGGAAACTGAAGTTTACTGAAATGCAGTGTTTCTGGGGTTTGTTTGTTTGTTTTTTGTTGTTGTTGTTGTTTGTTTTGTTTTGTGGTTTTTTTTTTTAACCATTTTCAGCAGTTTCCTAAAATGTTTTCAAAGCAAACATTAGGAAAGGCTCAAGAAGGCAGGTGGGCAGGAGACATTGTACCTTACATTGTGTAGCCAATACCATGAAAGTCAATTCAGACGTCCTCAGACCTTAGCTCTTACTACTGAGGCAAAAACATGGGAAGCATACTTCTGTCTGTTTTGTGTCCAATTGCTTTCTCTCACCTATACTGATGGGCACTCACAGTTAAGGAAATTAGGCTGGAAGAGAAACTTGAACGAGTGCCCTCCCTGAGCATCTAAGGGTCTCAGACTTCTCAGGGACCTGAGATAACACATCCTATTTCCTTTTCATTTTTTCTTTAAGGCTTATACAGCTCAACAAATAGGAAAACAAAATAGGGATTTGCCTGTCTTTCCCATCCTGGGACTAAAGAAGGGTCTATGAGTCCATTAGAAGCAGATGCCCACAGGACTGTAGCCAGTGTCCCAGCCAGAGACAGAAAGCACCCCCCCCCGGCCATTATCCCAGGTGACATACTTAAAACCGACTCACCCTGTCAGCTACTCACTGCATTGCCACAGCCCGCTTAAACCGGCAAGCGGCAAGCGGTGTCTCTCTTGCTAGTGGGTTGCCTGGGTTGTTCTGGAGGAGTCATCCGGAATACAGGAATAGATCAGCCGGTGGATCAGAGGGCCAGTTACACCAGGGGCTGACCCAAGATCCAAGCATGACTGGTTCATGATCCCCTGAGGGTGAGCACAGAAGATGCAAAGCTGCACACCCACCACCCGCAGGCCCAGCAACACCGTTATCCCAGCTCCCACTGCTCATGACAACTCCCGAAGTCAACCCAGACTTCAAGAGTGTAAGAGTGGGAAAGAAAAATAGATCCTGCATCTTTTAAAAAAGTCTACATTTTTGTTGCGTGTATTTATGTAGTCACGCATGCGTGTGGAGGCAGGAGAGGTAGTGTCACAGGATGCATGTGGAGGTCAGAGAACAACTTTCGGGAACCAGTCCTCTCCTACCATGTGCAGGCAAGTGCCCCTGTGGGCTGAGTCATCTTGCTGGTTGTAGGTTGGAACTACAAAGGTTATGAAAGAACCCGGGGGAGCCCTATGAACCCTGGCATTTCAGGACGAGCTGGAGCTGAGAGAGAAAGGAGCTGCCGGGTGCTGAATGGGGGTGGCGGCCGACTGCTGGTCTCTGTATGACCCCTCGTCAGCACATTCCTCCAGCTGGATGAGCTGTAAGCAGGGGTAGAGGAAGCCCGATGGGTCATCATGGAGGCTGGCTTTCCCAGACACTGAACAAGATGGAGACCGGATCTGTTAGGGGAATGAAAGGTAGGCTGCTCAATCATGTGGATGTAGAAACCCAGGGATGTCTTTTCAAACACAGTGTGAAAGGGACATGTCCCCCTTTTAACTAGATAGTGACAGAGCACTCACCACTTGCACACCAGCTCTTTAGTTTTGAGTAGCAGTGGCCGCTACATACATACATACATACATACATACATATATATATATATATATATATATATATATATATATTCAGACAAGATCTTCCTTCATCAAACGTCCGCCTGCTGCCCTTCAGTTTTTTCTTCAGGATGACAGAGATCATATTCTCTCTGGTTTCTAAGCTGCTTTCTCAAGTACTGGCGAAAGAGTTACATCACATGCTAGGGATCTTTTTTTTTTTCTCTCTCTCTCCACATAAAACATCATGGCAGCATTTGTGCAGAGAACAGTTTCTGATACTTCCGTAGCTGGTCCCACACGCTAGTCTGACTAGCATCCCTCCAAACTAGCCTAGTCTCAGGTGTTCTCTGAACAATGGAGTGAGGCACATTGACTGCCTTGCTTTTGGAAGCTCTGCTGCTACCCAAGGTTGTCAGCCATTGCGTTCTATCTCCCTGTATCCCTTATGCTGTAGGCTCTTCATTACGTTTTATTAGAATTCCCAAGTAATTCCTCATTGAATGGAGGATAAGTGAATTCATAGATAGGAAGACGGATGGATCGATTGATATGAATTGATCAATGAGTATGGCTACAGTCAAAAACAAAATCACAGTCCTGGGGACATTTCTGAAAGATTGAAAATCTCTAATGATCTCCTGTTTACTATCAAGTGAAAGTAGTAAAACCAAAATAATTGGGAAAACAGAACAGGTGCACTCTAAGGCCTCTCGTTTCCGATCTGTGGTCCGGGTATTGGGGGCCAGCTGTGCTTCTGAGTACTCTGTCTCCTCCCCCAGGGTGTCCAGGTGACACCGCACACCAGGCTGCAAGGCTGAAGCAGAGGTCAGAACGGGTGGGGTCTGCAGGATCTTGGTCCAGCTGGGAGAGCGCGTGTGCTGGGGGGAGGGGAGCGGGCTTCTCTGAAGAATTGAGAGTAACATCTCTAACTCCTTTAGACAATTCTCAGAGAAACTGCTCTCTTAGTCTTCAGTGAGACAGCTGGTGCACAACACACTTTATTTGGGGTGCTCAAGGGCTGTATGTGAACCTTGGAGGGTGGGAAACAGCAGTTTTTCAGGGTGACTGTAAAACCATTGGCTGGAGTTTAAAGCACGGTGAATGCCTCATTTGCATGGAGAGGCATTCCAGGAACCCCAGACACTTGCTGGCCAATTCTTTTTTTTTTTTTTTAAAGATTTATTTATTTTATGTATGTGAGTACACTGTTGCTCTCTTCAGACATACCAGAAGAGGGCATCAGATCCCATTACAGATGGTTGTGAGCCACCATGTGGTTGCTGGGATTTGCACTCAGGACCTCTGGAAGAGAGTCAGTGCTCTTAACCACTGAGCCATCTCTCCAGCCCCGCTGGGCCAATACTTATGCGGGTGTGTGTGTGTGTGTGTGTGTGTGTGTGTGTGTGTGTGTGTAGTTGAACCTCTTGGTTTGCCAAGGACTATATGACATTCCTCAGGTAGAAGACTGGGGTATCCAGCTCCCCAGATCAGGTGGAGAAGAGGAATACCCTCTTAGAAAAGGGAGTCTTCCATTTTGTGCTAAGCTCTGAGGAGCTGTCAGGATATGATAGACCAAGACCTTAAGTATCGAGGTGCAACACTAATCAACTCAGACTAACGATAAATGTCATCTTTAAATGCCTTTTGATGCAAAAAAATTGGACAAAAGTGTCAGTTTTCTCTGATTTATATGGAAATTCTGAGAAGTCTGCTGAAAAAAAGATTTTATTATACCCACTGAATCAAAACACATCATGAAGAGACACACAAATCTGTCTTTATAATGATAAAGCCCAGGAAGGACCTATGAAGCACATGTATATCATTTTTTTTTTCACCTTTCAGAGTTAGAAAAGAAGATAGAAATGTGGGGTCTGAGCAGACAAAAGGCTGACCTACCGAGACAACTGGAAGTCTAGTTGTCACCATGAGAAATGACGAGAAAGGAAACATGCCACCTGCTATAATTGGGCGGAGTCCAGGGGCAAGAGCTTTGTGACTGTGTTTCTGGCTTCCTAAGGGCAAACCCAAGAGCTGTGGTGAACTGGTGGAGCACCAAGGTCAGCCTCCTCGCTGTCCCCACCAGGACTGCTCAGTGCGACTGGAGGAAAAGACTGTCAGAGCAAAGCCAGATCAAGGTCATTTCATGACAGAGAGAGACAAAAAGTGAGGCTGTCTCTGGCTTCCAGAACCGTCCCTCTTTGCCTTCTCCTCTTTTCCATAACGTAAAACAATTGGTTTGTCTGCCAAGTAAAAATCCAAGTAAATTCTCTACTTACCAATAATCATTGCCATTGAGCAAGAAAGACATTAAGTAACGATGTCTAATGCTAGGATGAAACCCATGCAATATGTGGCTTATCTAGTTTTCTGTTTATTCGGACTTGCTTTTTACTGCTAAAACTGTAATCTAAATAAAATGCATGAAATTCAAAATGTGCCTTGATCACACTTCCCTAGTCACTAATCCTCTCAATAAGAGAATTCTATTTTCTCCAAAAAGCCACTGGAGCTATATTTTAAGAACGTAAATACTGAACTACTTTTCATAATTTTCATGTAGCTATAAAAGTCTGCTACTTTAAAATGAAGGGTAGCAATCATGTTCTTATTGTTTAGTATAATAGATTGGACTGGAGGAGGTGAGCCGGTGGCGGCCCATCCTTACGCTGATGCAATGCGGGAGGCACATGGCGGGCATGGAGCTGGCGCGAGCTTGGAAGCAGATGTCCTGGTTCCACTACCAGTACCTGCTGGTTACTGAGCTCTACAGGCTGGGAGCCAACTGGGTTCAGTTTGATGCTGGTTTCTGTTGTGGGGATGGCACTGTGCACTGGCTACATCTTCATGCCCGAGTATGTCATGGCAGTATTGCATTACTTTGAAATTGAACAGTGACGAAGACTTGGCCAGGATCCAGAGGTTCCTTGTGAAGTTGGAATGAGACCTCATCAGATGTTAAGATGCTCTGTGGAGGCTAACAGAACCAACCTTACAAATACAGAGACTAAACCTCGTGAGTAGAACAGGAAAAATCACTCTGATTCATGTCTTGTGTTCCTTCTTTTTGATTTTAGAAGAGGCTCTTACTGGCAGCTTTTGTTAGTATTCTAAGTTCCGCCCCACAGTTACCTGGCAACAGCCAAGCTTGCCTGATAAAAGGGGCTGCTAGCTTCCTCAGTTCTCTCTTGCTCTCTTGTCTTTTGGCTCCCTTTGTGTCCTCTTCTCTCCTCTCCTCCTCTCTTCTCTCCTCCCCCCCTCCCCTCCCCTCCCCTCCCCTCCTACCCCTACCCCTCTCCTTCCTCTCTCCCTTTCTCTGTCTCTACTACCCTCTCAACTCCCCTCCATGCCCTGAATAAACTCTATTTTATACTATACCTTCGTGTGGCTGGTCCCTCAGGGGGAAGGGATGCCTCAGCATGGGCCCCCGGAGGCACCCCTTCCCCCATACCTGACTACATATCCACCAATCATAATCTTTTTATAAACACGACAGCTTTTTATCTATTTTAACATTGTAGTCACGTGTACTTTGATATCAGTACTTCCTTAACCTTTGTGACTGTTTCAATATTATCCAGTGAAAGCTTTTCTTAATGTAACTTTGACTACATCTTAATTGCCTTCTATTTTTAAAACCTGAGGTCATCAGTTGGGCTTTACTGTTCTTGCTATCATATGCCATATACATCTGCCTGGATATATTTCTACTCTTGACCAAAGTTTTGTAAGAAACAATACAGAACTTGGGGATGGGAGGGAGGATCCTTCGAGAACTACTTACAACAGATTCATCTGCAAGCTTGGCCTCAGGAGTATGGCTTTAGCTCCCTAGACCCTGAACAGCTTTTGCTCTAAACCTGTCAAAATGTTTCTTAGTGACGAGAAAATAAAGATCTCACTAACATTAATACAAGGAGCACTTCACCTTTTAGATATTAACTTCTTATGTGGACATATTTCCAACCAACTTTTTCGATTCCTGTGAGGATGGGTGACTGGTGGCCTTGAGTGATGCTGAGGTGTACTGTGGAGCTTTTCTTTCTTTCTTTTTTTTTTTTTTTTTTTCCGGAGCTGGGGACCGAACCCAGGGCCTTGCGCTTCCTAGGCAAGCGCTCTACCACTGAGCTAAATCCCCAACCGCTGTGGAGCTTTTCATAGAAGGCAGATGGTTTCCTCTGAGGAGATACTGACAGAGGATACGCTTAAGAGTTAACTTGATGATTGTCGCAGGAGCTGTGAAATGCATTTGCACATTGTGATAAGATACAATGAAATGAACTGTTCAGAGCCACAGCCAAAAGAAATGTAAACTTGTTTAAAAATCCTTTCCTTCTTTGTAGTTTTTAAAAGAATTTTTATTCCTTAGAGGTAAAATGACTACTTAATATTTTTTATGTAAATTCAAAGATGTAAAAAAAAAAAAAGGACTGTCAAAATGCCCAGAGAGTCAAAAAATATAACTGCCATGAAGTCTGATTTTTATCCTCTCCTCCCCTGCCCCCTCCCTTTCTCTTGCTCTCCTCTCCTCCCCCGCCCCCTCTTTTTCCTCTGTCTTAGTTAGGGTTTCTATTGCTGTGACGTAGCAATCAAAGCATCTTAGAGAAGAAAGGGTTTGTTTGACTTATGCTTCCACATCACTGTTCATCATCAAAGAAGTCAGGATAGGAACTCCAACCAGGCAGGAACCTGGAGGCAGGAGATGATGCAGAGGCCATGGAGGGATCCTGCTTACTGGCTTGCTCCCCATGGCTTGTTCAGCCTGACTTTTATAGAACCCAACACCACCAACCCAGGGTGACACAACCCACAATGGGCTGGGCCCTCCCCCATCAATAACTAATTAAGAAAAATGTCCCCTCCCCCTAAAAAGAAAGAAAATGTCCTGTAGTCACATTTATTTTTCTTTTCTTTCTTTTTTTTTTTTAAATTGGATACTTGCCTTACATTTTTTTTTCTTTTTTCAGAGCTGGGGATCGAACCCAGGGCCTTGCGCTTGCTAGGCAAGCGCTCTACCACTGAGCTAAATCCCCAACCTCCTTACTTACAAATGTTATCCCCTTTCCTGATTTCCCCTCTGAAGTCCCCCTATCCCTCACCCCTCCCCCTGCCTCTGTGAGAGTGTTCCTCCACACACCCACCCACTCCCTCCCATCTCCCCACCCTGGCTTTCCCCTACTCCGGGGCATGGAGCCTTCACAGGGCCAAGGGCCTCTCCTCTCATTGATGCCCGATAAGGCCATCTTCTGCTACACATGTGGCTGGAGCCATGGGTCCCTCCATGTGTATTCTTTGGTTGGTGGTTTAGTCTCTGGGAGCTCTGGGGGTGTCTGGTTGGTGGATATTGTTGTTCTTCCTATGGGGTTGAAAACCCCTTCAGCTACTTCAGTCCTTTCTCTAAAGTCTCCATTAGGGACCCTGTTCTCAGTCCAATGGTTGGCTACAAGCACCTGCCTCTGTATTTGTCAGGCTCTGGCAAAGCCTCTCAGGAGACAGTTATATCAGGTTCCTGTCGGCATGTACTTCTGGGTTTGGTGACTGTATATGGGATGGATCCCCTGGGCGGGGCCGTCTCTGGATGACCTTTCCTTCAATCTCTGCTCCACTCTTTGTCCCTGTATTTCCTCCTGTGAATATTTTGTTCTCCCTTCTAAGAAGGACTGAAGCATCCACTCTTTGGTCTTCCAACTTCTTGAGCTTCATGTGGTCTGTGGATTGTATCTTGGGTATTCTGAGGTTTTGGGCTAATATCCACTTATTAGTGAGTGCATACCATGTGTATTCTTTTGTGATTGGGTTGCCTCACTCAGGATGATATTTTCTAGTTCCATCCATTTGCCTAAGAATTTCATGAAGTCATTGTTTTTGATAGCTGAATAGTACTCCATTGTGTAAATATACCACATTTTCTGTATCCATTCCTCTGTTGAAGGGCATCTGGGTTCTTTCCAGCTTCTGGCTATTATAAATAAGGCTGCAATGAACATAGTGGAACATGTGTCTTTGTTGTATGCTGGAGCATCTTTTAGGTATATGCCCGGAAGTGGTATAGCTTGGTCCTCAGGTAGTACCATGTTCAATTTTCTGAGAAACATCCAGAGTGATTTCCAGAGTGGTTATAGCAGTCTGCAATCCCACCAACAATGGAGGAATGTTCCTCTTTCTCTACATCCTCACCAGCATCTGTTGTCACCTGAGTTTTTTACCTTAGCCATTCTCACTGGTGTGAGGTGAAATCTCAGGGTTGTTTTGATTTGCATTTCCCTTATGACTAAAGATGTTGAACATTTCTTTAGGTGCTTCTCACCCATTCGATATTCTTTGTTTAGTTCTGTCCCGCTACAGCCACATCTCATGGAGGCATTTTCTCACTCAAGGATCCTTCCTCACTGATGATGCTAGCTTGTTTCACATTGACCCAATCCTAGCCAGCACAGTGTTGACTAGAGTGTGGGATCCTGTGCTACCATGATGCATGCGGAGGTCACAGGCAACCTCAGATGCTGATTCTCACCTCTGCTTTGCTTGAGTCAGAATCTCATCACTACCAAGCTAGCTGGCCTGTGAGCCTCGTGGTTGCTCCTGTCTCTGTCTCCCACCTCAACACAGGAACACTGGGATTGCAGACCCACATACTACTGTACCCGGACTTACGTGGTTCTAAGGGTCCAGACTGGTCTTCGCTCTTCCATGGCAAATGCTTACTGCATTAAGCCATCTCCACAGATCTATGTTGTTTTGAGTTTCGGAGTTTTTGTTTGGTTGAAGATAGGGTCTCTTGCAGTGTAGCTGGCCTTGAGTCTTGCTATGTAGCCAATGACCTTGAACTTGTGATCAGCCTGCTTCCACCTCCAGAGTTCTGGAATGACAAGTCTGTGCCGCTACAGCCAGTCACACATGGCTTGGGGACACAATGCAGAGCCTTGTGCATGCTGGGAAAACACTCTACCCAGTGAGCTAGGTCCTCAGCCCTCAGGAAAAACCTATGTCCTTTACTCCAGTGGTAAGGGTAGAACCCACTGCAGCTTCCTCCTTATGGCACCTGCTTTTACATGGGTATCCCACTGTAGACAATGCGATAAGCATTTTTATTTTAAAAATAGTTTGTTTGCAATGGCACTATTCCATTATCCTTCTTTTACGAGGATCAAAGTCCACATGAGGAATAGGCCACAGAGTATGGGAACAGCTAGAGAGTATCTGTTTGCTAGATGACAAAACTAACTAGCCATGGAGTTCTTCGAAGTGAGCGGCAACCTAATGATTGACACCAGAGGCTGACCTCTGACTTCCCCAACCACTCATGCACTTGTGCATACCTACACATGCATGCACCTGCACATACATGAACACACCCACAGATGGTCTTAAAGAGGAGGGTAAATAAGAACAGAGGACAGTGACACGTGTGTTTGGAAATGCCACAGTGAAACCTGTTGGTTGATAAGCTAACTTGAATAAAAACAATCTTAAGTACAGGGGTGATTGTTTTGTAGGTAATCCACTACAATATTCCTTATATTAAAATGTAAAAATAGCTGATAAATATTAAGATGCTGCCTATTTGGTTCTTGGTTGCAAGGAGGAATCAATTGAAAAGACTTAATAGCACACAAAGCCAAAGGGATGGCTAAAGAAAGTATAGCTAAGGAGAACTGTGCATCTGGGAATATAGCCAAGGTCACACCTGGCCACCATAGATGGCATCCTGGCTACTGTCTTCTCAGTAACTTACAGCTGCTTGGGCCATGCATGTCCCTGTTTTCTGACCACACATTCTTGAGCATCCAGTCGGTTGCATCTCCCTCTGTGCCCTGGTGGCTCTTCTGGCTTTCATGGTAGTAGGGAGTATCGCTTCCACTCGTCTTTGGAATCCTCCAAAGAAAGATTTGATGCATGCCAGACACCAAAAATTTACACGTATCATTGGGGCATGGTGGCATTACCTTTAATCCCAAGTACTAGGAAGGCAGGGAGGCAGAGTAGGCAGGTCTCTGTGAGTTCAAGGCCAGTCTGATGTACAAGACAAGTTCCAGACTAGTCAGGGCTACATAGTGAGATTATAAATCAGGAGAAGAAGAATAAAAATTATATATATATACATATATATATATACATATATATATATACATATATATATATATCCCCCTTAAAGCCAAATAAATTTTTATCCCATTTTCACTTTTAAAATAAGTAAATATGCCATACCAGATGTATCCTTGACCCCCCACCCCTAATCTTCTAGGAAAACCAACCCACAGTCTCACTACTCATGGTTCCTTCCCCAGGTCTGTGCCCCATTCATGATTCTGTAACAGGTATCTGTCTATAGCACACCTTATTATCAACACTGTACAGTTATCCACCAGCAAACAGCAGGACTTACAGAATACTCTGGAAGGAAGGAAAACAAAATGAAATTAAGACAACTTTTACATAAAAAGCAAAAATACAAGTAGCATACTGACGAGGTTGTAGCTGTTTCTGTAACCTTTTGGCTCCTGCTTAATGATCTTTTGTTTATTTAGGCTCCTTCATCTATAGCCAGCATCTCTTCACTGGGTCAGGTGATTCAAACCTTTCCTGAGGATTCCAAGCTTATGCATGTGGAGGCCATAGGTCCACCTCAGGTGTTGTTCCTCACGAGCTGTCCATCTTGGTTTTTTAAACCAACCAGACACCCCCGGAGCTCCCAGAGACTAAACCACCAACCAAAGAATACACATGGAGGGACCCATGGCTCCAGCCACATGTGTAGCAGAAGATGGCCTTATCGGGCATCAATGAGAGGAGAGGCCCTTGGCCCTGTGAAGGCTCCATGCCCCGGAGTAGGGGAAAGCCAGGGTGGGGAGATGGGAGGGAGTGGGTGGGTGTGTGGAGGAACACTCTCACAGAGGCAGGGGGAGGGGAAAGGGATAGGGGGACTTCAGATGGGAAATCAGGAAAGGGGATAACATTTGAAATGTAAGTAAAGCAAGTATCCAATAAAAAAACACACAGGGGTCAGGATGCCCTCTCTTGTTCAGTCTCTTACAGACAAATTCTTCCATGCAAATCAGCCTTCCTAGGCAGAGAGCAGGACTGTGAAGGAAAGAGACCTGGTGACACGTGGGTTAAGTCTCCCTCAGACACTGCAGCCTTGTATGTGAGAGAAAAACATACTTCCCACTCAGGTTGCATGACTTGTTCTCTTTGAAAGCCAGAGCAGCATCTTCATGAGTCTCTTCAGGGTGTTAGGGGCCTCATACACTTCACTCTTCCCTGCTTCTGTCGAGGGAGGGGATGGTGGACCTAGGGCCAGATTATTTGCCCCTGATCTCAGGTGAAGCAGAGGCTCCTGTGTATCTGTGTTTCCTTCAGCTGGAAAACGCTATCTAGTCCCATCCCAGGTGACTGAGCAGCTAATCCATGTGATAGGCTTTGGGGAGAATGAGGATGCCTGAGGTCCTCAGTCATCATGATTGTTACACGGTGTAACTCACACCCAGAGTAGGAATCTGCCTGACGCTATTGTTCTTGTAGTCCCAGTCTCTATCTCTACAGTCTAACAAACCTATCCCCACAGAAAAAGCCCTGGGAAACCCCAGCCACTGCATTCAACTGAGTAACTAACTAAAGCCTCTAACCCTCTCCATTGTCCTGGCTGATGTGTCTGAGCAGATAGTAAGCTCCAAGATAACACAGGACATGTGTTCAGTCACGTTTTTGGTCCCCCATAGAAGTTAGGTCAGCACAGAGCACTAAAAGCGATGGTAATCACTTAGAGAAATTGATCACAAGTTGATGCGAGCCAGGCTGCCCTCAGACTGTCAATGAACAAAATGTTCGACTGTCACACGAACCTGGTCATCACATGTCCCTCTATACACTGAGAACCATTAAAACCTCTCAGCACTCAGAGACAGTGTGTGAAGTGTGAATGAATATATGGGTAAGACAAAAAATGTCCCCCATCTCAATAAGTAAAACCTTTTTGCTTTCCCTTTGTGTCCAAAAAGTTTTCACACAACCCGTGGAATACAGGTCTATAAAACAGTTACAAAAAATTAAACATTTACTGATAATAAATCTTAAAGAAATTAGTATTACAATACTATCAAGATATATTTTATATTTCTTCATAAAGAATTAAGTGTGAGCTCAGGGAATAATGGCTTGGAGATTAAAGCACTTGCCATTCAAGCACGACAGACTGAGTTTGGGTCTTCAGAACCCACAGGGAAATCTAACCATAGTAATGCAGGCATCTGCAGACCCAGCAGATGAGAGACAACGAGGACAGAGTGGCCGGAAGCTCGGTAGTCTGGTGTACACACCACTGAGCAGGAGACACCCTGAATCAAACAAGGTGGAGGATGAGGCTGTCCTCTGCCCATGCAGGGCTGCAAATGCACACTGTCTCACACATGCCACCCGCACTCACGTACACCCACAAGGAAAACGTTGAATGTCAGCTGAACATTTGCTACTGCAGGGCAGAGGGCGTCATCAACTTTTTTTCAGAGATGATCAATATTTTTACCCTTAACCATCACTGCTGAGAATGTCGCTCCTCACAAATCCATGGTATAAAATGGCCAGTGCATGGTTAGACACTTACTTCACTTCTTTTTCAAAATTTCAAAATTTATTGCCAATCCTGTTCCAATTCTCAAGTCAAGATCCATTTAAAGATATCCCGTGACATTCAAGGGTGCAAATCAAACAGCGACTGTTAAACACAAGCATTCTAGCAAAAGCAATCCAAATGGGAACAAATCAATACTGGCATGCTCAAGAACGGAGAAGGAAAATGGCGACGGTCTTTATTTTTATAACTAAACAATTGTTTCTTTAAGGACGGAGACCTAGTACGGGACTGAGGAGGTGGCCCAGCCTAGGAAACTGTCAAGCCTCACTACTTGGGATGGATTCCTGGGTCCCACATGGTAGCAAAAGAGAACCAAATGCCCGGGGGTGGGGGTGGGGGGGCTGCATGCAAACACGTACATACATGTGAATACATTTAAGAAAACCTGCATGTATAATAAAAGCAAACAAACAATTTGAGATGCACATCAATCTCACATCTGGGCCAGGTGTTCCAGGGAGCGTCCTGAACCTTGCAGAGTGCGGCCACGTACAGTGTAAACTGCACATGGTGCGTATTCAGAAGCCCGCAGTGAAGCTGCGTGATGCAACATGGGGAGACACTGCCAGAAGCACCTCGGTTTACCATGAGTTTGACCAGGAATTCAGTTTTCATCATAGTGACATTCAATTTCATGACCCTGTATGGGGTTGGAACCCACAATTTAAAAAGCTGTGCCTTACAGGAGCCATTTAAAAATATTCTCTTCTAGGGTTCAGAATATAGCTTACTGTTAGAACACTTCCCTAGCACCAGTCTTAGGTTCAGCTCTGAACACTGAAAAACTAGATAGCTAGCTAGGGAGGGAGGGAGGGAGGGAGGCAAGTAGGTAGGTAGATTGATGAATAGATAGAGGATAGTAAGATAGATGATAGGTGGGTCGAGAAATAGGTAGATAAATACATAGATAGATGAATAGACAGATACATGACCGATAGATAGATGAATGGATAGATAGCTGAATAGATTGATGGAATTTGAAAATGTCCTTTATCCTGGGGCTGGGGATGTGAATCAGTGTTCTTGACTAGAATGTGCAGGTCCTGATTTCAAGTACTATGCACCTGCAAGATGATGATGATGATGATGATGATGATGATGATGATGATGATGACGACGACGACGACGACGACAACGATGACACAACAATACTGTTTTTCTTGAAATCCCCTCTTCTAGGTCCCGACCAAGCCCACACAGACCAAGCCCACACAAGTCCTCATCTTGCTCCTTTTCCTTTTGCTTCCCAGATCTAGCCTCTTCTCGTGGTGCCAGCTTATCCTCCACTGCTCTGTATGTTAAGTCGAACACGCCGTTGCTGTTTTCCAGTTCACTTGACTGTAAATGAGGGAGAGCTGTTCCCTGGCAAGGTCACGGCCTCAGACAGGCTCCAGCTGTACTTCCTGGGCTGAGTTTATTGAGCCAACAGGATGGATAGCTTTTCCTTTCCATTCCCGCAGCCTCCATCCTGGAAAAGGGTTGCCCTATACAGCAAAGAAAAAGAAAATTAAAGGACATATCTAAAACATTTATAAGTACAAGGGTTTAAATTTGCATATACCTATAAGATTTCATGTAAAGTTTACACATACATAAATATAAGACGCAGGCCTCTCAGTAGACTTTAGCCGTAAAGTTTGACACAGAGTTTGGTCAAGCCTCTCTGTGTGCATCCACCATGGGTACACACTCCTATTCACTCTTGTCCACTCCATCAAAAACCAATAAAATGCTTTTATTTTTGTACTTTCTCACTGGACAGCTAACTAGACTTCTTTGCAGTCCTAATTCTGCTGCTTTGCAGGAGTAAAGAACTTAAGAGCCAGGCTGGAGAGATGGCTCAGTGGTTAAGAGCAATGACTCCTCTTCCAGAAGTCCTGAGAGAGAGAGAAAGAAAGAAAGAGAGAGAGAGAGAGAGAGAGAGAGAGAGAGAGAGAGAGAGAACTTAAGAACCCTGGCAACCAAATGCCTCGCAGGAGTCCCTTGACATAGCTTGGAACTGCAGGCTCACACTCCCCAGGAGGCCTTGGCTAAAGAAAGTGATCCTACCCCACAACTTCTGCAACAGAAAGCAACACCCACTGACCCATCAGCACTAAGCATCTCTCTTAGGGAGAAAAACTGTTGGGCTGGAGAGATGGCTCAGCCGTTAAAGGCTAGGCTCACAACCAAAAATATAAGGGAGAAAAACTGAACCTAAAGTCATCTCTTGCTTTACTCACTAAATGGTGAGTGAACCACTCTAGGGGCTCTGCTTCTCTAAGAACCTGTCTGGGATTACCCTGACACCCTCAGCGACACACTTGACTCTACCAAACCTATTGAATTGGAATGCAGAGTTTCTGATCCTTGTGATTGTGTACATTCTACTTTTTTCCCCCCCCGGAGCTGGGGACCGAACCCAGGGCCTTGTGCTTGCTAGGCGAGCACTCTACCACTGAGCTAAATCCCCAACCCAACATTCTAAGATTACTAAGATTACTGCAACAGTCAAGTCTTGAGGTTCTACCTCACAAATGCAAAAGGGTAGTGGACGGAAGGGCTGCACTTTATCCTCCCTCAACAGGTGACCACTGATTGAGGAAGCATAGTGTACACATTGCATTCCAAAGCTCTCTCCAGACCTCCTGTCCATGGCACCAGTTTAAAAAAAACAAACAAACTACGCTTTAGTACAGATAAATTTTTTACCTCCTTTGCAGTGCTGGGAATAAAACAGTTTTCAAGTATGCTATTCAGCCTCTGCTTCCTACAGTGAACACTAAGATTTTTAGCTCACAAAACATTCCCAGTGTGGAGGAAAGAACCCTTAAAAGTCTAGCAGCAGGGGGCTGGAGAGATGGCTCAGCCTGTGAAAGCATTGGATGCTCTTGCAAAGGACCCAGGTTTGGTTCCCAGCATCCACATGGCCACTCACAACTGTTTGTGGCTCTGGTTCAAGGAAATCCGGTGCTCTCTTCTGGCCTCCTTGGTCATCGGGGCATGTACGGAGGTGTGGTTTGGTTGGAGTAGGTGTGGTCTTGTTGGAGAAAGTGTGTCACTGGGAGTGGCTTTGGGTTTCAAATGCTCAAGCCTGGTCCAATGGATCTCTCTCTCTCTCTCTCTCTCTCTCTCTCTCTCTCACACACACACACACACACACACACACACACACACACTTACTAAGAAAAGTACTTGATTAAGAACAGTGGCTCTGGCTGGGCGTGACAGCACACCAGCACATGCCTTTAATTGTGAGTTTGAGGCTATGCTCGTCTACAGAGTGAGTTCCAGGACAGCCAGAGCTATACAGAGAAACCCTGTCTCCAAAAACAAGCCCACAAATGAGAAAGGACGGCAGCGGTGTATCGTGTGCACAAATCCCTAGGACTTTTTAAAACCCAAACAGGAATCCAGATTATGACTCTGTAAAAGAATCGGACTCTTGAGTCTCAGTTTATTGAGCCAATTAAAGTATCGCTTTCTTTTGAACTCTCTGGAAAGAACTAGACGTTAACTGGAGCCTGTAAATCTGACAACCAAGCCAGTGTTTGGGAATTCCAGAGATGTGTGCCATGGGAAGAAACTCAAAGCTTGGGAAAGCTGTATAAACATTCTGTATCTAGAGATAAACAGCTGGGGATCTTTATGACATCCAGGTTCAGCTTTGTGTCAGTCTTGCTGCATTGTGACTCATTTAAGGAAGGCAAATCGTGAGTGGAAAAGACAGAGTAAGGATTAAGAGTGCAGCTGCTTTCACTGGAAACAGGAAGTTAACATTTCTTATAAGTCGGCATTTAAATCAATCTCTTTAACACATGATTGACCTGAGTATTGTGGTAAATAATATTTGAGGGTTTCTACCCCACCTTAGATCTTAGATCATTTAGTTCCCAAATAAAAGACACAAAACCTTTATTACACTTAGAGCACTTAGAGCTGGGCATATATCAACCTTCTGTGCTATTTTGTCTACTTCCCTGTCAATAACCCAAGACATCACTTGCCATGTTCTACCTGGGCCCTCCTATTCCAACAGGCTAGTCCTCGGGCCATGTGCTCACCATCCGCCTAACCAAAGACAACTTCTTCCTTCTTCCTCCCTTCTCTTGTGGTCTCTGCCTCAGATCCCCAGCCCAGGAACCAAAGCCTACCTCTCTTCTGCCCAGCTACAGGCGTCTTTATTCAACCCATAGGTCTAAATTAAGGAGCGAGGTTTTCACAACAAAAGCTGGCACCCATGAGAATTCACCCATCTTGAGGTAGAGCTTGGAATACGGAATTTAGCATTACAAGACAAAGCAACAGATCAAACTTCAACGCCTAGGTTTGGGGATTTTATGTGTATATTTATTTTGTCATGTTGGAAATTAAACCCAAGGCTTCATGCATGACAAACAAGTGCTGTCCTCCTAGCTCCAGGCTTGACGTTTAGAATAATCACATCTCCTTGGTACAGGCTATAGAACAGATATATAGAAATGTATAGATGTCTCTATACTTTATTTCCTTAACAAAACAGAAAACCTATTAACCTACCTTGGGAGCAGTACTAATTTACAAACAACATGAAAGATTTGAATATCTACATTAACATATTTTCCAGAGCAGAGGAAAAATCTGCCTCTGCTCTAACCCCAACTTTCTATAGTTTGACTGGAATAAAGGTGAAACATTCAGTTATCAAAAATCAATCTTAGCTACATTTATGCTGCATTCAAACCAAAGTAGACCAAAACGCTCCATACTCGAACTCAAATTTCTATTAAAAGAAAAGAAAAGTACTGGCATTTTTTAAAGGGACGCCAGCAAGCTTGACGTCTTCTTTTACCTTTATCTGGCCAGAAGACAGACTCTCCTCTCAGATGTGAGCTCTCTTAATATCTCCAAAGTCATCCTCACTTCTAAATAGAAACGGCCATTTCTAAGACAACACTAGAGGAACTTGCTTTAATTTTGAAATCATTAGAACATTTTCACTGCAGGAAAAAAATATGAAGTCAGGAAAAGTAAGCAGGTATCATTTAACATTTGGGGGCTATATAGAAATTTAGGGGTGTGTTCTTTTTTAAGTTTTTTTGTTTATTCTGTTTGATTTTCTATTTGTCTATGTATATATGCGCCATCTGTATGTGGGCCCCTGTGGTGGCAAGAAGAGGGCATCAGATCCACTGGAGTTAGATTTAATGCTGGGAACAGAAGTTGGGTCTTTTAGAAGAGTCTCTACTTAATGGTTGACCCATTTCCCCAACCCCAGGCATGGTTATCTTTAATCCACCACGAACTGAGCATTTTCCACAATTGAGAGCTACTTTGTTTCTTAAGGAAACAGGTCTCATATTTCCAGGCAACTGTTGCATAACCTATTACTTAGTTATTTGATATGAGCCACTAATGATCGGCAGCTTGCACTAGTTCGTTTTCCTGTACTGGAACAATATTGTAGGCGTAATCTGGTGCGTTTCCCTGATCAGATCTAAAGCATTTTAAATGAATCTGTATTTCAGATCGCCTTCCTGGGAAGCATAGTTTAATCTTGTCCATAACTGTTTCTACTGTTTTCCTTATGAACCTCATCACAGACAAAGCAGCTGGTGCCTGGGAACACTGACCTACCATGAACCTGCTACAACGGGAGCTTCTAAAATGACCACATTACCTGTTAGTAGCTTTCACGGACGCTATACTCTCTTCAGTGCAGCACTGAGTAGTCACTGAACAAATTTATGCTGAGTTCACAGTTCACACATTCACATGCCGTGTATCTAAATCAGAGCAAATGATCTGTCTTCTGTCCGTCCTACTACGTGAAGTGAATCTGCTCTACGCATTAAACATCGTTCTCCGTGAATCGCCATGGTATGTTCTGGTGAAAGACTCATCCGTCAAGGACTTCTCCAAAAGCTCCATGGCTACAGCCCCAGGCACTTATTTCCTCATCCTGAATGCTCTCAACAAATACCTGATAAGCATCTGTCAGGCGACAGCCGGGTGTACAGCACTGTCTATGCTAAGACGCTCCCAGGGCACGTAAAACATAACACACAGAACACCGTATTCAGACGATACCCGACAAGTTAGCAGATCTGTACTGCACAGCTGTAGTGTGCTGGGCTCCCGTGCAAGTGCCAGGGACATCACAGTGAGCAACAGAGGTTAAGGCGCCCGGATGTATGGTTCATCTGTTCTAGACCTGTCCAGAATGTTTCTCTCCAATAAGCATAAGACCAGGTTCTTACTATGCCTGGGGTAGGACGGAGAAAGCCTATCGGTGAGCAGCCTTCACAGGAAAGAAGGCATCCGAGATGGAAGGAATGGGAAGGGTGAAAGCAGGGTTCTAGTTTTGTGAGCAGTGAATGCTACTAGCTGCCTGTGATGGAAGGTAAAGCTGGGTGGAGGGGAGGCTGAGGCATGGGGAATGTGGGGACCATAGAGAGACTAAGAAAAAGCCAGATTTCAGGGGCCTGCATACTGATGAAGGAATCTGAACTCTGTGCCGTCTCACAGATAAAGGAACTCATGTGCGTGGATGTGAGGGCACCTCTTCGTGACCGGTGCGCTTCCCTTCCATGGGCCTTTGGATCTGTACTTCAGAGTAGGAACTTCGCCCGCTTCCTTCAAAGTACAGCAACTATTTTACTTGGAAACAGACTTTCTCGTTAGAATTTTTCTTTGATTCTTACCTGTTCAGACAAACACATTCTCCCTGCTTAGAAACAAAGTTACAAGGGAAAGGCCTTGACACTTAATGTGTCTCCTTTAACATCATGTTCTTATATAAATGTATGTTTTTAGTTCACTAGTAATGTCCTTGCCTAACACGAATGAAACCCTAGGTTTGAAAAAAAAATTACTTTCTAAAATTACTTAAGATTAAGATTACATTAAATTAAGATGATGATTTTAAACTTGAGCCATTGTTTATTTTTCTGAATATATATACATACACACACACACACACACACACACACACACACACACACTAAAGTAAGCCTGGTCTTCCTTATGAATAGACTGCCACTGTATATAGCAGTGTATAGCAATCATAATTGGTGCTGAAAAAATGCCTTCTTAGCAAGGATAGCTGGGCCACTTCTGGTAGACTTAAGGTGCTAACCAAGTAGGCAGAGCTTCCAAAGCTAAAGGTCAGCCAAATAGAGATGACATCACCACTTACAGGGGCAGGGGCAGGGGAGGGTGGACCTCTTTGTAGATGACTGGATTATGAGCACCACACTTCATGATTCCAAACAGGACCGTTTAGACGTCAGTGAGTCATACCCTCTCTAGACTGGAGGTATTTTGTTAGCTATGGTGAAGATGCCCTGTGCCATCCTGGGTTAGCAGAAGGCCGGTATTTGAAACAGCACCTAACCCTGGGGTGAAACACAGGTGCGGCTATTTTCTGATGTGATAAAAATGCATGCACTGGGCTGAGGTGGGCTGGCCTTCCTTAGTCAGATTAGCAGCCTTAGCAGGAACAAGCAGATCACTTGTGAGGGAATGAAAACTCTTTCCCGAGGGCTAACGCTTTGCTCCAGGTGAACTGTGGTTAAGTCTGGACTCATCTAGAAGGCGAGAGGACATTGTGGTGGAAGGGAAAGGATACAGGACTACCAATGCCTGAGAAAGGAACTACTGACAGTTCCATCACTTCACACACACACACACGCACACACACGCACACGCACACGCACACGCACACGCACACGCACACACGCACACGCACACGCACACACACACGCACACACGCACACACACACGCACACACACACACGCACACGCACACACACACGCACGCACACACACACGCACGCACACACACACGCACACGCACACACACACACGCACGCACACACACACGCACACACACACACGCACGCACACGCACACACACACACACACGCACACACGCACACACACGCACACGCACACACACACGCACACACACGCACACACGCACACACACACACGCACGCACACGCACACACACACACACACACGCACACACGCACACACACACGCACACGCACACACACACGCACACACACGCACACACGCACACACACACGCACACACACACACGCACACACACACACACGCACACACACACGCACACACACACACGCACACACACACGCTGGGGGCAGGGATCCTGCTCTCCCAGGTAACAGTTACTAGACTGGGAATTAGAATCTGTTTGTGAGAAGCCACAAACTCTTAGCACAGTGTTCATCTTGTTAATGAAATCCAGTTCCTGAATGACCTTAGGTAATAATTAACAAACCAGAGCTCCATGGCGGTCTAATCTGCTCTCCTGGTTACAAACCTGTCACTTTGAGCCTCTGGGACAAAGACATGCCCTGAACACAACTAGTTTAAACCATGGGTAGATTTTTTTTTTAATTCTGTTTGCATTTCTTAGTTCTCCCCTGTGCAGTTGGAGCTGTGGGGAGGGGGGAGGGGAGGATTTAGGTGCTTATGGGAAGCCCGGCTTTGACCTTTCAAGTAAAGACAGGATCTGGATTAAAATGCAGAGTAGGGCTGGGGATTTAGCTCAGTGGTAGAGCGCTTACCTAGGAAGCACAAGGCCCTGGGTTCGGTCCCCAGCTCCGAAAAAAAAGAACCAAAAAAAAAAATAAAATAAAATAAAATAAAATGCAGAGTAAAGGAAAAATGAAAACTTTAAATACAGGAAAATAGGGAGATGCGGCCTCTTCTCCTCTGGCTTTTATTGAGTCTTTGAATCTTACAGAGCTGGGAAAGACAGGTCACATCAACCAGAATAAAAATTTTGGAAACGACCCTTAAAATAAAAACTTAGGTGGATTGTTTTAAAAGGTAACATCACTAAACTTCATTTTAAGTTGCTTTTGTTCCTCTATAAAACCTAGCATCCGAGGTTTTACTAATACTCAGCTGCCTGCTCGACCTCCTGAGGATGTTTCTCAGTTAGCATGGAGAGTCTCTCATAAGAGCAAGGATAGAATCCAGGGAACGTGAAGGCGGGGCTGATGGCTGTATTCATGTCTTAAGTGTTCAGCTGGCTACGTTTACGTTAATCCCGCTATGAATCTACTTTTAAAGCTGTTCTTAAAAGAGCTTCCTGCAGCTATCCAGCCGCACCTCAAACATCAGTCCCTGTGACTTATTTTTAAAGAGCCAACTTAGCAACCAGGTGCCTAAATCCATAATCAAAGAGTAAACAGTGAACTGAAGAAACTCATCCCATTAATAGGGTTTCTATGGTGTTCTTGGTAAACATAAGATTAGAACTTTCAGCTGGGGAGGTGCAGGGGTGCGGGGGTGTGTGATAGAATTCACTGTTAGAAGACGTGAAAGTGGGCTGGAGAGATGGCTCAGCTTACGGTGCAATCAGGAGACCTCAGGATCCCTACTTCCAGACAACTTGAGCCCATCCCTGTAACTTCAGACTGGTGGAGAGCCAAGGCAGGGGGATTGCTAGGGCCTGATGATTTCCTGCCCAGCAAGAAAAATGTTAGCTCTGAGTTGAACAGGGGGGGTTGGGGGGGGGCGAGGGAAAGACCTTGCCTCAAATTAACGGGCAGAGAGTGCTAGAGTTTGTGCACATTCACTCACACAGATATATCAATCAATCAATCAATCTTTTTCGAAAAATAAGACCAAAATAAAGTTACTCTGGATTGGGTCTTGCCATCTTCTTGGGAAGTGAAACGCAATGGGTTTGTAGACTTACCAAAGCCTGAAACACTTGGATGCGATCTAAATGGCCTTTAGTGGCTATTTTAAAGCAGGTCAGTAGAGACTTGGGAACTCTCCCTTGAGATACCTCTTTGGCAATGCTCTGTAGATGGGTAACCATTTGTAAGGAAGTGTTAATAAAGGCTTGACAGCTTCAGCTGTCAGTTACTGCAGCGCCACTCTGTTGCAGTAAAAGAGAGCTGCCTAAGCCTTAGGCTAAGACCAAAGTTATGTGTCACTCACATTACACATTCAAACATATCAACCAGCTTAGGGGAGACATCTGGCTTCCGGTTCAGCTGAATTGTGACATTCCAAGGAGGTCCTAATGATATACCTTCTGCGTTCTTCTGTGTTAACCCCCAAGCTCAAGCAGCCCCCACCATTGCAGGCTCACTGGAAGGAGGGAGGTGGTAATGGCTGACCACCATTGGAACATTTGGGTTGGAATGAAGAGGACTAGTCCCTCGAGGCAATACAAGGGAAGGTACTGGAGGAATAGAGACGTTCGTTACAAAGCAAGCACAAATAACAGCTTCTGTTATAAAATCTATATCACTGCGTGCCGTGCCCCTGGTCTACAGTTTCCATATGATGGAGGGTAACAGTAATGTGCCTGTGTGGTTGGTAAGCAGTGCAAACAAAAGGCTATTCAATCTTGTTTATTCATCCGACAGACAAATGATATTCAATATCTAGAATGATATTCAATACACTAGAATCCCTTCCCTAATGGGAAAACAAAGTTGGACAAAATACAGATATTGCCTTCAAAGAGTTAGTCAGGGACAGGACCATTTAGTACAGAACTGTGGAGTACTGATCTATGTAGTATACAGGGGGCAGAGTAGTTACTTTTCTGTTCCTGTGATAAAATACCATGACCAAGAAAAAGTTTATTTTGGCTTAGGGTTCCAGAGGGATAAGAGTTTGTCATGGTGGGGGACCTACACAATGAGCAGCGGGCTCACAAATCACACCCAATCATGAAGTAGAGAGAGGGAACTGGAAGTGGGGGAATGTGCTTATAGTCATCCTTTTTTTTTTCTTCTTTTCTTTTTTTTCCGGAGCTGGGGACCGAACCCAGGGCCTCACGCTTGCTAGGCAGGTGCTCTACCGCTGAGCTAAATCCCCAACCCCATGATCATTTATTCTCAGCATGCCACATGGCTTCTCACTTTCATGTGTCTGTCTCCTCCTCAGAGTTCAGGGCAAAATCTCCTTTATGCCTGATTCTATTCCTAGAAATCCTCCTTGTACCAGGACTGCCATCTTCGGATTTTCTACCTAAGCTAATAGGCCAACAGCATCTTATTGACATAAATGCTTCCACACAGTACAAGAGAGTCTCTCTACAGGGTGAGGCTATGAAATCTCAAAGCCCATCCCTAGAGACATATTTGTTCCTGTAAGGCCATACTTTCTAAACTTCCCCAAACAGGACAATCAACTGGGGACCCAGTGTTCAAATGCTTAAGTCTATGGAAGATGTTCTTATTCAAAACACTTTAAGGTACACAAAGGTACTCTGAGACACCCAACCGTTGCCTTCCGAACACATTAGGCAACACATTCGGGAATGGGGGAAGTTGTAGGAACTACAATACACAAGAAGAATTGGTTTGTAAGTGAAATTCTGGTATTCCTGAAATGAACTAAGTCGGGTAGTGTTGGTTTGTTTGTTTTTTTCTCCTTAACCAGAGAAAGTGTGATTATTCATAAAATTTTCTTCTAAAAGCAGACATCTATGACTTAAGAATTTATACACATACACACACACAGGACAGAGAGAAAGAGAAAGAGAGAGATCAATTCTGAATCTCCAGAAAAATACACTTCAACCTAATTTTCAAAGCAGCCAAAACCTAATACTTTTCTAGAGAGCAAGCTTGTGTAAACGATCTAAAGATCAAAGTCTTGAATGCAAAGTCCTTGATGCCTCACTGTTAATCAGAATGTAAAATGAGACGCATACTTGGCATTTAAGTCCCGGGAAATGAGGATGACCTTGAAAATGGTTCTCAGTGGAAGTTTTTCAAGCCGGAATAATAAATGCCTCCAGGAGATAACCGCCCCATATTCTTTGAGACACAATAGCCAATAATTTGCAATCCCACCTGCCCATTCCAAATCAGAAAGCTCTCCAGGGTGAGTGTGAGTGAAAGTCTAGCCAGCCAGAGTGAAGCCCCGAGCAGGCTGACTAACAAGACAACCCCCCCTCCCCAACTTGCAACATTTTCAGGAAAAAAAGAGGAAGTTGCATAAAATGTAATAAGCTGCAAGAATTTGTTCGTGGGTAAAATTGGAAAGGATTCCTAAAATGAACTCAATAGGGTAGTGATGTCCTCTGACTAGAAACAAATTCATAGTAGGTAACTAGAAAGCAGACATACATGAATTAAGGATATTTTCAAAACAGAGAGTGGTCTTAACTTGGATACAAACACTATTTACTGAGTACCTCTGATGGACCTGGTGGTATGCTAGCCAGCGTCTGGGTGGGTGGGGAAAACATTGTGCTTGTCCTTGCCTCATTGTCCCCTGGGAGAGATAAGCACATAAGCACATAGTTAGAGCATTGTGTCACATACGCTGCAGCAGACTTAATGCTGGAAGCGGGAAAGGCTGTGGAAAAAGCTGTGTGGACGTGCAACTAAGTCCCTATAGGGGCCCAGGAACAGTCATGAAGATATACAGTGTAGCTTTTAAACGAGAGACTAGGATGATGAAGGCTGTACCTCTGAAGACTCCTGTGAGTCCTGGGGAGGAGCTGACTGGAGAGGACAAGATCTGGAAATAAGAATGTCAGGGATGGGGCTGGAGAGATGGCTGAGCGCTTAAGGGCACCAATTGCTCTTCCAGAGGTCTTGCATTCAACTCCTAGCAACCACATGGTGGCTCACAACCATCTGTAATGGGATCTGATGCCCTCTTCTGGTGTGTCTGAAGACAGTGACAGTGTACAGTGTATTCATATACATAAATAAATCATAAAAAAAAAGAATGTCAGGGAGTGGGGGAGATGGCAGCTAGATGCTAGGAAACCAGAGCAGGACTCCATGATTAGCTCAAAGGAGTGGCCGAAGGAGATGTATCCATGATTTGCAAGCTGGGATGGCTTCATTGACACGTAACTCTGCTGTCACTGTCATTATTAACAATAATGGAGTTCCAAATTTGTTCCCCACTAATCATGCCAGAGCATATGAAAGTCCTGGCTTTCTATCTGGAGGGAAGTGGTGAACCACGGCACCAATAATCCACACAAAAGTTCACTCACCTTGCTCTCTAAGGGCGGGTGGGAAGGCAGCAATTGTGTGCGCCTGCCGATTCGTCGGCAAAGGGGAGCTATGGTGGCCTGTTAGAACGTTCTGAGTCAGATAAGGGATGCAGATGTGGGTAGAGAGGGGGATAAGGCCAATTGGTGGAGCCCCTGGATATGGGTGAATGTGTGTGGCGGGGGTGGGGAGTTGTGGGGGTTGGGGGATAGAGAAGAAATGACCTTTGGGAACACTGGTGTTTATGGGATCAGAAATGATGAAGAGAAATGGAAGAGGTCAAATCCAGGGAGAAATATTCCGAATTGTGTCCTGGATGCCAGGACTAGAGGAGTCTTGAAGAGGAAGGGTGTGATCATTTGAAGCTTATGTCCCTAAGAGGTCAAAGAGGTGTGTGTGTGTGTGTGTGTGTGTGTGTGTGTGTGTGTGTGTGTGTTCGGCTGGACAAGCTAAGAGCTATGGTAGAATGGAAGCAGGCAGGACTGTGGTGGGAGGAGCTGTGAGGAGCTGTGAGGAAGCGGAGAACCTAAGGACAAGAGCCTGGGCTATAGAAAGGAATGGAGGACGGGGTAGGCAAGGCAAAGCCAAGGCTCCTTTTACTTCCAATTAAGATGAAAGAAACCCAGCAGGTTTTTCTGTTGCTCTTAGGAGAGGAGGCAAGTATGAGGTGGGCTCAGTGAGCTCCAGATTCAAAGAGGCACCGTCTCAATAAATAAGGAGGATAATGGAGAAAGCCGCCAGACATCAACTGCTGGCTCCCACGCATGCATATGCACCACACGCAAATGTTAAAACCCTTATTTTGTTTTTGTTTTTATTAGTGTTGGTTCCTTGGAGTGAGGTGGTCAGGAGAGCAGCCACTCTCTTGAGAAGTGCTGAAGACGAACCCTTTACAAAGAGAGGGGCAGGTGGCCAGGAGGACTGGTCTGCAAAGGCCAGTCTCAGAAAACAGGAGTTGAATGGCATTTGCAACTTAGGAAGATGTAAACCAATATAAAACTTTGGTTCAGGACCCTAAAGGCTGAGAAAAGAGGTTTGCATTTATTATTATTATTATTATTATTATTATTATTATTAATGTCTATAGACATCCATACTCTTTCAACAGTAGCATGCTCTCAATGCCCTGCAGGCTGTGCTGCCAGCCCTTGGGAATCTCAAGATATTGGAGAAACTGCACCAGGGCAAATGCTGATTTGGAGAATAATTAACACACATTTCTAAACTCGAAGGGCAGCGTATTCTATGGTCTAGTGATTATAAATTTCCCTAGGCCCAATTTCATTTCAGCTAAGTTAAAAACTGACCAATCAGCCGCTTAATCCCTTCTCCTGGTGATGGCTGGAAAACAATCAAATCTGACTGGTCTAACAACTGACTTAAGCTCCCTCATTCCAGGGACAGACTAAGGAACACTTTAAGGCAACCGAATTGGGCTCTTACAAAGGTCTGGGGTCTGGTCCCCAGCCCCCTTTTCCTTTCCAGTACGGGGGACCTTCTGTTCACCCCCATTTAACCTTGCAGCGCTAGGAGAGGCTTCCTTAGAGCCCCTCCCCTCTTTATATGTGGAGTTACTTGCAGGACTCTGTAGTGAGGTGAAGGGCGTCTCATCAAAAATCACCAACTTCCAGGCTGTTGACACAGGCCTTCCACCGTGAGGTGGGAAAAGGAATTCAAGAAATTACCTCGGGTCAGGTAACACATAGGTTATTTTGTGTGTATTTGAACAGAAGAGAGAATTCCGAGCCATGCCTTCCTGGGTAGCAGAGACTATAGGTACGTCCCGAGTGAACTCGTGCGCAAAGAATAAGCAGCTAGTTGTGTCCTTCCAATGAAATACGAGGACACCGCACAGGTAGGACCCACCCACGCAAAGCTCTAGCTCGTTGATCCCGAGAAGTGGTGTAAGGAGCTCAAGTTCCTAAGACAGGTTGACCCTCTTTCTAAGGGCTTAACCCAACTCACCTCCCTCCAGCGCTAGTTGCCAGAGTTCCTAGCCTTGAGCACAATTCCTGACTCACTACTTATAAACGTTAAAATATGAGTCCGCGGTAGGTCCTACCGGTCCCCTTTACCGGCCGATCTACACACCTACCTCCGGGACCAGCCCCAACGCATCCCTCCCCAACGGGCTCCGCTCAGGAAGCGCGCCCAGAAATGGACCCTGCAGCCCATGCAGGGAACTCAAGTACCACGGCCCTACAGCGTCCGCAGAAACTGCCTTAAAACAAAAGAGGCGCCTGGGGAGGTGGGACCTGGACCTCAACCCCCACCCTCAGCCAACTTGCTGTCTCCCGCCCCCTCCGCCCCCGCTCTGCATGTGCGCATGAGCAGAGACGCCTCCCTCGGTTCCTCCCTAGGCGAAACTTTCTAATTCCCTTCTTTGGGCCGGTGGGCTGCCAGGAGCCACTAGAACGCTCGCCCAGCCGGGTGAGGAGAACAAAGTACTTAAGCGACTTGACCCCCTTCCTGGGCCCAGCCCCCGCTTCTGTGGGAGCGGCAGGAAATGGAAAGGCCCCTCTCCTCTCTCCCAACATTTGCCTTTTCCCCCCTCTACCTCTCCAGAAAGGAAGACACGAAGAAAAGACGGGCAGCTTGCCTGCCGCGTCCTCCTTCCCGTGCCGCGTCCCCTCGCCTGCAAGGACTGGACATGGGGGTGCTCCAGGTGTTCGCCTTTGGTGTCCTAGGTAACTCAAGCTAAGGGTTGGGGGGAGGGGTGTGCTCGGGCGGTGGGGGAAAAAAAAACCCAAACCGGTTTTGCCCCGGCATTGAAGGAATCTTGGGGGGTCGGAGGAGAGAGAGGGTGGTTGGAAATAACGCCGTGGGATCGATCGCCACCGCTCTCGCTTCGGTGGTGGCTGGGGACCGCGCACGCGGAGCTCCGCGGACCCGCATCCCCTGGGTTTTGCGCACAGAGCTCGCGCTCCTGCTGGCTTCCGAGGCTATTGCTCCGGGGCTTTGCACATTTACCAGTTAAACGCTGTTTCCCCTCCGTGGAAGGCATGCTCCCTGGTGTGGCTGGGCAGGCAGCGAAGGGTCCTGGAAAAACCAATTACGCACAAAAGTGTAGGGGCCCGGAGCAGGCTTCGACTTGGGAACAGATTGGGGCCATGTGGCTTTAATTAACCATCCTTGTTTGTCTCTGGGTGGCACCACGAACAGTTGGGCCGGGTGCTTTGCTGGAATGGCGAAGCGTTGAAGCCACTACAGAGCTACAGAGACACACCAGCGGTCTCTAGCTCATGGAATCAGCTTCTGTGGCAAACACTATGCCTCATCCCGGCGCTATCGCTGGTGACCCTGGCACGAGCACGCGGACATATTTTTGTGCCTCCACCCCACCCCCATCCCACAGATTTCCCACACACCGAGGATGCACCTACTGCCGCTTGCACGCCGGTTCTCCTTAGCGAATGTGCTGCGTGTGTCGGTGTCAACCTCACTGTGCCCTGATCTAGGCACGTCGAAGTGACTGGGTCACTACGTCCACCTTTCATAGAGAGGCTCTGCTCGGCTGGGGCAGATCAGAGTAGACAAGAGAGTCAGTTGGATTTCCTTGGTGCTGCGCTCAGCTGACGACTATTAGTCAAACCTAATGACTAGTCTGGGGTACCCCCCCCCATCCTTCTCTCCTGGTCCCAGCTTTCCAGGCCTCTTCTGCGCCTATCTCTCCATTGTGTTTTTCTATGTATTCTTTCTCTTGAATCCTCTGCCTGCCCCTCCTGCTGTTTTTCTTTTGCTCTGGCTTGTCCGTTGCTTTCTTCTCCCTTCCTCCTAACCTTGTTGCTTTTCTCTTCTGTAGCCCTATGGGGCACCCGAGTGTGCGCTCAGGAACCAGAGTTCAGCTATGGCTGCGCGGAAGGCAGCTGCTACCCCGCCACTGGCGACCTTCTCATCGGCCGAGCTCAAAAGCTCTCAGTGACCTCGACATGCGGACTGCACAAACCAGAGCCCTACTGTATTGTCAGCCACCTGCAGGTGAGGCGAGTCTGGCTAGTGAATGTATTGTGGACTGCATCCTCTTCCTCCTGGCCAATCAAAGGGGCTTGCCCAGGAGACTCCACGTCCTGCTGTCAATCCAGATAGGAAATACAACCGGCAGAGAGCCCTGGGATTAAGCTGGTAGCTTACCCTGCCATCCCAATCTCTCCATTTGCACGGTCGCATCCGCCAAACGTTTTCCTGCCACCTACCACCAACATCAATAGGGGAAGCCCAGGCTACAGATGAACTTAGTCCCTGTCCTGTGCCCTGTAGGGTCCTGTGTGTTTTGTTTTGTTGTGGATGCTGGTGTTTGTTCAACCCCTTTTGAGGTTGTGTGTTGAAGATGGTTCAGTCCTCTTCTTTGATCGTTGGTCCTGGATTTTCCATCATATGCTTGAGACCCTGAAGGACGCTTCAGACCCTGAAGTCTTTTAAGGAGATTTCCGTCAGGATCAGACATACATCCTTATTGAAAACTGCTCTGGTTGTCATGGCATCCTGGTAGTGGAAGACCAGAGTGAAGTTTCCGAGCAGTATATGCTTCTAAAAGTGGTCTCAGTTTTTAGATTTCATTGGTCATATATAGATAAGAGCTAATGTGAGGGGAAAAAGTCATACAGTATTCCGAAGAAGAATCTTTTTGTTCAGTCTTATCTCCATCCCCCAACACCACCTACCCCCACTGTCTGGGAAAAATAAAAAGAGGCTGGAAATGGAATGGGGTCTCTGGCAGTGACAGGTGTTATTCTCATATGCAGGGCAACTTCCAAGGATTACATGCAGAACCCCCTCGGTCCACCCATGCGTGGGAGTGACCTGGGCTTTGCACATGTAACATAATGGAGCCACAGCATGGTAAAGTGGATTCCACTCATTTGTTTCCAGGTTTATACAGAGCTGTCTAGACTGCTTCCTCCTGATTAGAAGGGAGGCTATAATTAACCTTTTTTTTTTTTTTTTTTTTTGTAGTTCTGGTAATTGTTCTTCAGAACTAGTTTCCTTGACTACAAGTTAATGAAGGCAATTCATGTTACCTTTTCTAATATTAGCATTTTAATGTCACCTAAAACGTCTTGCTAACATTTACTCCAGGGGTCAGGGTGCTCTTGTCAGTGAGTCACCAGATCCTAAAAGCAGCTTCATACACAGTGAAAACTTCACTTAAAAGCAAGTAAAGTCCGACTCCCTGGTTTGTATGATTAGCTGTGACATTGTAGAGAAGCACTGAGGAGTATAGAATGACAGGGTGGTACTGGAGTTCCTGATCCCTTTGTACCTCCACCCTGACTACCCCAGGGGTCCTTCCCCCCCACCCCCATCTTTGAATCTCTTTTGGCCGGAAGTTAATTAAATAACTGCAAATGTAAAAGTACAGATTATGTTGGCATAGGCTACCTCTGGCCAAATTCTCTTTATAAGATATGTTATTGGTCTGTAGATGTTCATTCTTAACATCATTTCTAGATGTAAAAATAAATCTGTATTGCAGAAAACGTAGGCACAGAGCCAAGCTCCATATGGGAACAGAAACCTTTAAGTGTTGTTTATGGTTCTCTGTGACTTGCTGTGAAGAGGAGAGATCTTCTACTGGAGTGGCTGTGGCTGCCATTTTAGAGAAAACAAGGAATGAATTTACTTCCATGGAAACCAGAGTCTGTCCTCATTCTAGCGTATGTTCATGTGGGATCTTCAGAAGTACCTTCAGTTTCTAGTGATTCCCAGCATAGGACTTCCTGCCCCAGATACAATGAGCAGTTTTCAGGTTAGCCTGGCCTCCCAACCTTGGACAAAGGAGAAACTGAGAACCTGGCTCCCAGGGATGCCTTTGCTCATCTATGGTTCCTGCTTCGTGTAGGCTTTAGAAAATCAGGTCGGCTGAATTGTTTTCTGTTCTTTTGGGTTTTGTTCTTGCTTTTGTTCGTTTTCCCTTCCTTTTCAGTTTGCATTAAGTCAGCCAAAGCTCTCTGATGCCTCTTCTGCATTTGACTTCTGAGAAAGCTGAAGACTGAGATCAAGATGTAGGCCTAGACATTTAATTTTGATTAAGTTAGTAGCTTATGGAAACTATGCCCTTCTTACTCTTGATCTTAAATTTCGAGGAAGGAAGGAGTAGTTTTCTGGAGGTTTTTTAGACAGTTCGGTAAGTTTAAAAGTGAGAAACAGGCTATACATTGTATAATTTTTCCACATTCATCTTTCTTGAAGGTGGTTGTTTTCTGTCCTTCGTGACTTCATTTTTCTTTTTAAATGACCTTGCTTCATAGGTTCTTGCAACTGTTTTGTTTTTAGGAGGACAAGAAATGCTTCATATGTGATTCCCGGGATCCTTATCATGAGACCCTCAATCCTGACAGCCATCTCATTGAAAATGTGGTCACAACGTTTGCTCCTAACCGCCTTAAGATTTGGTGGCAATCGGAAAATGGTACGTGATTAGTGTGGGAACAGGTTGCGTGGAGTGTGTCTGAGTGTTAACTGGGAAGAAGTTCAAGTGGGTATTTGTGGCTATGATTCGCTTCTGGGTCCTCTGATTAGAGACCCTGACAGGATTACTTGCTTAGTCAAATCTGACCCTCCTTCCTGAAGTTCCTGCTGTCTGGAAGCAGCCTTTGATGCTAGACCAAAGGAGTTTGCAGGCCTTACCCTGAGGGGGCTTTAGGGGAATGGGTGTGTACTGAAGGGAGTCAGGAGAGAGCATGGGAAGACTAACATACCTCAGGCCTTCCCCAGAAAGAACATAGCACTTTTTTTGTGAGCCCTCAAGGAAGGGGGTGGGTAACAAAAAACACACCCCTCCCCCACCTTCCAGCTACAAAGAAGATTCATGAAACAACTGATAGGCTCATAAAATAAGAACTGTGACGAGACTGTGCAGTGTGCCTCCTAGTCAATCAATGAGTCAATCAGATATGTTAATGTTGGTATAAAACCAAGACGGAAATCTAGGGAATAAAGGTACAGTGGTGTATTGGTTATTTCTAACCATGTAACATGGATCTTAGATTTTTTTTTCATTTTGAAAGCCTGTTGCTTTATGTGAAACACAGGTTGGCTTCAAACTTGAAGCCCTCCTACCTCAGTCTTTACGTTGGATTCCCAACCTGAGATTACAGGTGTATTCTGCCATGTGTGCTGGACTTCGCTACATCTTTTTTTCTTTTTTTAATTATAGAAGGAGTCCCTGTGGAAGTGAACGTAAGCTTGACCATAAACAACCTGTAAACAGCTAGATCTCCTCATTACCTGTCCTGTATCTTTGGATACAGGCTGGCACTTGTCATTCATCCCTCTGTTATGAGGAATTCTTTTATGGCTTTCAGTAACTGGCTGTGAATTGCAGGTTTTTTTAGAAGGACTCTGATTCTAGTCTGGTTTATTGGTCAGTCTTGAGAATCCTATTGGATACATACTTGCCCCCTCTGAAAGCATGCAGCTCTTGAGAATCCTATTGGATACATACTTGCCTCCTCTGAAAGCATGTAGCTAACTTTTCAGGGTGGGTAGTTTTTACAAGGGAACACACAAGGTGATATGGTTCAGTGTGAAGGAAGACTACCCATGTGAGTCACAGAGGACTGCAGAAACAGCCTAAACCTTTTCATGAGCAGAGTGTAGGCACTCTTCCTGACCTCTGGAGTGACCCCTGCAATGAAGTAGGAATACATTGCTTCCTGGACATCGGGAGGATGGCCCCATTTAAGTTAAGAAATGTTAAAATAGTCTTCCATGTGTCAGGAGTTCATTCGTTTCAATAGCATTGAGGGGAACAAAAGGTCCCAGATGCCAGAAAGATTTTGCAAACAGTGGGGGCCTGAGCTCTGTCACAGATGAGATTAGACAGATGCGGTTTGGCATCCAGAAAGTCACCCCATTGTTACTATACCTTGTTGTCTCTTGTCTGATCACTCACAATTGAAGACTGTGATTCTGACTTTATCTCCTCTCTGAGTGTTGGGTGGGAGCTGGGCGGTTAAAGGGTGAGGTTGAATCCAAGGGCTCAGGTTCCGGGACTGGCCTGGAATGCCCAGTGGCTTTTAACTCACTCTTCTCAGGGTTCTGTTCTTGGATATGACAAGTCATACGCCGTAAAATAATCTTAGTCTCTTCTGTAGATTTTTTTTCTTCCCATAGTAAGAGGAAAATGCCCAAACCACCCAACTTTATCAGGCTGTGAACCTAAATGGAATGGACTTTTGGAGGATACCAGATGCAGTCCCTTTGTTACAGAAATGTTGCTAGTCTTGCTCTGTGCTTTCCCGCTTTATCTCTTAGTTCTGAACAAGCATCACAGCTTTTCAGAAGCCTAGAAGAGGAGAAATGTGTAGTTGCTTAGCTAATACTTCACTCAGAAGGAACTGCCCAGAGTAGTTTTGTTCGATGGTTCTTTTTTAGCGAATTAGATAAGGCTGGGATGAGTGCGGTGTTTTCCTTTAACATTCCAACTAACTCATATCCGTTCCAGTGACCACTTTTCCCCCTCAGTCGACTTGGCTGTTTTCCAGCAGGCAAGTTTATTTCAAAAGGTCCTACTGACTTCCTGAGAGTATACCAGCTGTAACATGATTCATCCTGACACATTCCTGTCTTCCAGGCTTCTTTGCTTGGGAAGATGGGCCCTGAGGCATCTCCCTACAGGGACAGTCTCTTCACCCAGGGAGGCGTCTTAGAGGTCTCTACGGGCTTGGGGGAGGTGCTTCTCATCCCTGGAATTCCTGCGTCTTTTTTAGTGTGTTCAAGTGGGTCTCTGACCCTTGGGGCACCATGCACTGTGCAGTCTTGTTTGTGCAGGCTTTCCCCCTGGAAGGAAAGAAGTTTGTTTGTTCAGGGACAGGTTTATTTATCTGACCGGTTCTTTGCCTCAGATGCAGAAGTGTAGCCAAAGGCCGCGTCCATCATGGATGAATTTCCCTGAGTTGGCAAATATTAACACTTGTGATACTCACCTGCTTTCTTTGCTGTCAATTAGTGGGGAGAAAGTAATCATTTGTTTTCTTTTATATGTCTCTGCAAACTGATCCCCTACTGTGCGTGCTGCAAGTGTGTGTTGGGGGAGGGGCTGCATTTGGCTTGGAGGGTTGGGGGGCAGTGGTTATTTATGGCTTCCTGTGCAAACAGCATTGAGAGGCCTTCTTCTGCCAGGTGTCTGTGGCAGCGAACAAACCCAGTAAGCAGAACTCCGGGGTGATTTATGAAGAATCGTTCTGACTTGCTCTTCACTGCTAAAATAAGTGCAAAGGACCCCCCCCCCTTAATAATGTCAACTCCAGCTTTCAGACACAAGAGGAAACTTGTATGAGGAGCTTAACGCCCACTTAGGAAGAGAGTCAGCTGTTCAGAGACATTCCCCATTGGTCTTACCGTTTCCTTTATTGCTGTAAAAATCCAGGTGTGGAGAACGTAACTGTCCAACTGGACCTGGAAGCAGAATTCCACTTCACGCATCTCATCATGACTTTCAAGGTAAGGAATCCCTGCCGTCTCAGATAGATGTAGGCTCAAGAGATGCAGACTCAATAGATCTGTCACATCCAGAGACAGTGACAATCTCTCTAGTGAGTTGGCCAGAACGAGAACTTAAATGTTATTGACGTCATAAGCTGGGATGATGCTGGAGCTTTTACAACAGGGATATGAATAACTGCCCTTCACACACATGCCTCCTGTCAGTAAGTAGAGTCTCCATCCTAATTTATCTATAAACTTAATTAGAGATCCCTGTGTTTCTGCCATAGAGAAAGGCAGTGTTTGACTCCCTTCCAAACCACAATAAAACCTTTGCATCTCTGATCCTTCATGTTTATATTTTAAGGCTGAATTTGGTAACTGAAAATGAAGTGTGCTGCAAATCTTAGGTTCCAAGGTTTTGCAAAAACTGTGGGAAGAGTTTTACAGTTCCTAAAGAAACATGGCTGCCTTCTTAAATGTAGATTTTTTTTTCTCTCCCTCTCTCTCTCTCTCTATTTTTCTTTTCAAGATGTAAAATGACTCTGGGGCTAGGGAATGTCTCTGTACAAAGTGCCTTTGTTTCTTAAGCAGCTGCCTGGATGGAAATGAGACTTCACATGGCTTACCACTGTAAGCAGCACACACAAAACTCATAGTTTACTTATTGCTCCCCAGGTTAAAACCACCTTTGAGTAGTTTTCAGTTGGACTTGGGGGCTTGCTGGCATCCTCTCAGGGTAGGAAAAGGGCTGGGGATTGGTTTACCTCACTGGCAAGGAACCACAGAAGTCTCGCTTCCGTCTGGTACCCAAGTATGAGAAGCAAAGGAGCCAGGGCAGGCACAGGAGTCAGAATGCGACTGGGAGGGGCATCAATCTCCATGGTCCCCGGGCCTGTGTACCTTGCTCACCCATTTACTGTCCCCCAAATGACCCACTGTGACGGTTGGGGCAGGAAGGGTAATGGGGGACAGCTAATACTGACAGTGGTTGGATAAGGGCTATTACCAGCTTATCATGGACTCCTTGCTGCCTAGGTTCGCCTTTCATTGGTCACACTCAACCTTAGTGGTTAAATTCAAACTGCCTCATGTAAAGATGTCATCTTCATGTTATGTGACCTTTAAAATATTTACAGTCTTCTTTATTGATGTTTGTGGCACCATCTTACTTTGGAGAGAGCATACACAGACATGGATGGCTCTGAGTTCATTTACATCTGAAATCCTTTGAGTGCATATTCTGTGGTTCAAGGGAATAGTGGGCCAGAGATGAAATTCTGTTCTACACCTAAGTGCTGAAGGTTAGGCTGAGAAGGTGCTGAGATGTGAACTCTGGGTACAAGATGTGGATGTCAGCATATGGGAGAAGGTTTCATCCTTCAGGTTTAGCTTCTGTGAGACAGCAGAGTCCATGGGGTAGGGCAGGGTTGGTGTTAATTTGTGTTCTGCCATTTCCTGGCATATGTGTCTAGAACTTTGGCTTCCTCGCTGTAGAATGGGAAGGAAAACACCTGTATCAAAAGGCTGTGTGGCAATTTCTCATGCTCAGGGAACAGGGGTAACCTTCCTGACTTGGTGTACCATTCCAAAGCTCTCTATGAAGAGATCGATATCGGCTCAGGACCCCCAAGACTAAGTTCTCAGCACAAAGGAGAGTTACTTGCCCCAGAGGGATAGAGGGGAGGGAATAAGAGACTAAGACAGGAGATAAAAGACAAGGGAAAAGGGAGAGGGAGCAAGAGAGAGGGGGAAGGGATATTTGTCCCAGAGGGGGACAAAGGACTGCCTCTGGATAGAGAGGAGACAGATGTGGCCCATAGGCAAATGGCAGTCATAGAGAAAAGGGGAAACCCCCATGTTAGTATAAGAGGTTTAATTTTAGTTGGTCAGGTTAATTAGGTGAACCAAAGGGGGCTTTTGATTGCTGGACATTAATAGGTTGGTTGATAGCTGGACCTTGGTCATCAGCCTCAGGAGGAGGAAGTGACCCAAATAAGGGAATGGCCCTTGGTGTGGCCAGCTCTAGGAATGTAATGTAACAGTTTTTAGCAAGGCAGAGGGAATGGGGGAGGAGGGCAAGGCCTGCCAGAGCCATGTTTGCCATGCTTGGGGCTGACTAGAGTCCCTTCACTCTGCTTTAAAAGAAGGTGGTGATGTTAATGTTAGCTTATATTGTGAGAAAACTTTTCCCAGTAAAACAAAACACACTCAACTACTCATACCCCAGATAGGAAACCCCCGACAGACCAAGAACCAATGCTGACGCTACCGAAGTCCAACACGTTGGTGAACCGATGAGTTTTATTGGAGTTACAGGAATTAATGAACAAGTAACAATTACTTAATAGGAATATGGGTGAGGGGTTACTTACAGGAGCAGAAATGATTCAGACAGTTGCATCTCCAAGGCCCACTTCAGCATTGGTGACAGTTCACAAAAGCTGGGAGACCTGGAGCACACTGCATAGTCTGTAGGCCACTCAGCAGATTAGAGAATGTCTTTTCTATGTGCCTCAGTTGATCTAAACCTCTCCCAGGCAGCTCAGCTAATTATTGCTTATCTGGTAGCTGGTCTTGTCTAAGAGTTTTCTTTGTACCTTACCTTCCTCCTCTCAACTTATATTGGGACCTAGAGGATCTGATCAGTTTCAGGGACTTCCTGGAGCTGTTTTGAGTTGCTTGTTTACCTTCCTGCTTAAGAAACTACCTTCAGGATGAAGCGTTTAAATCTGGGAGGAAAGTATTACACAAAACCTGGTGTAATGAAAAAACTTCAGGAGTGGGGACCAGTCCTGCCCTTTACCTGGCACAGGAGAGATGAGAAAGTTATCAGAGGGAAGAGATAAAGGAAAACCACCGTAGGTCTGAGAGCAGTGGACCCTTGATGTGATCTTTGTGCAAGGCTTGTTCATTAAGTACTGCATCCATTTGTCTCAAGGTCAAGTGAGGGAAGTAAGAGTGAGAACCAGGTCTCAGTCAGTAGGACCTCAACTCTGCTGAGGAATGGAAACCTTCTAGGCAGTAGGAAGCCACTGACCTGTTGGTCACAAAAAGTTTCGCAGGGAAACCCACACGATGGCACAAGTTTCACACTTCAGCCCTTGGGTCTCAGTGAGTTCAAGACCAGCCAGATCTGTATAGCAAGTTCCAGGCTAGACTAGGATACATAGCTGTTTTGTTTTTGTTTGTTTGTTTAGTTTTAGATTATAGAGCATTTTAAATTTCCAAATGTCAGAAGCTCACCTGTCCTTGGAACACTTTACTATGTATTCACATGCTTCTACACGCCACTACCCTTTGCCCTTGCTGCTTTGAGAACCACTGCAGAGAGAAGGAGGCCCTACTTCCGGAGAATGGTCACTAGGGTGCTTTAGAATCAAAGGCTGGCCTTGAAGTGGAGAAAGCTCGGAGGCAGGTCAGGGGAAGGAAAGGGCCGCGTCCAAAATAGCCTAGAAGTCTGAGTCCTTAGGAAGATGTGGGTCTCCTTAGCAGCGCTGTAAAGGAAAGCAGAGACAAAGCCCGAAGCAGAGGCAGGGACAAAGATGAACAACTCATGTGTATCCTCAGCCAAGCTGGCTCTGGAGATGGCTGCTTACTAGGTGGATTGGCTTTCTCAGACTAGAAAAGCTCACTTATGTGCATGTGCCAGTGTGCTTTTGCTATAGACAGATGTTTTCCAGTCTCTTCTGTTTATCATGCATTCAGCAGTCCCTGTGCAGCAATATGGGGCCTGAGAAGGTTGATGACTAAGCAGGGCGGTGGGAGTGGGGAGAGGCTTCCGTCCTTTAGGTGAAGTGTGTTGTTCCGGTTTCCAGCAGCTTCTTAACTCCACAGGAAATTAGATGACTGGTCAGTGGCCCCTGGGATTTAGAAGTTTCCAGAAGTGAGAGACAAGGAAGCCCAGCCAGGACAAGCTTCTGTGTGTTTCTTCTCTGCTGCCTGCTGATCCAGAGATATCAGACTAGGTGTGCCCCTCCCTAAGCCTCCTCTTAAGGCTTCCCAACTGGGTGCTTGGCCTCAGGGGATTGGCTGTGCCCACACACCAGCCATACCAGGTTCAGGTGGTCAAAGGCGCTTCTCCATTCCTGTTCTAAAATCCTTAGTCTACAATTCTCTGCAGTTTGATAAAAAACATTGTCTTCTTCTGTTCCTGGATAGGCAGAAAAGCAACTTTGCATCTGTCAGTCTGGGTTATCAAGGACGCTAGCAGGTAGGTTAGCGGATTTTTGCTAGTTTGTAACATCAGCCTCTGCAAAAGTTCCTGCAGCCAGGTGATAACCTTACTTAATTCAGAAATTCATATTTACTTAAACTCCGTTTTCTAGGTTGGCTAAACTTTCCTATGACTTTTCTCCACAGCAGTCCAGCTTCCTCTTCCTAAAGTGCACACAGCATGTTCGTGGCTATGAAGCATCTGCCCGTGGCCCATTTCTAGAATTCCATCTGCTTTCTTATTTACACTTCACTGTGTCCCTCACGGCCTCCTGAAGTCTTCGGCATGTTTTGAGGGTTTTGTCTTTGTTCCTATTTCCCTGACCTTCCGCCTGTTCACTCCTCCGCTAGGCCACCGACTGGCTTGGAGGAAGGTATGCACTCGTGAGCACACAGGCAGAAGGAAAAGGCAGCGACTGTTGCCGGCTCCCGTTCTCCTGTGTCCAGCCTGACAGGCATTTTCCTAGAGTGCTGACCTTTCTCTTGCCATTGGCTTTGTTGGAGGGAATTCAAGTATTAAGTGATCACAGTGACTTCCAAATCCACGTTGCCCAGCTGAACGCCATGCCCATCTATAACTGGGCCCAAACGAGCGTTAGGCTTGTCCATGTCATTTTCAACACAGACACCCATGCTTTGGGACCTTGTGTTTCTTTCCTATCTACTCTTCCACTAAGAGCCACTGTATTTATTGCATTTTGTTCTTTTTTCATTAGTGTATTTACTTATTCACTTTACATCCCAGTATACACCCTCTCTTCCCACTACACCCCCTCTCCACAGCTCTTCCTGCCTTTCTTCCCTCCCCTTCTTAGAGAAGGCAGAGGTCCCCTCTGAGTATCATTTTTCCATCCCTATCTCCACCCCGAACTCCCCACCCCTGGCACATCAATCCTCTGCCAGACTAGGTGCATCCTTTCCCACTGAGGTCAGACAAGGCTGCCCAGTTGGAATGGGGTGCACAGGCAGGCAGCAAGTTCAGGGAGAGCCCCTATTCCAGTTGTTGGGGGACCCACATGAAGATCAAGCTGCACATCTACTACATATGTGGGGGGGAGATCTAGGTTCAGCCCATGCTGGCTCTTTTAGTTGGTGGTTCAGTCTCTGGGAGCCTACGAGGCTCCAGGTTAGTTGACTCTATTGGTCTTCCTGTGGAGTCCCTATCTTCTTCAGGTCCCTCAATCCTTCCCCCACTCTTCCACAAGACTTCCGAGCTCCATCTAACATTGTGGTTTCTGTGCTTCTTTCCATTGGTTGCAGGGTAGAGCCAGAGGACAGTGCTAGACTCACATTTTGTTCTTTACCAGCTAACAGGTGCTTTGGCTGTTGTCACTCTTTGGTTATTGTGTACAGTGCTGCTTGTTTTCTCACATTTCGTGTGACCGTTCTTGGTGCTTGACATACTATACTATGATTTTTATGTCCGTGTGTGTGTGTGTGTTAGACTACAGCATATAGATGATATATAAGCCACTGGCTGATGCATCTACGGAATGATTAAAGAAGTGAGAAAGCAAGCATTCAAACTTAGTTCTCTCCTGGGCATGGTGGTTAATATACCAAAGTGTGTTTGCTACAAATGCCTGTTTATTATAATCAATCAGCTTCAAAAAGAAACAGCTTGCTGATCTACCAGGTGGTACAAGTGCTTCCTTGCAAGAGCAGCTTCCACAGAATAGCGCGTAGGTTTTGAAATCCAGCCACAGTCTGAAATAACCAACCACACAAAGTCAGCTTGAGGCACGCTCAGTGACCTTTTTGAAAAGGACAGATTAGCCACCAGAAACATCCAGTGAGGCTTTTCTCCTGCTTTTAGACATTCCGTCCGGCGGCCATGCTGATAGAGCGGTCTTCTGACTTTGGGAAGACTTGGGGCGTGTACAGATACTTCGCCTACGACTGTGAGAGCTCATTCCCCGGCATTTCGACTGGCCCCATGAAGAAGGTGGATGACATCATCTGTGACTCTCGGTATTCCGACATTGAGCCCTCAACAGAAGGAGAGGTTTGTGTGCCTCTGATTCAGTTCTCTGCTTGTTAGCCTGCTTTTTGATCATTGCAAAAATACCAACTCTCTTATCTATTTTTAGGTGATATTTCGTGCCTTAGATCCTGCTTTCAAAATTGAAGATCCTTATAGTCCAAGGATACAGAGTAAGCTTCTTTTTAAAATAAATGTTGAGGTGGGAAACAGTTCTCATGGAGGGTCTCATCCTACCCAGCGCCATGTTACCCGATATCTTGATACTCAGTCCTACATTCACTTAGATCTTCTTCCTCCCTTTGTGGTCTTCCAAAAAACCCGCTTCAAATGACCAGTACTCAGTCTTCGCTGATAAGGAACACATTTTGACTATGTCAACAGAAGCCCAACAATTATACTGACCATGCCACCTTCTATTGTTGATGCTCGATATGTAAATTAGAGTGCAGGTTAAGAGTGCTGAAATAAAACACCCCCTAAATATAGTTTCTGAAATGAAATAGATGTTTCCTTTGCTTGTATGATATCAGCAGGAGGGATTTTTAGTTGTACACATATGGATATTTTACCTGCGTGTATGTGCGCCATGTTCATGCCTGGTGCTCCGGTAGGCCAGAAGAGGGCATTGGATCCCTTGGAAATGGAATAACAGACAGTTGTGAGCCACTGCGTAGCCTGGAAATCAAAGCCAGGTCCTTCGGAAGAGCAGCCAGTGCTTTTAACCACTGGGCCACTTCTCCAGTGCTTGGAAGAATTCTCAAAGAACTACAGCTTAGTTGGCCATCGTTAATTTCATTCAAGATGATACCCAGTTAGATTTGAGTGACAGATGAATAACATGTTCTTTTTTAATACCCCATGTAACATTTCAACTAGTATAAGTGTGTCCCATCCAATATAGATGGCTTTACGGTTAGGACAATTTTTTTTTTATTGTATGCTATTTAGGACTGCCTTAGACCTAAGCTGAGGGGTTACCATGAATTCAGTTAAACTGAGCATCCTTTATTCTTTGCTGAATCTGCCAGTCCTAGCTATAAAACTCTCCCTCTTCCTAGGATGGTCTACGCCAGCAGAGTTAGCATACCATCCCTGTCCTCATTCTGATCTGTAGAGGTCAAGAGTAAAGATAAGACTCGGAGGTTGTCATATCACTTCTGTGTATTGCTATAATTAGTCTCGTAGCTGGAGAACAGAAGATACTGGGTGGGAAATGTCTCTGGCAAGATGGCCTGTGCTCTGCTAAAACTTCTTGGCAAGAGCTCTCATCCACAGGCGATGGGAAACAACAACACTGAGAAAAATCAGAAGTGCCCGTCATGACAAGGGGGTGTAGCCAGGTGAGGCCTGTGCAGCCTTCTGACAGATGAGGACGCCCTGAGTTCAGAGTCGTGCCTACCAGGTGATGGGGTGATGAAACGGCAGGTGATTCTGGAGCTCATATGGTAATAGTTCTTAGTTCAGGGGCTGGAGGGATGGCTCAGCCCTTAAAGGCTAGGCTCACAGCAGTTCTTAGTTCCATGCTTGTTCTACTGTTGGACAATCATTTGTGTTACTGCAGCACAGCCTGTAAGTCTCAGGAAGCGGAATGTTCCAGGTCAGACCTCAGTTTAAATTCTGATTCTTTCACAATGCAGGTCCATGATCCGGTGCCTTTAAAACTTTTCCATTCCCTCTCCCCATTTTTACCTGGAGACAGAAATACCAACCCGAGGGGTGTTTGAGTCGTGTAAATGGGCAGCCCAGTGTGCGGTTGATTGAAGCTGTGGGTGCCAACAACTGCAGCTTAGGTCTTGTGTGGAGTCTGTCCTGTCAGAGTGAAAGTCACAGTGTCGGGGTGCAAGAGGGAGATAGCCTCCCTTGTTTGTCCTTGCTACGGGGTTGCAATCAGTGAGTAGAGGCAGGTCTGGTTCTTGTTGGTCTTTGTCGGCTGTGTGTAACCCTACTTTTAACCAAGGTCTCATGGAACTTTTACACTGGAGGTCAGAGTAGAAGAAAACCCGGGGAATGTGGACAGAAAGTCTGCTTTCCAACTTACCTTAATTTTAATGTGGCCCAGACTATTAGGTTCTGTAGTTTGCTCATTCATTCTGTTGTAAAACAGATTTTTAATGGCATGTCCGTGAAGTCTCTGAGCAAGCCACGAGGCTCTTCCTTTACTCAAAACCTGGTTGTGAAAGAGACCCAAGGCTCATCTGCTCCACAGGTGAAACGTGAGGCACTTGAAGAATGTATCCAATTCGTGGCCTTAAATTCCCGTGGCTTTTGTTCGGTGGCATCTGGAGACCTGTTTCTAGGAAGTGCCCATGTTAGCTGATCATGCCTTTGACTTCCTTACTAATCAAGGGAACAGAATTTCTATCGTTGAGACCTTGGAGGCTCACTTCAAAGTGATGTGCCTCTTAGAAGAGCAGGCAGCCTGAGCCTCTCTCTGTTGTTGCTCTTTGTGGAGGGAGAGAGTGGGAAGCTCTTTGCTCTTTTGAGGGCTCTGTGAAGTTCAAGGGCTTCCAAATACTCCAGCCGCCCTCCACAGTTTTCAGCCTCTAGTCAATAATACTCACTGTGTGCGGGAGAGGTTTGCAGATGTTGCCATTCCCAGCTGCCATTCCCTGTAAGATTGTGGGTTCTTTGTTTTGTATTTGACTTTTTACAAAGAGCCTAAGTTTAATGCATGGACTGTCCCTTTCCAGCCCCAGCCATTCTATAGTCTTCATTGTAAACTATGCATGTGTTATAACTGTTTGAAATGTGCATTTGGTGTCTGAAATGACCTGGTGCACTGGGCTACTACCATCCTATCTTGTGTCCTAAGTTGTAAATATGCATTAGCACAAATGAAAGTCAAGCTAGCGGGTGATTTCAGAGAGAGCAATGAGAGGCAGGTTGATGGGCTGATGAGATCTGGTGGGGTTCTTCAGTAGGAGCTGCTTGGCCATTAAGGATAAGACACCCGAGTAGCAGGTTGACTGGCCCTTGGTCTGTCTAGTTATAGGATGTGACTGACAGCCAGTTTCTAGAATAAGCTTAGGTCTACAGACCTAGGGAGGAGGAGGAAAGGAGACAATCCGATTCCTAAGAAACTGTTATGTAGGAGAAACAATTTGCCTGGCAACCTAGAACTAAGCCCCTTTGTCCTCATGTCGCTCTACTGAATTAATAAATATGAAAACGTTTTGCAAAAATATGTGCACTACAATGTTGCTTAAAACTTGCTTGAAAGAGGCCGTGAATTTGAGAGGGATCTGGGGAGGACTAGGGAAGAGATGGAGGGTGGGGAGGGAAGAGAGGGATGATAGAAATACAGTACATACATACATACATACATACATACATACATACATATAATTCAAAACAAAACTACTGTAAGGCAAGCTTGGTTGAGACATTTTTTTCCCTTAGAAAGTTGGCTTTTCTCTATTAAATGTTCTGGTAACTTGGATTTAAGTAGAAGGAAATTTCAAATAGTGTTTTCTCATTCAAAAATAAACACATAACTGTCCTTGTTACAGTTAGAATTGGCACCCGGGATAAATATCTTTTTCTACCTGAAAATCATTTCTGACTTTGACAGCAGTGGTTGTGGAAGCCAGAGGTATGGCAGTATTTTAGATTAAAGGGCAGTGGGTTCTGGAACTCCTTGGTCGTGACTGACATTCTTACTAATCCAAGGAGATTGTGGTGGCCTTCCCTGCTTCCAGAGGCTGTCACCCTGTGTTAATCCTTACAAGCATCATCTGGTTCATTCAAGAGGGGTGAAGTTTACTTGGGCTACTGTTATGTGTCCAGTCCTTCACCTGAACAGTCCTAACATAGAATCGCCACAGCATGCTTGCCTGTCTGATTAGACCTTTCCTCTTGGTGACCTTTATAGATCTATTAAAAATCACCAACTTGAGAATCAAGTTCGTGAAACTGCACACCTTGGGAGATAACCTTTTGGACTCCAGAATGGAAATCAGAGAGAAGTACTATTACGCTGTTTATGATATGGTGGTTCGAGGGAACTGCTTCTGCTATGGTCATGCCAGTGAATGTGCCCCCGTGGATGGATTCAACGAAGAAGTGGAAGGAATGGTGAGTGTCCAGGGGGAACTTATACAGGAGATCTAAAAGGCAAAGCCAAAAGAAGCAAATAATCCCCCCCCAAAAAAAAGAACACACCCCCCACTACCTTGTCCTTAAGACTGACACAGTATTTTTTTAGAGGTTTGAATTTACCAAAATAGACTTTGCTTTTTGCTACATGTTGGTGGGTGAATGCAGATTTTTCTCTCTTGGAGAGTTGCTTAGGTGACGAGAACATGTCCTGAGACTACTAGTTTCTTAGATTCTGAATTTGTTTTTGGAATCTCTTGTTACAGAATGTTGTGGATGTATTTTAGTTACCAAGGATTAAAAAGTTGTCTAAATAACAATCCAGACTGTATTTCCTGTAAGAAAGATTAAAAACCACAAGCACCCAGTCTTCATGCTGGCAAGGGCAAGGTGGCCTCAGCTCAGGGAGACTGGAAGTTGTCATCCACCACTTAGAGCCACCACTTAGAGATCAGATGGAGCCTTCTTTCTGTCCTCTCCAACTGCTAGTAATGTGCTGCTAAAACAACTACTAGTTTTTGTCTAGTAGTTGACACAAACTTGAATCCTCTGGAAGGAATGAACCTCCATCGAGGCACTGCCTCATCAGATAGACCTGTAGGCAAGTCTTTGGGGCATTTTTTTGATTAGTGGTTGATGTGCAGGGCCTGGGCAGGCGGTCTGGAGAAGGCAAGCAGCATTCTTTCCTCCATGAACTCTGCTTGAGTCCCTGACCCGACATCCCTCAGTCTCATAGACTGAGACTTGGAAATGTAAGCCAAATAAACCCTTGCCTTCCCCAAGTTGGTTTTGGTCAGAACAACAGAGAAGCAAACTATAGCAATTAGAGAAGCCAGGCTATTGTACTCTAATCCACTTAAGTGGCTGCCAGAAAAATTCTTCGAACCCTTAGGAATTTAATACCAGACAGGATTCTGGAGCTGGCAAGACTCAGCCAACCTTGAGAGAGGAGATTTAAAAGTTAGCAATTAGTAAATGAGTAACTAGCGCTGGGCTTTCAAACCTAGTCCCTACCTCTGCCCCTTAGTCTCTGAGCATCTCTTGATGATAACAGGTATGCCTTGCTTGTTTGCTGTCTGTCTCTTCATAACTTGTTAAGTCTTTGCATCCAAAGGGTGCAAGATCTCAACACTGCCCTTCTAAAGCCTTTGCCTACCCTTTCCTCCAGCAGGAAGTCTTCCTGGGTAAACAAGTCAGCTTTTTAACTGCCTGAAGGGAGGGATATGTTTCTAATCGGTACATCTTTCTGAGAATTCCAGACAGACTCGACTTTGCCGAGTAACAAACCTTTGTGACTTGACACCAAGCCATTCTCAGATGCTACGTGTCTTGTGTGGGATGGGAGACTGACTGCTCTTCAGTTCAGCGAGACGGCTGGCAGTGAGAGGATTTTAATCTCCACCTAAGTGTGCTCCTGTCAAGACAGGTGCAGGAGAGGCGGGACCTGTCTGTCCTGTTCCAGCATTCCAGTTGGTAGAAATGAGGGTTAAGGTGAAGGGCTTATGTATGCTCACACTTGTTTGGTAGAATTGATGTGCTGATCCTTCGCGGGCTGCAAGGGGCTTAAGCACAACTTGCTGTAAAATACAAAGGAAATTAAAGGAAAATTAATTTGTGTCTTTCTCATACATAGTTCATCTCCTTACTTGAAGGAAAACAGATGGTGGAATGGTTAAAAAAATGTTCTTTAATTATAGTGTAGAAAAATGAAGCGCTGGGCTTAAAGGGGAGAAAAAGCAGAAACCTTTCAAGGAAAATGACCACCTGGCACAGTGGAGAGAACACATTAGTTACAGATTGTTCTCGGGGAGCAGTGCATACAGAGTTCTCCATTAAGACTTACAGGTTTCTTTCTTTTTTTTTTTTAAGATTTATTTATTTATTATATATAAGTACACTGTTGCTGTCTTCAGACACACCAGAAGAGAGCATCAGATTCCATTACAAATGATTTTGAGCCACTACGTGGTTGCTGGGATTTGAACTCAGGACCTCTGGAAGAGCAGTTAGTGTTCTTAACCACTGAGCCATCTCTCTAGCCCCAACTTACAGGTTCTTAGCTTTCAGGAATTATTCTTAAATATTATTACACTTTGCAATCCCTTTATCTTGTGTATATGTGTGTCCTCACACATGTGCCACTGAGTTCGTATGGAGGTCAGAGCACAGGTTGACGGAGTCAGCTTCTCCTTCCACATGGGTACTGGGAATCAAACACACCGCAGGTATTCAGGGTGGCAGCGGTTTTGTGGTGGTGGTTGTTGTAATTCTTAAATAATTACTTACTTGTAAATTAATTATTTTAGATTATAATTACTTCACTCTTCTTCCTTCCAAAACCTTCTTGCTCTCTTAAATACATAGCCTCTTTTTTCATTAATTGTAGTTACACATGTGAATGTGTGTATAGGTATACATACATGTATGTATACATGTATGTATGTATGTATGTATGCATATTCCTAAATATCTGAGTATAACCTGCTCAGTCTCTATGATGTTAACTTGTATGTGTGTTTTCAGGTATGATCATTTGGTATTAGGTAACCAATTAGTGTGTTCTTCCCTGGGGAAGACCAAGTTCTGTTGTCAGCGTTCCTCGGTTGCCTGCAGTCCTTTAAAAAAGAATTCTTAAGTTGTTAGTTTTGCTCATTAGATTCTTTGGATTGATAGTCAGTTGAATGACCGTTACATCATAGAAACTCTCATAGAGACAAGGATGGTAGCCATGAACTTACATGGCTAGAACTTGCTCAGTTGGGGAAGGAGGATAGGGACAGTTCCTCACTGTGAGAAAGGAGAAGGTACCTTCTGCCGCCTGTGGAGACTGTGGAGAAAGCGCGCCCATTCGTATGCTTCTGACTTGGCCTGTCCTGGTTTGCAACTCCCCAGGTTCATGGGCACTGCATGTGCAGACACAACACTAAAGGCTTGAACTGTGAGCTGTGCATGGATTTCTACCACGATTTGCCGTGGAGACCTGCCGAAGGTCGGAACAGTAACGCCTGCAAAAGTAAGTGGCAGTGGTCAGGCTGTTGGAGGCAGGGGGTCCATTTTCTGGGGAGCTGTGGTCTTTGATTACACTGTTTGCAGAAGGGAGGGGCATTGTGCTATTCTCCTAGCTGTGTCTGTCCCAGAGCAATAATATGTATGCACTGGGGTCAAGTAATAAAAATTAGTGTGTTTGGCATTGACTGGGGAAAATGGCAATGGTGTCGTGACTTTATATTTGCTTTTAAGACAAGAGGACGACAGGGCAAGTGAAAGACAGCTACAGTGCCTTTCATGCACTTAGCTGGTTGAACTATTGAGAAGTAATTGGGTCTCCAAAATACTCGATCAGTGGGTTAGTTCAGTGATGAGTTCCTAGCTGACTGGTTGACTGGGTTAGGCCTACCTAGAGGAGGTGCTTCTCAGAGGTCCGCCTTTGATGCTGCTGCTTCTTCCCAACCCCTTCTGATTGTTCTTCTGCTCCCTGACTGCGATTCCATGCCTTTCTGCCATCGCATTTGGCCTTATCACAGAGCCAGCAACGAGAGCTGGCCAACTGTGGACTCCAAGGAAACCCTCCTTTAAGTCGTTTTCCTGAAGTGTTTGGTCACGGGGAGGAATGAAGTCTGGCTCATTGCCAAGCTGCCCACGTGCCTGAAATACAGGGTGTGTCACCTGCCTGCCACTGTCATCCCCGCACATCCTGTCATAGTCTTCCGATAGCCAACCCAAAAGGCTTTTCTAGGAATCCATCAACCAGCACATCCTTTAGAGTAGAAAGTCAATCAGTTTCTTCCCTGGGTGGGGCCAAAGCTACCTTCAGTGGTGGAATGGCACCCCTCCTCCTGTGTTGGTCACTTTTCATAACATAGCCAAGTAAATCAACATAAAATGGGAAAGATCCGTCAGACCACGGTCACTTGGCTGTGCTGCTTCAGGTCTATGGGAAAGCAGAAGCATCGTAGACGACAGTAGAGTAAAGCTGGGAGAAAGACAGCTTTTGGAGGTCACCCCAAGGACTTACTTTCTCTAGGCAGACTACACCTCCTAGTTCCCACTGTCTTCCAGTAACACCATTAAATTATGAGTCCACCAGGGGATTAAGCAACCCACGGACCAGGGCCTTCATGATCTGGTTATTTCCCAACCCAGCCTTTTAAACATGAACCTTGTCCTATTATTCCTAGGGGATTTTTGTCCAAGACTTTCCTGTTTATGATAACAGTATTTATTTATTTTAATTTTTGAGAAAGGGTTTCTCTGTGTAGCCCTGCCCATTGAAACCTCAAATCAGGTTAGCGTCTCATCACCAGAGGCTTCTCACTGGTTGGCTGCTATTTCACTCAGACTCACTCCCCACTCTGTTCAGTGAGCTTCCTTCCCGACCCCTCCGTCCTCCGTTGGTAAACAGATTTAAAATTCTTCTTCTTGACATTGGTCTTGTCACGCAGAGTGTAACTGCAACGAACATTCCAGCTCGTGTCACTTTGACATGGCGGTCTTCCTGGCTACCGGCAATGTCAGCGGGGGAGTGTGTGATAACTGTCAGCACAACACCATGGGGCGCAACTGCGAGCAGTGCAAACCCTTCTACTTCCAGCACCCTGAGAGGGACATCCGGGACCCCAATCTCTGCGAACGTACGTTGGGAAGTGGCGTTCATGGGGCTTGTTTTCGTCAGTTCTCACATGGAATAGTTTGTTGTTAACATCCTTCTCTCGGAGCGCAGACTCTGAGCATTGTAGCCAGCGTCGTTAGCTAGTTGCTGTTCGGGATGCTGGGAGGGTCATTTTCTTGCTGGTCGGGCCTTCAGTCCTCGTGCGCTGGGTTTGGAAGGTAGAAGAGTGTTTATGCATTCGTGTTTATGCAAACAACGAGGCCTGATGTCCGATGCCTCTAACCTGGACTTGTTCTTCTTAGCATGTACCTGTGATCCAGCTGGTTCTGAGAATGGAGGGATCTGTGACGGTTACACTGATTTTTCTGTGGGTCTCATTGCTGGTCAGTGTCGGTGCAAATTGCACGTGGAGGGAGAGCGCTGCGACGTCTGTAAAGAAGGCTTCTATGACCTGAGTGCTGAGGACCCGTTCGGTTGTAAATGTAAGTCTGTGTGGGGCGTTCTCCTGGGGATTCAGTTCCCACTGCTATTCCCAAGCTAAACCACAGCTTTGGACTCACTTGGTCTGTGTTTCTTTGCTTCATTTTGTGTTTTTCATAAAGCGTGTGCTTGCAATCCTCTGGGAACAATTCCTGGTGGGAATCCTTGTGACTCTGAGACCGGTTACTGCTACTGTAAACGTCTGGTGACAGGACAGCGCTGTGACCAGTGCCTGGTAGGTAACTCCTAATCTCTGAGGATGAGAAGGTAGTGACCATGACATGTTTTTGTTTTTGTTTTTGTTTTTGTTTTTTTTTTTTTTGGTTCTTTTTTTCAGAGCTGGGGACCGAACCCAGGGCCTTGCGCTTCCTAGGTAAGCGCTCTACCACTGAGCTAAATCCCCAGCCCCCATGTTTTTGTTTTTGATGTAGGGGCTCAGTATATAGGCAAGGCTGGCTTTGAACTCATAATCCTCTCAACCCTGCCATCTAGGTCCTTGTATGTGCCACCATACCTGGCAAATAAGGAATTTTTCCTATTTATTTTAAACCATCTTTTTTTTTTTTGAGCTGGGGACCGAACCCAGGGCTTTGCGCTTCCTAGGTAAGCGCTCTACCACTGAGCTAAATCCCCAGCCCCAATCATTTTTACATGTTAATGTTAAGAGACCCAAGGGGAAAAGTCAAAATGAGTATTTCTAGTGATTTGCCCAAACTGCATTGAATACTACTTATGAAGACAATCGAACAAGTTTTCTTTTTTTTTTTTTTTAAATGGCATTGCTAACAGCTAGTGAGGACATAATGACTTAGGACTTGTTAACTACTAACAGGAACACAGGTCAACTCTGTGAAAAGTGTTTCAGAGAGACGTCTCAGAGCTAGTAAAAATGGAATATTCCTAACCTAGTGACCGCACTGCATTCCCAGAAGATTCTTGTTGCACCCTTGTTAATTAAGGCAGAAAACTTGTCATCGACAGTGGGAAAATGGTTGCATAAATTCGGGGATTTCCATACAATGTGATATTCAGTTGTGGAAAATGACATTAAAGCAAGGAAGTGTTTACATCGATGTTTTGCATTAACAGATAAAACAGACTTGCAGTGTGAATAACACTTTATGTAGGAAAAAAATCTCATCAAGACAGGCAAAAGTCTGGAGGAAGTACACCAATAATACTGGCCATAATTTATTTCCTGCCAGAGCCATTTGAACGAAGGAAAGTGATCTCTACTGCTCACTCAGAGCCAGGCAGTCCTTTCTCTCACATGACACAAAGTTGAGTTTCTTTAATGAGAATATTCCTACCCTCGGTCTCTTTCCTTGGTTGAAAGAAAGGCTTGGAATAACCCGGGCCTGCTGAAGCTTGTTCTGTGCTGGGTCGCTTGTGCCGTCAGAGGAACCACCTTCTCATGTTTAACCGTTTGATCTGCAGCCGCAGCACTGGGGCTTAAGCAATGACTTGGACGGATGTCGACCCTGTGACTGTGACCTTGGAGGGGCATTGAACAATAGGTAAGTGGGATGTCACAACTTCAGGAAGTCTAAGGTTTGTAGCCATTTAAGGAAGTTCATAAAGTAGGTTCATCCTTGGTTTTAGTACCTGCCAACCATTTGTCTCGATGATTTCCAGGGTCGGTTACGTCCTGGGAGTGAGTTTTGAAATCTTGTATGTTGGCCCCAGAGATGGCTCAGTGGTTGCAGAGGACCTAAGTTTGGTTCCCAGCACCCAGTTAACTGCCTGTAATTCAAGCTCCAGGCTCCAATGTCCTCTTCTGACCTCCATGGGACCTGCACCCATGTGTGTGCACGTGTGCACGCGCTCACGCACATACACACACACACACACACACACACACACACACAATATTAAAAACCTCAGAAAAGGGTAATTTATTTTAATCTAGGAAATTTGTCTTAATTTAAAAAAATAACCCTGTTACTCAGTTTTGTACTTTTATTTCTCCATATCTATTAAATTACGGAAGCCATGCATGGTCACAGTTTTAAAAAGAATAGTTTGGGCAGGTCATAGAACTATAAACTGAAATGCAAACACATATTTTTTCCTGTTCTCTTATTCACATTTCTCCTAGAAGTGCCTCTGTTAGCAACTTCTTGTTGCTCCCTAAAACTTAATAGTAGAGTGGAGTATGCCTGTTGAAAATTAATGTTCTCTTCTCATCTGTTTTTAAATCATGTTGGGTTTTATCTGTTGTCGCTTTCTTTCTCTTGTTCTTGTTCTTGTTGTTTTCTTCTTCTTCGTCGTCGTCGTCTCCGTCGTCTTCTTCTTTGTCTGATCGTTGTCGCCTCCTCCTCCTCCTCCCCCTCCTCCTCCTCCCCCTCCTCCCCCTCCTCCTCCCCCTCCTCCTCCTTCCCCTCCTTTTTCTTGTCATATGTATGTTGTGTGCACAGAGGAATGGTAGCCTGAGGTTTGACCCTGGGAGTCTTCCATGAGCGCTCTCCCACTCCATCCCTTTTGAGGCATGCTCTCCCAGTCAAACCCAGAGCTCACCTATATGGCTAGTCCCCTCAGCCAGCTTGCCTTGGGATCCCATCTTTGACTTATGAGGTGAGGATTCCAGGTAGGTTGCCAAGCACTTACATAGGTTCTGGAGATGCAGATTCTGGTCCTCTTGCATAGTACCGAGCCCTGTGTGTGTGTATGTATGTATGCATGCATGCATGTATGCTTGTTTGTTTTAATGGACAATTTCAAAGGGAAAACCAGCCCATGACTTTCCACTTGCCTTTATTTTCCTTTCCTTGTTTCCATGAGTGTGCACACACACCATAGCACACATGTGGAGGTTGGAAGACAATTGAGGGAGTTGAGTCTCTGACTCCAGTGTGCTGCTCAGTACATGGTAGCAAGTCCCTTAACCTATGGAACAACCTGGCCAGCCCTGAACATGTTCTGAGAAACTTGGAACTTTCCATCTGTAGAACCTTTGTCTTACACTCATCCCCATCTCTAGTTCCAGTGGCTTTCATATCTGTCAGGTGGAAAAATAGTGTCTGCCTGGTAATTTTCGTCTTCCCTTTTTAAATGTGCTGCAGGGAAGCTCTCTGAAGACATGTTTTGATGAGAACTTGCGTAGACTCTGTAGACGAGGTTATCAGTAACGAAACTGATGAGCCAGAGACCGTCCATGTTTTCATTTCCAGAGAGTGACAGATTAAACCAGCTGATTTCCCTCTGTCTGTCTGTCTGTCACGGCAGCACTGGCTCCCCGCCCCAGCCTCAGCTGTAGCAGCAGCTCTTTTTCACTAATTTAATAGACAGAAAATAGATTCTCATTTGGTTGTGAGAATCTTTTCGTTCTTTTTTTTCTTTATAACTTTTAATCGATTCACAAGATTTACATACTATTTTTATATGTAAGTTCCTGAAATATGCTAGTGTTCTTTGAATTGATAAAACATGTGAGTCTCTATGGAAATATATAATGTGTTTAGCTGGTTGTTGTTCTTTATTGTGGGAGTTGAGTTAACCATAATCAAGTCCAAAAAGAACTTTTGTCTCTGTCACTGAACCAAACTCAACATCTGGCGGGGAGAGTGTCAGCGACTGCAGGGACAGATGTTTCCTTGTTGCCTCAGTCTTCCCTTAGAGAACATGCTGATTGATTGAGCAACCTTCATGTGCTCAGAACTTGACTCTCCGACAAGTTCATTTCCAGCTGCATAGTCTGCTAGGAAGGCCTGAGACAGGAGATCTCAAGAATATGTTCCCTTCGGCCTCTTTATCTGGGTTCTGTTTCAGAGTGTACTGAGGATGCCTGTGGTCTCTTGCTCCAGAGAACTCTTTTCTTAGAATCTCCTGAGGGGGAAGCAGCTGAGATGGTTCCCTGGGTGTAGGGAGGGAAGGCTATGGTCTGACACATGTGTCATCCTGACTCCTCCACTCATAACTGTCAGCCAAGTCCTTCCTGAACAGATAGAAGTGGCCCCCTTAATTCAGGAGTGCCCGATACTCCTTTCCCTGCATGGTCTCTGTTTACTTGCTTTTCTCTATTGCACACACACGTCTGATCTCCATCTCCACCCTGGCCCATCTCAAACACCAGAACAATGTTCATCAAAAAGCTCTTTCTCAGTGAGGATTTTATAGCAGGGGGTCCCCCGAGATAGCAAGAGGGATGAGACACACTGTTCTGGTGAGGGGAAAGAAGCCTTGTTCGATACATACCTTCCAGTCCCGCAGCCCTACAGAGTCCTGGGGTGGTCATTTTCAGTGTTTCCTCCAATAGGAGTTCTGAAGGAGTTGCTTGGGCTTGTCCCTTGAACTCTGCCCCTGTGTGTAGGCCGTACATACGGTCCTCGGTATGTTAGTTCTCTCCCTCCACCTGTAGGTCCCAGAAATGGATCTCAGGTCAGCAGGCTCCTACCCACTGATCCACACGACCAGTCCCTTTCCCTTTTCTGTGGACACATAATAATATCGAATAAAGGTTGGTTGAGTAAGAGAACCCGAGAAGCTAAAGGGTTTTTAAGATGTTAGTAACTACGTACATACGTTTCAGGTGAAGCAGTCTCTAAATAGGACTCAGACACCCTTTGGTTACTTTAGCTAGGGGTAGAATCAAGTAAAAGACACTTTAAAACATTTTGTATGGCTAGCCGAGTGGAATTTGAGTCGTTACAGTAAAGACTCAGTCATCCACAGTTAGTATGCTGACAAATAATCTGAATTTTTAAGTATTTCAAGGACTAAGATCTAATTGTTTTTTTTTTTTTCTTTCTTTCTTTTTTTCGGAGCTGGGGACCAAACCCAGGGCCTTGCGCTCGCTAGGCAAGCGCTCTACCACTGAGCTAAATCCCCAACCCAGATCTAATTGTTTTAAGTAATATAACCAAAGCTGGGCTAGTGAATTTTTGTCCAGATTATTTGCTTTAAAGAGTGAATAAGAATTAGTGGCAGTGGTTAAAACAGTACTTTAAAATATCTCTGTAACAGCTTTCCAAATGTTCTAGGTTAAATGTTGGCCCTTGGGTTGGCCCTGGGTGTCTGGCCTGTGGCCCACTATGTCTTGGCCAGAGCTCAGAGCTATAGCTTCCGTCCTCCATTGTGTCTTAGAAGCTGTATCCTACTCTAGGTTCCCAACACTCACCTGGTGTTCTTTTAGCATTTGTTTATATTGCTTCATGTCCCCCCACCCCCACCCCCATGTCCCTGGAGACACCAGCTCTGTGAGGCGTGCATCCATGAGCAAAGGACTGAAATTTACCGACTGAAGCTAGAGCAGAGGTCACCAGACACTTTCCTCAGCTCTCTAAATTCTTGCCGTGTATCTAGCTTTTTGTTAGTTGCTGTGAGGGGTGGACACTACGGGGGTTAGGGTAGTGTACCTCCTGGAGTATAGTTACAGTGGAGGCGATACTCCCTAGAGGAGTGGCTGGTGTGGTCTCACAGGTGAACCAGCTCTTACTTGGAATCAATCACGAAGGAGTCGAAGGCGTTGAATACAGCAGTTGGCTCTCTCTGAATGTTGCTTTTTAATACTTTAAAAGTTTTCATTGTTATAGAGAAGAGCTGGAGTCTGATTTTTCCTTCTCCTTCATTTGTAACTGAAAGCAATTACGTTTCCATTAGGACTTTTAAATATCTGTGTGTGTGAGTAATCTGTGCTAAATAATCTTAGCCATGACCTATTGGGAAGCCTAGAGCCTATATTAGCTTTTGATGGCTGCCAGAGCAAATGACCACACTTTAGTGGCTGAGAACACTGGATTTATTATCCCGCGGCTGGGCGGAGCAGCCGTCTATGGATTACAGGCACGTGTTGGTGTTGGCTCTGCCTTCGATGGACAATGGGGAAGAAGGGTTCCTGTTTACTCAGGTTTCAGGTGGTTTCCTTGAAGTCATAAGGTGATCCTGTTTTCTGCTGGATGTAACAGAAAGGCCAGGCTGTTCCCAGCCTCTAAAGGCATCCACATTCCTTGATTCACAACCCCCTCCCTCTTTCCTCAAAGCCAAGGATGCCATAGCTCTCTAACCCACTTCCTTGAGCCCATGTAGCTGGACTGACTGAGTCCACCTAGATAATCCACGACCGTGTCACGCCTGTTTCAGGCTTCCTGTCCTTTATCACATCTGCAAACTGCTTTTTGCCATGTGAGGTCACGGACCAGCAGGTCCCAGGGAGAACAGATGTCTTTTGAGGCCAGCCCTGTGGCTCAGAGCCTTTGTTTTCTCTTATGTCATCTTTCTGTTACTGATTCAACACATAGACTCCGTATTTAGGTTACAGGAAAACTTGTCGTGGGAGTGTGAAAACCCCTATATTGTTTCTGATGGGTGATAATTGCTGGTTTTAATATAGCTTGGTAAAGAATGGCTACATGTCATCTTCTGTTGGGGAAGAACTTGGATTTGGGAATGAATTTTGAAAGCAGAATAAGGTTGATGGCCTTCTAGCTGGGAGGAAAGAGAGTAAAGGTTAAGGGGTGGGGAATGATGGGTCAGAGGGTAAAGGTTAAAGGGTTGGGGACTAGTAGGTCAGAGGGTCAAGGTTAAGGGATGGGGGATGGGTGGGGTCAGAGGGTAAAGGTTAAGGGGTGAGGGATGGGTGAGTCAGAAGGTAAAGGTTAGGGGGTGGGGATGGATGGGGTCAGAGGTTAAATGTTAAAGGGTCATGTTCTTCCACTTCTTTGCTCTCATCATTCGAATCTTCCCCTTGCACATCAGAACCATCCTCCAAGCTTCAGGGCCACATCATCAAAGAAGCCTCCCTTAATCTTCTCCATCAGACACCCAGAGTGCTTTGCTCCCGGCTATATCTTGTCTTAGTTAATTGCTTCATTGCTTCTCTTCTCAATTAAATTCTAAGTTGAGGAGCGAGACATTCCTCGATGCTCCACCCGTATTATTTACCCATAAATAATGGCCTCACCAGATGAGCGCAAGGGTTGATTGGGAAGCAAGTCGGAATGGAGTGAGGGCACTCATGCCAGCACGCACAGTTTCTAGGGACAATATTTGTTCAGTAAATATTTGCTGAAGAGTACGAGGAGTGTGGCTCTTCTGAAAGCACAGGGCTGGGCCAGGATGAGTAGCAGCTGCTTTACAGAGGGTGGGCTGTGGAACGGCAGCAAGCCGGGCAGAGGCATCGTCACGGGCATGATAAGGTGCAGAGAAGAAACCGTTGTGGGGCTGTGGAAGCAGGCCGGTGGGAAGGTGGGCTGGGTGGTGATGTAGTACAGGAGAGGTTGGTGTAGAAAGATTTAGAAGATAGATGGTGGTGTTGTGGTCTAAGATGATGACAGTGACTGGAGAGAGGAGGCTGCTAAGTTCAGGGACATCTTGAAATAAGATTACATGTTTGGGTTGAGGAAGAATGAAGTGTTAACTCACACCATGAGGAAGGATTTAAAATGTGAGTGTTTAAGAAAGAAGGGGAGAAGGTGGTGTGAGCGGCAGCAGGAGTTTGGGTGCCGCTGGGAGAGCCGTACCTGAGGCTGGAATGACAGACGTGGGTTATCAGTCCGGCTCCTGAGTGTAAGGGTGAGGAACACCTGTGAGGGGCCAGATTCCGCACAGGGAGGCTCTGGAAACAGGAGTGTGGAGTTGAAGCTCTGCAGTCTGTGTGTCATGAGACGTGGGATCAATCACAGAGCCGTGAGAAGCAAGGTCTTCCTTGCATGCCATCATGTCTTCCTGGGATCGTTGTTCATTTAGAATTGTGCTACCCAGAAACAGCAGCTCGAGAGTTGGCCAGTGTCTCCGTCCTCGTCTGTTCCCATTGGTTTTTTTCTAATGAGAGTGGGAGCTAGTTACTTTTGGTGGGTCATTCGGTTCCTCGGGGCACATCTGCTGTAGAGGAAGCGGGTCCATTCAATGTAATGTCTGGTGGCTGAATTTCTGAAGATGACAGTTGTTGGTGGCCTGGGCCAAAAGTGTGGATGGATCCTAATTAGAACAGGCTTTCCTCTCCTGGGAACTGGTTCTGTGGCTTTAAGAACTCCATTCCCGTGGGGTAATGACTTGCTATGCAAGCAAGGATGTCCACTGGCCCGTGACAGCCAGGTGAGGTGTTTCAAGCAAGCCCTGGCCTGTTCTATCCGCTGGAGTTGTGCAGCTTGCCTGGAGCTTGATTTCCACTAGACTTTGGGAGTGGGCTTAAGTAGGGTTATAAATCACATTTTGACGTTTACTGGCGTGGAAATGGATGCCTGGAGCCAGGTGTCTCAGTCTGAAATCCCAGCAGTCAGGCTGAGGTAGGAGGATGATGACTTCCAGACCAGCATGAGCTATTGACAGAGACTCCAATCTTAAGGAAAATAAAGCCAACAAGAGGATGCATGTGTGTTTGGGTTTTACCCGACTCATAAAATGCTAGCATGGGAAGAGTTTAAAAGAAATAATAGCGAAGGAAAACATAAACGCATTAATTTATACAGATGAAATTATTATCTAAAATCATAATACATTGTAAGAATTTATCTACCTTAAATCTCTGTTCGTTCTAACTTTCCTTCTTTCATTTGTCCATCCACAGTCACTGAGTACACTCCCTGTGTAGAGCATTAGGTGTGGGTAGATGTGGGCAATTAGGTGTGGACAGCTCAGTCCCAGCCCTGAGGTCTTCAGTCCAACTGATGGTTAGAGATCTGCTAATGCTAAGGGAGAGAGAAAACAGGTTTTATATGCAAGTAAGGAAGAATCACATTCTCAAAACATGCCATTGACCGTGGTAGGAAGAAACTAGGCCTTCTAGAAGTTGATCTAGGCTCTGAGAAGTAGGATCAGAGGGCTCAGTGCCTTCAACTTTAGGGAAGTGGCAAGCTTCCTTGTGAACAGTAAGCATACAGAAGTAAGGCAGTGGCATGCAAGAGAAAGCCTGAATTGGGGGGCGGGGGTGGGGGTGGCTGTCAGTCAGGAAATGCACAGCAGGGAAGTTGAATCTGTAGGTACTCTGCTAGGATAGAGAGGTCATCCAGGCTGAAGGAACAGCACGAGCCAAAGAAGGGGTCGCAGTCACTACTGCACTGAAAATTGCAAGCCCTGCAGATTGGTTGGCACGCTGACAAGGACCAGACTTAAAGGGATAGCCCACCTGCATCTATATGTTGTGTCAGGAAATGACATTGTTGGTTCCTTGTAGGCAGGTGGTGAGGGACAGATGTGTGGAAGAGTTGTATTGAGGTTCATATTTGACAAGGATACCAGTTAGAAAACTGGCCTTTGCTGACTGAGAGACGTAGCATGGCCAGTGGAGGGAAGAACACAAAGATTGGTTCTTGGAGACTCAGTGTGGGGTGGGATGTCATCAGCCTAATAGAGAACACAGCAGGGGAGGGAGACCTCTTTGGATCTATTTATTGTTTTGAGGAAACTCTGGAACAGCTGAGTCAAAGATGTCCATTGGCCAGTTGGGTATTTAGATCCGAGGTCACGAAAGGAGTTGTAATAAAAAGCAAAGCAAAAGTGGACCTAGAGAGATGGCTGGGAGGTCAATAGCACTGGCTGCTCTTCTAGAGGAACTGGGTTCAAGTCCCAGCACCGACATGTCAGTTCACAGCTGTCTAAACTGCACAATCCAGTACCGTGAATGCATGCATGTGGTATGAACATAACATGCAAGCAAAACAGCCATATGCATAAAATAAAATGAAGGAACAACAACAACAGCAAAAGCAAACAGTGTAAGTTAGGCTCCAAAGCAAACAGTTTTGTAATGTCTACAGAAAGTTTTGATGTGGTATAGATAGAGCCTAGGGGAAGAAGAGGAAGTGAGAGTCCAGGCCGGAGAACATTCAGGACCATGTGTTTAGACAAATTTGCAGTTCATTTAGAGATACTATTTTCCCCCACATACCTTAGTTTTTTGAATGAAATATGAAAATATTGACCCATGAAAAGCCTAATATAAACACAGAAGGACCTGTAGTGCGTTCGTCTTTGCCTGCCCTGAGCCCTGATGAGTGTTTGCTTTCTTGTCCTCAGCTGCTCCGAGGACTCCGGCCAGTGCTCCTGCCTGCCCCACATGATTGGGCGGCAGTGTAACGAGGTGGAGTCTGGCTACTACTTCACCACCCTGGACCACTACATCTACGAAGCTGAGGAAGCCAATCTTGGGCCTGTAAGTAGGGAGCTTCGGCACCTTGGTGGAACAGCACTTTGGGAGTCGTTACACGCTTCGTAAAGATGTCACTTAAGTATCCTTTAGATCTCGTCAGCCCAAAATAAGGGTGGGGCCATGCCGTGATACTTAAAATGTAAGTTGATCTGGAACCCGCAAGTAGACTCCTACAAAGCTTTTGGTTGGTGTGTCTACAAGAGTAAGAATTTTCTATTTGTGCTCCAGAGTTGTTTGCCGTAGATCTGACATCCCGTAGGCTCAGGCTTACTTCCCTTACCATCCCAGACTTGAGTGATGTGAATGCATCTGGCCTGTAGCCTAACTGGCTGCAGGGCTGGCGCTGGGTCTTTTTCCTACATGATTCGTTGACTTGCTCATCTTCACAGCATGGCTTCTGACTTGCAGTAGGGAAGAAAGGAACTGCCAGAACTCTTAAAGTCCTAGGCTGCCATCCCCTGATATTCTTTAGTCACTAGTTCCTAGGCTTGTTCACAGGGAGTGCCTCTGGGTGAGCAGAACTCCTCATAGACGCTAAGGGCTCGGTGGTGGCCATCTTTGGAGATGACCAGACAGCACCAGAATGGACTGACTCCTCATTAGGAAGGAGTCACCAGCATATCACACCCCCTTTGTGTACTTGGCAAGAGGGAAGGAGAGAGACAGTCCTGCCCAGGAAACTGCTAGATGCCGGAGTACCTCATCACTTCCAGACATGCTCAGAAGCTGTTTCGTTCTTCCCTTTGTTTAGCTACTAGTATGTCATGGAAGGTGCATCCTAGACTTTTGACTTCCATCTCCAACGTTACGAGGTGACTCCATGACAGAAGTAAAAGCAAACCGATTACCTGTGTATGTGAGGGTCAAGGGTAACAAACTTAAAGATGACTTACTATCTTAAGGGAGTTTGTAACTAGGAGACCGAATGTAGGCATGGTTTTGAATCTTTGGACTTCTTTGGCTATGAGGTGTCGGTGAATTCCATTTCATACAAAGAGTAACTAGTGTCCTCTTGTCCCCAGGGGGTCGTTGTGGTGGAGAGGCGGTACATTCAGGACCGCATTCCTTCCTGGACAGGACCTGGCTTCGTCCGGGTGCCCGAGGGGGCTTACTTGGAGTTTTTCATTGACAACATACCACATTCCATGGAGTATGAAATCCTAATTCGCTATGAACCACAGGTGAAGAAAGCCATCAATGCACATCATGGGGGGGGGGCATTACTCCTAGAACACTCTGTGACGATGAGTTTGCATTGAAATGGTACCAGCCACTTGTTTTTCTAACCTTCTCCATGTACCTTTTTGAATCCAACTTCTCAATCAGCGATCTCCTGTTTCAGTCCCTTACACTTCCTGCTGAGTTAAGGATATAATGGTCGTGTATCAAAAGCTTTCTTCCCTCTGAGGCCTGGCTGCCCAGTGGCTGTTCCCCCTAGTGTAGTAAAAGGCCCAAGGTGACATTATAATAGAAGAGTGGCACTGGAAGGTGGGAGAGTCATGTACAGGGACACTGAGCCTGGGCTTCCAGAGTATTTCCTAAAGACCCAGATCTAGGGCAGGAGTGGGACTTGCCTGTTTTTATGAGTGGGAATTTTTGTTAACTCTTTTTTGTTTGTTTTGTTTTGTGTTTTTCTTATTCTGTAGCTGAGGCTAACCTTTGAACTCAAATCTTGCCTCAGCCTCTTTGAGTGCTGGGATTAGAGATGTGTGCAAAGCAGGGTTGTGATCAACTGATCCGAAGGGCAGAAAGGAGATGTGAGGAGGGTTTTGAGCGCCACTCCTAATGCTAGACAGCAGATATGGTCAGAGCTGCTCTTGGAGAAAGGACCAGGATCAGAGCAGGCTTCCGACTGTGTATTGAACAGGAGGTTGTCCTTGTATGAGCTTCATTGGGAGGAAGCAGGTGTTAGGGTTGGGGCTGGGTAGTAACAGGAAGCATTAGGGACGGAAAGCAAACTGTCTGGTTCCTAATGAAGCTTAGTCTCTGCGGAGAGAGAGGTCTTCCTAACTGGACCGGTTGCAGTGGGCTAACACAGATACTCCTTTTGATTCTTCTGTTTCCCTGCTCTAGCTGCCGGACCACTGGGAGAAAGCTGTCATCACCGTACAGCGGCCGGGGAGGATTCCAACCAGCAGCCGATGTGGTAACACTGTTCCTGATGATGACAACCAGGTGGTGTCCTTGTCACCGGGCTCAAGGTCAGTGTGACAGTCAGTGGGGGTCTTACAGACTGAGTCACTGGCTATGGAAGGCCGTCTGTTGGATGATCACCATAAGCTCTTGTTTTTCTTCCCGTTGCTATTATTGGAAGCCTAAACGCTGCCTTTTTTCTTGTGTTTCTCTCTTGTTGGGGGACAGATACGTTGTCCTCCCTCGCCCAGTATGCTTTGAAAAGGGGATGAACTACACCGTGCGGTTGGAGCTGCCCCAGTATACGGCATCTGGCAGTGACGTGGAGAGCCCTTATACTCTCATTGACTCGGTGAGTACCAGGCTCCTGTCCAAACCAGAGAGCCCAGTAGAAAGTGCCCAGCCACCACCCAGGTATTGTGTGGAAGGACAGAGCTGGGCAGGGAAGCAGAATGGGCCCTCTCTTGCCTGTAGAGCTTCTTTGTGTACAGCTAGAAAATCCCTGACCAAAAACCACCAGTCCTTGAACATGAAAACCTACCAATCCTCACCCTGGAGTCTCTACCCTGGAAAACTCTTCCCCGCAAACCCTGTATATAAGCCTGTCTTCTGTCCAGTTACCCACCTCTTCTCCCCATAGCAGCGGCTGCCACCTTGTGTCTCCTACAATAAACCTCTTGAGTGAGGTACGTTCTGCAGTATGACTTTGGCTCCCAGCTGCCAAGATACCTTTTCCTTTAGAACTGTAATTCCTCTGTCAGAGAAGCCTTTCCTTCAAAGCCGTGAACCGCTTCCCTCACAGGACTATAACACTTACAGTAGGTTTCTACCTTTCTGGGAAGGTTGTGCTCAAAACCCCCACAGATCTGTGAACGGCTTCAGCAGTGGTTGTCTCAGAGCCCCACCAAGCAGCACGAAATCTGTCTCAACCTCTTTTGGCCAGAATATTTATGACTGGGAAGGGTTCTCTGCCTTAAGTCCTGAGTGTCGTCAGCTTCTCTTCCCAAAGCAGAACGCTGTTTGGTTTGGCGTGATTACTTGCCGTGGTTGAAGATGTGAGCACATCCATGGGGTCATTGTGCTGTTCTCATTCCCTTGTAGCTTGTTCTCATGCCCTACTGTAAGTCGCTGGACATCTTCACTGTTGGAGGCTCAGGAGATGGGGAGGTCACCAACAGTGCCTGGGAAACCTTCCAGCGCTACAGGTGTCTGGAGAACAGCCGGAGTGTGGTGAAAACACCTATGACAGATGTCTGCAGAAACATCATCTTCAGCATTTCTGCCTTGATCCACCAGGCAGGCCTCGGTAGGTGATCGAGCATCCGCAGAGGCTACAGTGAGAGCGTACAGTTAAAAGATCAGCGTAGCTCAGTTAGAGATCAGCGTATCTGGCACTAGGAGGTGTAGCGGGATACACGCCAGCATGAGGGATGTAATATCTTGAGTTTGTCTTTATTGTCATAAATGTTTTAGTGGGCCAGGGGTGGTAGTTGAACACTTTGAATCCCAGTACCTGAGAGGCAGAGACAGGCAATTATCTGTGAGTTTGAGTTTGAGACCAGCCTGGTCTGCCTAGCAAGTTCCATCCAGGACTCTATAGCAGAACCTTGTTTTGAAAAATAAAGTAAGATGGAATCCGCATTGAAGACATTCACAAAGGGGGTAACGTGATGTGGTTCAGTGTACACACTGCTCTTGCAGAGGTCCCAAGCTCAGTTCTCAGCACCCACACTTGGTAACTCATAGCTACCTGTAACTCCTTTTCCCAAGGGCCCAACAGCTCCTACTCTGTGGACCTCTGAACTCATCTCATGGTGTTCTTAGCTATACAGACATACACATAATTAAAAATAATTAAGAAATCTTAAATGTATACAAGAGAGGTGTTTTGTGTTATAAAAAAAAGATAAGAGGGAAGGAATATGTCTGTAGGTGTGGTAAGGTATGGGGAAAGAGGGTGCCTCCTCTGGGGGTCCATACTGAGGTATCCCTTACCCCTAAGGGACCAGCTACATGATGGTATAGTATAGAATAGAGTTTATTCCAGGCATGGGGAGGGGAGTTGAGGGGAGGGAAGAGAGAGAGAGCTCGAGAGAGAGAGCGCGTGCGAGCGAGCGAGGGCACACGGGGGGGGGCAGTGTAGAGGAGCAGAAGCTGGTCATGAGCACATGGAGGGTGGAAGGGGATTGGAGAGAGAGGGAGTTAGGGGCAAGGGGAAGAAGGCAAGAGAGAGAGGAGGGGGCAAGCAGCCCTTTTATAGTGAGTCAGGCACACCTGGTTGTTGCCAGGTAACTGTGGGGCAGAGCCTAGACTAAATGCCAACAAGAGGTAACTATGAGCATGTAGCCTGTCTGTAGGCTGTTGACATCAAGGACTGAGACTCAGGGAAGCGTTAGCTAACTGAAAGTCTTCTTCTCTAGGAAAGATCAGACCCGCTTCAAAGGTCTCAGGGGTTTAATGTCATCAGAGACTTGAGCTCCGGAGCTAAGGGGAGAAAACTTTAATGACTTCCTGCCTAGAAAACCGCTTTGATCTTCCAGGGCAGCTGGTTTGTTCCCTCCCAGTCAGCACAGGGGTGATATGTTTTTAAACTGTAGTTTTCAGAGCTGGGTAGGAGAGAGAGACAGGACCAGTTACAAGGAGGTGTGATGTCCTGCTTCTGGCAACAACCTCACTGCTCTGTTCCCTGCAGCTTGTGAATGTGACCCTCAGGGATCTCTGAGTTCTGTGTGTGACCCCAATGGAGGCCAGTGCCAGTGCCGCCCTAACGTGGTCGGAAGAACCTGCAATCGGTGTGCACCTGGTACCTTCGGGTTTGGCCCCAACGGATGCAAACGTAGGTGTCCTCAGAGACTTTGTGATGAGTTCCGGTGATGGTCCCGGGGATTCCCTGACTTTCAAAGGCAGAACTCTGCTCTGAACCGGATGGCATGAGCCCTGGGGCTCTGTGTATGGGGCTGGGCACACATGAAGGCACGTCCATCTAGCTAACGAGTTTTTGTTTGCCTTGTCTGCAGCTTGTGACTGTCATCTACAAGGATCTGTCAGTGCCTTCTGTGACGCAGTCACTGGCCAGTGCCACTGTTTCCAGGGCATATATGCTCGGCAGTGTGACCGATGTCTCCCTGGGTTTTGGGGCTTTCCCAGCTGCCAGCCCTGCCAGTGTAATGGCCATGCTGAAGATTGTGACACAGTGACCGGGGAGTGTCTGAGCTGTCAGGACTACACCACGGGCCACAACTGCGAAAGGTTTGTGGACACTACCTCACGAAAGTAAAGATAATAGAATAGGCGTGGTGACTTGGGGGCAGAGGCAAGATGATAGGGAGTTCGAGTCCAGCCTGGGCTACATAGTAAGGTCTTGTCTCAGAAAGAAAAGAAAAGAATGACCTCATCTTTGGCCAAGTAAACATTATCCTGGAAAAACCACAGAATTAATCTCCTGTGGGCTCCAAATAGCTCTTTCATTTTTGACTACCCCAGCAGTTTCTAAACACTTACTCATTTATCCAGTACATGTGTGACTTGGACTGAGGAAACACCCACATTGGTACTTTCTGGCTTGGATGAGAGTTGAGAAATACTGTTGTCCAGTTTGGGTCAAAGCAGAAACCTCAACCAAATTGGACTAGTCACTTTAAATGGCTTTTGTTATTGAAAACATTGTATGCACTCAGTTTCCCGGAGACAGAAAATGAGCAAAGTAAAGCTATCCTCCTGTTAGCAAATGTTAACTTAATAATTACCATGGATGCTAAACACCACCCTAGGTAGATTTTTTTTAAGGCAAGGACACAGGGTGTGCCACCAGCGATGCTAGCAGTTTCAGTCCATTTGTAAAGTGTGCAAGTATATGCTGTTCATTGCAGACTGAGAAAGGTGACGTACATTAGGGCCTGCTTTATGGGGTAAGAGTCTTTACCTGCCCCAAATTAAAAATATATAAATAAGTAAATGAATAAATAAATACCCCCCCCCCAAAAAAAAAACCAGGATGTGATATATTTGAGAGCTACGAACATCCCTCTTCCCTGTCCAGGTTTGGAACTTAGGTCACATCTGTAGAGAGCATCCCTATCAGTGTTGTTGGGTAAAGGCTGGATAGCGGATGTCTTAAACCCGTGGCCATGAGCTTGCTAACATAGTGTATCTCCTCTACTCCTCCCATTGCTCATATTCATAAACAGGCTTAGAAGAATAAGCCGGGTAAAGAAACCCATTTCCTTAAGGTAAAGAGAACATAAAGTCCAATGGCCAGGGCAGGTGGGCAGGCCATGGGGCAGGGAGGTCCACATGGAAAACTATTTCTCTGAGGGACAGTTAGTCAAGGGGACCATCACACTGATTCAGGGGTACAAGTGTTGCCCACATCAGCCAGCATCCACCAAAAACCTTGCTAATCAAAGTATTTGGTAGAGGAACCCCAAAACCTATTGAAACACGTCCTTCATGGGATTCTGACTAAAATTTAAGAATGTTTGTTGCTGCTCTGCAAAGTCCTGTGCAGGGAATCATGTCCTCCAGCAGAATGACACAGTTTCTAAGCCTTTTCTTACGACTGGGTCATGGCTCATTGTCTCCTATACCCACGGCAGGTGTCTGGCTGGTTACTATGGTGATCCCATCATTGGGTCAGGAGACCACTGTCGCCCTTGTCCTTGTCCTGATGGTCCTGACAGTGGACGCCAGTTTGCCAGGAGCTGTTATCAAGACCCTGTCACGCTCCAGCTTGCATGTGTTTGCGATCCTGGGTACATTGGTAAGTCATGCACTTAAGAAGCAGAGTCAGGAGAGAGAAGATGTGTCTTTGAGGTCCTTGTTAGTGAGGAAAAGATGAAGAGCAAACGAGTTAAATTCACTCAGGACGATCCTGCCCTTTCCCTGGTAGCATGTGTGGGTAGAGTCAGTCTTTGGATGCAGAAGATAATGGAGTTAAAGCAACAGGATCACCGGCATTTGAACTCATGACTATCCTTTGGGAATAGTTCCTCACTTTTAAATACAAGTAAAATTAGTTTCCTTGTTATATTCTTCCTATAACCTGACCTCTAGCAAGTGTCTAGAAGCTGTGAGGTGGCCCTGCAGTAGGCTAAAGAAAAGATCATATGGGGAATTGCCAAGAGCAGGATGGGTCATAGCTGAACATGTCCTACCATGTGTACTCAGTTTTCTGCTAACATTCAGTGAAGTCAGCCATTTGTGTGCATGGTGGGGTGGGGGGGCTCCTTTATTCTAGCCATGAAGCGACTGATTGACTGCTAGATAGCTTATACACAGCCTAAGAGATATTCCATGCATGTGATTTTACGGTTTCTTAGGAAACTGGCTCATCCCTGAGGAGCTCCATTCACAAAGGATCTCTGATTCTTCCCTTTATGGCTGATGCATGGGTTAGGATTTTAGCACCCAGCTACATGGACGTGATCTCATCTCTCTTTAGCTCCCGGCCTACTCCACCCACTATGACTAGAAGCTAAGGCTCTCCTACCCACTGTAGCTGGAGCCTCTGAGGCTGCTGTAGGAGTGTCGGGAGCACAGAATACCTTTCATACCTTTCCTTCACAGCGAGAGGCTAGCTGTTCCTCCTCACTGAGATCAGGGGCACTGGACTTGGTAAATTATGGACTGAAAGTAACGAATCATTACGTGGTTGCCCCCAGGACTGGAATGCCAGAGGACTGGTCAGCAGGCTTTTAGACAGGGTGAACTCATTCAAACTTAAGGGACTTGCTTAAGCTGCTTGGTTTTATCTCCCCATAGGCTCCAGATGTGATGGCTGTGCCTCTGGGTATTTTGGCAATCCCTCGGACTTTGGGGGTTCATGTCAGCCCTGTCAGTGTCACCACAACATTGACACTACCGACCCAGAAGCCTGTGACAAGGAGACTGGGAGATGTCTCAAGTGCCTGTACCACACAGAGGGGGACCATTGCCAGTTTTGCCAGCATGGGTACTACGGCGATGCTCTTCGACAAGACTGTAGAAGTAAGACGAATGTTTGTGTAGCGTGCACACCATGGTGGTTCTCACCCCATCCCCCACCCCCGCCCTTTTATCAGGACCTTGTTGTTGGAGTACTTACTTCACAGGGAGAAACCCTTGTTCAGCGAGGCAAAATTTCACAGTCAGCAAATGAAAGATGAGACTGAATTTTTTTTTTTTATCTCTAAATCTTCATTCTTTGAGCAAGACAAGTCTCAAGATGTGGCTCCGTGCCAGGGGAAGTTGTGGCTGTCATCAAGATAAACGCCAGGCAGTAGAGTGCGTGGTGATGGGTTCTTCCCACGAGCTTGCCGATTGGGTGGGTCTTAAGAGACCTGACTTCACGCCGTGGGTGGCTTCACCTTTCTGATGTCATTGGCAGAATCCAGCCTCTCTCCTCAGGCAGAGACACAAAGCTTTTAACAGGGGTAAAAGCTTTCTTTCAGACGTTATTATCTCTGTCTTATCAGATCAGCCAGGCTTTACTGGCGGCAAAGCCCAGAGGCCTCTGTTTTTATTTATAAATGTGTGGAATGTTGGGGACTCGAAGGACTGGATTCCTTAAAGTCTTTTTAGCTCATAGGGTTTCTGCTTCTGACATATGCCGTAGCTGCTTCCTGTGAGGAGTTTGAAATCACTGGATGTCTCAGTCCCCACTGGTGTGTTTTTATAATTTCCAGTTAAGCTTTTAAATTTTTTGAAATGGCCCCCATTTGAGTCCGTGTATCATCAAAACACGCAAGCAGCCATAGCTTGTGTGAACACACCACCTGCCTGGGAAGCGTCAGATACACGGTGTGTATCATGAGAACTTCTAAGGAATGGCAATCGTAGTATTTTCTTTTACTTTTATTTTTTTCCTTGTACATCAACATTGAGATTTGGAGAAGGAGAAGCCTAGCTGTTGGCATGGCGCTAACCTCTGCATGCTGTGTCCATGAATGGGACCAGATGGTTAACTGGATCGTGCTGTTCTATTTCAGAGTGTGTCTGCAATTACCTGGGCACAGTGAGGGAGCATTGTAACGGCTCTGACTGCCATTGCGACAAAACCACCGGTCAGTGCTCGTGTCTTCCGAATGTGATCGGGCAGAACTGTGATCGGTGTGCACCCCACACCTGGCAGCTGGCCAGCGGGACTGGCTGCGAGCCGTGCAATTGCAATGCTGTGCATTCCTTCGGGCCATCCTGCAATGAGGTGAGGGATGAGGGGCTGTGGCTGGGGCGGGGCAGGGGGACGGTGCCCCTGAGAGGCTCAGGGAGAGCTGGCCCATCAGGTGAGCAGGCCCCATTTGGAGGAAGGCCAGAGTGTAGACTGCTTGTCCTTCCTGACTGAGGCGGTGCTGTTGTGCACGGAGTCCCCATTTAACCCATGCATAGCGTTTCAGTACAGTGTCCGGCCGTGGATGCAGACTCAAGTGTTACTTGCTTTCCCTTTTCTGGCCCCCAAATCAAATAGTTCTCACAGTTGCTCAGGATCGCTGACCCAGGCTAAAAGTGGCACTGGCCCAGAGTTAGATGAGCCAGAGGTGGCCGAGGACTGATATCAGTGTGTGAAACTAAAAGTGGGGACCCTGCTGTGCTAGAGTCTATTCCAGGCCCCTTGTGAGAGAACAGCTAGGAGGTGCTGGTGTGGCGCCCTCTTCTATCTACACCACAGCTGTCCAGATTCCACTTGTGTCAGGTAACTGGGCTGGGGCAAGTTACAACTGGCTTCTCCACTAAGACCACCTGACAGGTCTGTATTTGGACTGCAGTTCACAGGGCAGTGCCAGTGCATGCCGGGCTTTGGAGGCCGAACCTGCAGCGAGTGCCAGGAGCTCTTCTGGGGAGACCCCGATGTGGAGTGCCGAGGTGAGGCCAGGCCCCAGGCTGATGGCTTTGGTGGATGGGTGAGACCAGGAGGAGCCTTAGGTCTACAAGGGCTTTTGGTAAACTCTATAAAGTGTAGTTAGAGTGATATCACAAGGTTGTGCTTATTTTAGGGGTGGTCAGAACTTCTCATCTAGCCTGTTGGATAAATATGATTACTAAAACAGAAGGTGTGCTCATTTCTTCAACCCCACACCAAGGAGAAGCATTTGTCTGGACACACAGTCAGTCAGGAACGTGTGCACATTCTGTAGTACACACAGTCATTTTTTAAAGTGATTTTCAGCAAAGGGGAGCTGTAAGAGTCATGGCAGCCAACTGATTTGTTTCTTTCTCTGAACGATGTCCTGTGGGTGGCTTCCTTGATGTACAGATATGGTTCCTCGAATAAGATCAGCCAGTTACACAACTCAAGCAGGCTCTGGCAGCAGGATGCTAATGCAGTGTTCACACCAGCGAGACTAGGAGGGAGTGGGCGATGTAGAGCCTTGCGTGAAGTGGATATGGTTGGAGTTCCCAGTCTTTTCTCTTTGGTGTGATTCAAGCCTAGATTCTCAGTTAAGCTGAGAGAAACGGGATTTTTTTCATAATACAAACTTCCTGCTGGGTGTGGTGGCTCAGCCTGTAAATGCTAACACTTAGGAGTCTGAAGCAGGAAAAGCAGAAGTTCTAGGCCAGGCTGGTCAACATAGCAAGAACCTATCTCAAAAAGCAAAAACAAACAGCCCAGCTTACTGAACCCTGTAAGTCATAAGGACTGCTTACCTTCTGTACCGTTGCCATTGTTTAACCAGGGAATTGATTTTCTACGCTGCTTAAACCATCTCCTGCCCATTCCCTCTCTTTCTTCCCTATTTTTTTTTATCTTTATTAACTTGAGTATTTACATTTCGATTGTTATTCCCCTTCCTGGTTTCCCGACTAACATCCCCCTAACCCCTCCCCCTGCCCTTCTATATGGGTGTTCCCCTCCCCATCCTCCCCCATTACCACTCTCCCCCCAACAATCACGTTCACTGGGGGTTCAGTCTTGGCAGGACCCAGGGCTTCCCCTTCCACTGGTGCTCTTACTAGGATATTCATTGCTACCTATGAGGTCAGAGTCCAGGGTCAGTCCATGTATAGTCTTTAGGTAGTGGCTTAGTCCCTGGAAGCTCTGGTTGCTTGGCATTGTTGTTCATATGGGGTCTCAAGCCCCTTCAAGCTCTTCCAGTTCTTTCTCTGATTCCTTCAATGGGGGTCCTACTCTCAGTTCAGTGGATTGCTGCTGGCATTCACCTCTGTATTTGCTGTATTCTGGCTGTATCTCTCAGGAGAGATCTACATCCGGCTCCTGTCGGCCTGCACTTCTTTGCTTCATCCATCTTATCTAGTTTGGTGGCTGTATATGTATGGGCCACATGTGGGGCAGGCTCTGAATGGTCGTTCCTTCTGCCTCTGTTCTAAACTTTGCCTCCCTATTCCCCGACAAGGGTATTCTTGTTCCCCCTTTAAAGAAGGAGTGAAACATTCACATTTTGGTCATCCTTCTTGAGTTTCATGTGCTCTGTGCATCTAGGATAATTTCTTCCCTGTTTTTAAGCCTATCTTTGGGTAAATATTTCCTATAGTTTCGTACATGCTCCTTGGTATGTTTTTCTTGTAGGTCTTTGTTTAACTCAAAATATAGGAATAACCTTCTCCTCTCTTGGCTACAATAACAAGAAATAAGAGATCTCCCCTGAGTTGCGATCTCACTCAGTATCTGACAGAAGCTGGAGCCTTAGCAGCAGGAGAGGGTACCAGTGGCAGGAACCTGAACAAATTGCTCCTGCTCTGATTTCTCAGGGAGGCTCGCAGGGGGATTATATGGGCACCTTAGGTCACACAGTCTGTTTCACACAGGGTGATGTTTATTGCACCCATCAGTAAGTACATTTCCGGAAATAGTTCTTTATGTGGGGTCCTAGTAAGAAGGTGTGACTTTTCACTTCCATTAGAAGGGCCTGAAAGTTGTAGGACCAGCCACTCTAACATGTCGAGGGATGTACCTGTCCTGCCTGCCTGCTGTTCCTTCTCTATTTATTTCCTTTTCCTCTTTAAAGTAACCGGATTCATAAAGAAACTGCGGAGATCATTATTCCGGGGTGGTCCCAGTGGCTCCAGTGCAGCAGGAAGGCAGGAAAATGGAGGGATTGAGGGCAGAGAGTGGGTTTCTTGGTCCAGCTGCCTGATTTCAATTCAGGTAGTGCCTCCATATTAGGAGAAGAGAATCCCGGCTCCTCTGCCCCACCCCACACGCACCTCTCTCAGTTTGGTATTCATCTCTCTGGTTCTCTAGTTCTGCATTCATATATGCATCTTATACATATATAGTTTTCAATATAATACACATAGAGTTTGCTTCTAAAAGTTTACTCTCCGCTCTTTCCACATTTTCACCCTTAGATTCCCATCCCTTCAGCCCAACAGAAAACAGCTTTTCTCAAGCCCCTTGGAAATATTTCTTTTAGGATGTGGGCTCAGGGAAAAACACCCAATTGAGAGTGATAGGCCCTGAAGGTAGACATTCTGATCCTCCTCTCTTCCTCCTAAACCATACCATCATTTCAACCTCTATTTCAGATGGAGGCGGGGAAGTTCCCTTTCCTAACGTATTAAAGGGTAGGGTAAAAGACCTTGACCTGCTTGTCCACATTGGCAGTTTGGTTATAAAATGTCATACTATCTTGAACATTAAGGTCTATGTTGTCTCCCCTCAGTGTCTGAGGCTAGACAGGGAAGGGGTTTTGGAAATTTGTAGAAGGGAGAACTGAGCTTATCACCATGATGGGTGAGTTGCTGCTAGAACTTGGTGTCCGGGAGCTGGAAAGCATGTTCTAAAGAGTGTAGGCCCTCGTTCAGGCCTTTAAACAAGAATATGTTGGGCCCCAAATGCTGTTGACACTCTATGAGAAATACGCAGAATTTACAAAGCCCCCATAGAGAAGACTGGAAACTGTAGGGAAAGGGATTCATTGCTAGCCCTGGGGCTGTGTGTGGCCTGGGTGGCAACAAGGCTGAGGGCATGGACAGCTACAGGGTAAGGCATAGCTCAGAGTTCTGTTTATACTGAAATGTTTGACAGTGGGAGGACCCCAGAGGGCAGCTAGGACAAGAAGTGCCATCGGAATGAATCGCCAGATATATTTTCAGTTGAAATGGTTTGTTGAGGGCACAAATGTAGACTTTCTGCTGCTAGGAAACAGTATGCTTATAGAAGGACTAAGGTCATAGCTAAGTAGTCTCCTTATGGGAAAAAATGCAGTTATGTGAAAGACAAATGCTTGGAGCCTCCGGCATACAAACGGTTGAATGTTGCTATTGTCCAGGCAGCGTGGGGCTCTCGGCCTATTGTGCCAAGTCTGAACAAGCCCACCACTGTGCTGGGATGGAAAGTCTCATCTACCCAGTGCTGAACGAGCTGGTTCAGTCTTCAGCCTGAAGCTTTGTTCTGTGCCCTGTAGGGGTTGGGGTCACAGGAGGAATCTTTCTGTCCATTCATAGATGGCAGAGGGAAGACTGCAGTGCCCATGTAGGGCCGCAGGCTCCCTGAAAGGCCAATGGCTTTCTAATCGGCAGAACTACAACACCAAGGCATAGGTGAGGGCTTGGGGTGGTGGGCTAGGTGATTCTGTACCTAAGTACTTGCCTCCCATATGGGAGGACCCATTTCTCAATAGAGAGAGAGAGAGAGAGAGAGAGAGAGAGAGAGAGAGAGAGAGAAAGAGAGAGAGAGAGGGGAAAGTCATGCATTCCCTGCCTACATATTCATCTTTAGAATGCCTACATTCTTTTCTTGGGGTTGAAATGCACAATCCCTCTGCTTCCTGCTCCCTCTCCCCTTTTTGAGATAGAAATTCATTTGGTCTAGGCTGGCCTTGAACTCCTCATCCCCAGGTTTTGACTTCCCAAGTGCTAGAGTTGCAGGTGTACACTGTCAAGTCTAGCCTGTCCAATTTTCATTGTTATTTTCATTGTTATCAGGAAGTAAGACTGCATTGAAGCTTTTCCAGAACGGTAACTCCAGTTAACAAGCAGTCCTGTATAATCCTAATAACATTAGTAGAGTTGACAAAACAAGCCAGTTTAGGCTGAGTTAAAAGTATAAAAGCAGGTTTATTGCAGGCAGCTCTTGGGTGGGTTCACTGGTCTCAGAAAATGAGGCCAGGAATATTGCCATGCAGACTGGGGTTAGAGACAGAGACAACACATGCAGAGAAGAGGGAGGGAGGGAAGAAGAGAGGGAGGGAGGAAAGGAGGGAGGGATCTGGGATAGCCAGTGGGGCCTCTTATCCACAGCACACATCTGGCACACCTAGTGGCTAGGTCCCTGAGAGCAGGCGGTGGAGGTGGTTGTATACTGACAGAGTTAGGGTTGGATGTCCCGTGTGTGGAGCTTAGCAAGCTCGTGACCCACAGAGTGTGAGCTTTGCATTCATTTCCTGAGAGGTTGTCTATGGCTCCTTTGTGCTCCAGTGCCAGTCTTGATAGTCAGGACAGGCAGCAGAGCCTAACGTGTGGAATCTTCAGTCTCCACTTAAAAGCTGTGGACCAGAGACAGGATGGGGACCGAGTCAGGCTCCTTTTAGCCTTCATTACAGAACTGAAGTTTTGCAGCCAAGGCCACAAAAAAAAAAAAAAAAAAAGAGGAAGGGATAGGAATGTCAGAAAAATGTAAGCTGTCTATAAGAGGATGAAAGAATTAAGATTTCCTTGCTATCAAAACAGTTTTTAATATTTGGGGGTGGCTAAGGCACACATAAGTGAATGAAAAACAGAACTAAAAGGGAAAACACATGACTGCTCCTAGGTTTGGTGGAGGAGAAAGTTTATTGTAGATAAAAGGGAGAGCACAGCCAGAGTTGTAGACATCTGGGAGAGCCCACTGAGGCCATGACCCTGACCCTGAGGAAAGGAAGAGAGAGGGAAACCAGGGTTGGCCGTCAGGAGGCCAAAGGTACAAAAAGGCAGATGACCAAGATGACTGGATTATATCGGGAAGAGCTGGAGATCTCATGGTAGAAAGTGGGGTATGCCAACCATATCCTGTAACAGGAACTGAGGAATGCTGGGAGAACCCGAAGGCCAGGTCCACTTTGTATGCTAAATGGGCAGGCACTTCAGCCATTTGTCCCAAATTTGAAGCTTAATAATAAGGAAGTTGGAGACTTACAAGAGTCTGTTCAGGCCTTCTGTCATACGATTTCTGGATATGAAACTCACGGTCATTCCTATATACTTATCCTTTTAGTGAAATAGAAATTTTCATGCCAACCCTCATCGAGCAAGCCATTGCCCTTGTAGCATGGGCTGGGTCATGGTAGGAAGTTTGGAGCAGCAGATAACCTATGACCTGATTTCCACTTTGCATCATCTGTGTTCAAAATCAGATTTCAGTTTCCAAACGCAAAGGAGAACAGTCTTATAGGTTCTTACAGGTGTACAGTGGAAAGTGAGTAGGCTAGACCTAATGGTACATACTTGTAACCCTAGCTCTTGGGAGGTAAAGACACGAGGCCAAGCAATTCAAGGCCATCCTTCATTCACTACATGAGTTTGAAACTAGTTTGAGCTTCATGAGACCTTCTCAAAAGGTATTCCTTCCTAAACCAGAAGCACTTGATGGGTTATTTGGGGAAAACGGGGCACACGACGCATTTTTAGAGAACCTTTTTAATACCGATCACTTTTTAGGTATATAATACACATATCCTTAATTTTATGGATGTGTAAAATAACCAGTGCAGATGAATAGCTTCTTTGTCACTGCTGACAGATCTCGGGCTCAGAGCGTAAGTAGCTTACCCGAAGCCATGCCTCTAATAAGGGCAGAACCAGAGGCCAGGCCCAGGCCTTGCTCTTGCCTCGTGCCTGGCGTTCCTGTTGGCAGCCAACACTGAAAGAGAGGAAATGACTGTCCTAGCTATAGGGCATGGACACCAGTCAGGTCACAGTGTGCCATGGAGAGAGGCCCCCAGGAAACAATTTTAGCTTGAGTTATGAGGAGGTTCGGTTCCCGCAGATAGCAAGAAGTCTTAGTGCCAGGTTGGCCAGGGTGGACTCTGCAGTGGGCAGAGGAGGCCCAGAAGAAAGGGAAGGCTGTGAGGAAGCAGGGACCTCATCACATGCATAAGAAACAGCTGTGTAGGTGAAGTCCCACTGTGAGCGTAGTGGCTAGTGCTTCCTCTGGGTTTCAGAGGTACTGAAGTTGGTGCAATATTGTTTGTAGATTTTCAAAAAAAACAAAAGAAAACAAAACCTTAGTGACAGAACAAAAAATATTTAGAAATAATAAGAGTTGGGTTTTTGTTGTTGTTGATGATGATATTTACTAGTTTTAAATATATGCATGATTAAAACTTTTTTAATAAAAGCCAGTTGGATATCTCTCTCTCTCTCTCTCTCTCTCTCTCTCCTCACTCTCACTCAGATTACATCCTTTGAGCAGGTTTTATTCCCAGAACATTGAAACCTTACCTATGATAACAGCTACTACCTCATACAGTAACACCTACCACACATTCACTCTTGGCACATTCCCAGCAGGTCAGCCTTTCTCCGCATGATAGCGGCTGTCAGGGAATACTGTGGAAGTAGTTGCCAGCTTATAAATGTACTCAGTAGAGAACATGAAAGAACATGTCATCTAAAATCTTCTGCAAAAATCTATGGAAAGCAAAAACTGCTAGGTGCCATTCCTTTCTTTCTCGTGGTACAAAACGCTGTTTTTGTGGGCTGTGTGAGCATCTCTTCAGACTTCTTCAGTCATGACAGGCGTGCAGTGGATCCTCGTCCAGCCCTTTGTCAAAGGAGATGCAGTCGTTAACTGGTTATGGGCAGGGTCAGCATCTTTGAAATAGCTACAGGCAGCAGAAGTCTGCGCAGTTTAAACTCCTCCACAGTCAAAACTGTGGGCTGCTGCTGTCCTTCTAAATGTGTCTTAAGCTGTTTTATCCCCTGGTACCACACAAGAGCAAGCCCTAGAGTTCTTTTAAGAGTCAGACTTCAAAAGCAGTCATTTGAGCAATAGCAGATCCTACCTAGAAGTGCAAAGCTCACCCACTGTCTGCCACCGAGAGGACCATAGCTGCTTGTTCCTCAAATAGGCTTTTGTGATTTTTTTTAAAGAGCAGCCAGGTCAGCTGTATCATAGGTTAAGACCCCCTGTGACTAACTGACATGATACTTACAGTCTTGATTGACATGATTCAGCGCTGCCTTCCATGAATCCATCTTCAGATTTCTTTATTTCATTCATCCTATCTGGATTAAAGGATTCCCTTTCTCTGATGTTCAGTTTGTCATAGCGTTTTATGTACTCCTTGGAGCAAGTGTGGGCGTGCATGTGGGAAGGGACAGCCTTCACTGCTCTTTCTCAGGAGCTGTCCACCTTGTTTTTTGAGATATGATTTCTTTCTCATTGACTTGGAGCTCACTATCGTTCTCTAGGGGCTGTCACCTCACCCCCTAAGGGCTGAGTTATGACCTCTGCCATCACTCTGGACCTTTTCATGGTGGGTACTAGGGACCAAAGATGGCCCTCCTGTTTATGCAGCAAGCACTTACCTAATACACTTTCTCTTGGTGACCTGGAACACTTCTACAGAGTATCATACCTTTGTATGGTGTATATGGATGGATTCAGTGTGGTTTCCTTTTAAAGGCCCTTGAAGGTATCCAGACAGGGGTAAAACTTTACAGGTGATGAATTAGCATGTCTCATGTGGTCCCCCAACATCCCACATGGTGTAGTCTCTTGAAAATTCTAAGGGGCAGCACGTATCCTCTCTGCATAGAGGAATGGAGGTGTCCCATGTGCTTCCCTAGCTGTGCTGGGAAACACCAATCAATTTTTCTCAAGGGGCAGCTGGTTGAACTCCATTTACCAGGAGATCGGTCAGCTGTTCAGAAACCAGAGTCTGAAACGTCAATGTTTGAATACAGCCATCACTTGGTGGGTGTTTGGTAGTGTCTCTGGCAGTTCCTCTGTTTGTTACTTAGTTTTGGACATCTGAGAAATACCAATGACACTCTTTTTTTTTTTTTTTTTTACTAACTTGAGTATTTCTTATATACATTTCGAGTGTTATTCCCTTTTTCGGTTTCCGGGCAAACATCCCCCTCCCCCCTCCCCTTCTTTATGGGTGTTCCCCTCCCCATCCTCCCCCCATTGCCACCCTCCCCTCAACAATCACGTTCACTGGGGGTTCAGTCTTAGCAGGACCCAGGGCTTCCCCTTCCATTGGTGCTCTTACTAGGATATTCATTGCTACCTATGAAGTCAGAGTCCAGGGTCAGTCCATGTATAGTCTTTAGGTAGTGGCTTAGTCCCTGGAAGCTCTGGTTGCTTGGCATTGTTGTACATATGGGATCTCGAGCCCCTTCAAGCTCTTCCAGTTCTTTCTCTGATTCCTTTAACGGGGGTCCTATTCTCAGTTCACTCTTACGCTGATAATCTGCTGGCCTAGGCTGTGACTTAGTTACACCATCAGTAAAGGACTTTCCCAGATGATACCCATCCTTGATGAGAAGCTGGACTTCTTGTAGACCATGTGATGACAGCAGTCATATATTTAGATGGTCTCTTCCTCTCTACTGGAGACTCTTGATACTGTCATTTAAACGTTTTCTTCTTTACCTGCTCAAAATTAAAGCCTCTAACTACTTTTCTCAGTAGGAACTTTCTGTCATCACAGCTGTGCTGTCACCAGCCCACCCAAAACCCACAATTCATATGGCCCTTTTTTTTTTTTGCCACAGATAATTGTTTATTATTGAGTATAGAAGAGAATAAGATGGTAATGTGGGAATATACTTATTTCCTTTAGAATGCAATCCAGGTACTGTTTTAATTAGCAGCTGACACAAGTTTCTAGAACATGTATCCCCCATGGAAAATTACAATGATGTTTCCCAATCATGAACAAAGGAGGAGAGAAAGGTAGTTTTTTTTTTTTAGAGCCATGCAGCCTTGATTTTAATCCCCCACATACTCCATTTTATCTCCACACATGTTTCTCTAAGGTAAACACATTGAAGGACATGACGAGGGGAGGCTATGATCCTCCAGGGCTCTTTAATTGATGTGAATGAAGGCTGAGCTCAGAGCACGTGTGTCTTTAGAGATCAGAAGATCCAGCTGCTGGCAAATAAGCAGGTTTTGAGAATTCACAGAACAGGAGGCTGGGGCTGGCTGCTCCAGAAGGACTCCTTGCTGTTGTTGAGAAGTCAAAACATGCATTCTTACAGGGATCTGCTAGGAAAGGGGCACTTCGAGGTGTAAGGTAGCCATCAGTTCATGACTGCATCTGGTATTTGAGTTTTTCTGTGTATCTTAGATACACACCATCATCCTTGGGAGCAAACAACACAAAGGATCCTCTGAACATGCACAGAGGGTGTTTCTGGGAGAATATTTGAAATGTCTCTTTAAAGGCAGGCTGGGAAAAGCTTTGTGAAATGAGCCCTTGGAGTTCCCAGATAAGGAAAAGCTACAGCTCCACATTCCAACTCGCCCTTCATACACTTCATACTCAGATTAAACAGCTGCTATTCTGTCCTGCCCACCAGTGTATGATCATGGTTACAGTGGTGAAACCACCATGGTCCTCATCACCACGATGACTGTGATATGGCCCTTTTTAAACACGAGCTCATTTTGGTTCTTGTGTTTAGGTCGTTTTGAGCTTGGGGGACAGCTGCATATTAATTACCACATGAAATAAACTCATTCTTAAACCTTAACAGTGCAAGCTCTTCAGCCACCCTGTTAGCCGAGCTCTTCCTGCTCACTGAAAAGCTGACAGAGCCTTGGCCAAGCCTTTCCCTCATTTCTCTGGGTTGTTACTGCACATTCTACTACAGCGTCCCACTGTGAAAGTGATTCGAAGTGAAGCTTGGCCTTTGCAGTCCTCTGTGACTTTGATATGCTGCTTGCCACCCCTCTCAGCCCCCCATGTATCCCTGGCCTGGAACTCTAATATCTGTCTGCTGGGATTAAAGGTCTGTATCACCACCACTTACTCTTCTAAGGGGAGATAAACTCAGAGATTGACCCTGGCACGAGATCCTTCGAGGAACCTAGAGGACAAATGGTCTACAGATCACTCGCAGCTTAAGTGATGTTTGGTTTGATAAAGCATTGCCTTCCAAAACCAGGAAAAGCTAAATGCCTGGTGCTTGGAAGGTTTAGTTCTAAATCATAAGTACACTAAGGAAAGCATATTTTACAGTCCTGAAATTTACTAGAATATGCTAAATTTTAAATTTTTGAATGAGCTATTATTGGAAAATTTACAAAAACAAAACCAAGACAAATAATCGCTCTCGCTCTCGCTCTCGCTCTCACTCTCGCTCTCGCTCTCGCTCTTGCTCTTGCTCTCTCTGCCTGTCTGTCTGTCTGTCTCTCCCTTTATCCAGTGGAAGTGTGATCAGGTACCTTGGAGAGGAGACCACAAACACGTAGGGACAGTTAGGGACAAGGGAAGTGGCTGTGGAACTATTTAGTAAAGAGTTCTTGCTGTGTACGGAGTGCTCTCATGAGTGGTTTAGAAAATTTACAGATGTGGAAGCCCCAACTCCTTTCCAGGACTGGATTTTTTCCCCCTTTGTCCTTCCCCTTTCCCTGCCCTAGGACACAGGGTTTGGGGGAAGACAAGAGTTAGCCTCCACCCATCATTCTGTTCTGTGGCGCTGGCTGGGCTTCCTTGTTAAGTATGATAGACAGATAAGGGAGTAATATAAAGCACCTGGTGGCAAGTGCCAGCCAAATCCTCCAGGCTGCAAACACCTTTGTGGGTGAGGAGTTGGACATACGTGCTCCTCGGGACTGCCAGCCCAACTGAATCTGGATGGTGCTCCAGGAGAAAGTGTTGAAGTGGCAAAGCATAGCTGTTGATGTAGAGAAAGTTGGGTTTTGTGCTTTGTCACAGAGGCACTGCCTCTCTAGCTGCCTATTTCTCATACTGATATGTGAAATGCCTCTTGAATGAATAGGTGACGTTAGGAGCTCATTTGGTAAAGGCTATTGAACTCCTGAGTACAAGTTAGTTTTCGGCATGGTGCCGTGTGGGAAAATGACTTAAGACACCCGGGCCTCTTCCCTGGGAGTCCACACTCTGCCTAGGGAAATAAGAGGGCATATTTATCTTACTTCCACACCTTTACCCGGAATGGACTTCAGGCCAGGGAGGCTTTGTACAGATTCTTGTTCAAACTCTACAAATTCTGTGACACGGCAGGTGTTGATGGAAAGATGGCGTGGTTCTGACCTGTGGTTCAGAATTCTGAGCAAGGGCGAGAGGCATATGTATGATAAGCAATGTCAGTCAGCTGTTGGCCAGAAATGCTGGTTTTCCCGTGCCTGGCAAGATTTCACCTTCTGCCATTTGTCTGTGGGTGAGGTACCAACTACGTTGAGTCGGTCATAGAAAAAGGACCAAGTGGTTTCCGAGATGCCCCGGGGTCACTTCTGACATCTTTGTCTGTCTGTTGCTCACACCGAGGGAGGATTTAGTCACAATGGCAGACACCAGGTGGATTGTCTGCAGCGGAAGCGTTTAAGCTGGAGATTTTGGTTTATTCATATTCCCTTGAATTTGGTTTTCTGTTGACCTTACCAAGCACGTGTTACTTCGTTTTGTGGGCAGGTGGGCTTGATTAGTTAGGCGCCAGTCCTTTAGGATGTATCTTCTGGCAAAGGGCTCACTCCTGCAGTCTGAGCCGTCTAGACTGTTGTGTTATATGGGAGCTCAGACTTGGAAGCATGGGTGGGATATGGAGGCCAAGATGGGCTCTGGAGATGCAGACTCCTAAATCATTTCCTTGCTGTGAGACTTGGAGCAGACCATACGATGTCTCTACCTTGGTCTCTGTTTTGCCTAGATACAGGGATGGTGTGAGGGCCAAATGATGTTATATACGTGTTACACATATGCAGTGCTTGGCACAAAGTAAGTGGTTAGGCAGGCTTATCTACTGACCTTTTAAATTGCCATTACTCTTAAGAAAGGGTCAGTGGGTTAAGCCATGTGGGCTAGTGCAAACCACTTGTAGGCTGTAACTGTGATTGGGGATTTTAAATACCAGATTTTGTCACTAAAGCTTGTAGTGTTGTCAGTCAACTAGCATTTCTGTTTCCCTTGCAGCCTGTGACTGTGATCCCAGGGGCATTGAGACACCGCAGTGTGACCAGTCCACGGGCCAGTGTGTCTGTGTGGAGGGTGTTGAGGGTCCACGCTGTGACAAGTGCACCAGAGGGTACTCCGGGGTCTTCCCTGACTGCACACCCTGCCACCAGTGCTTTGCTCTCTGGGATGTGATCATTGGTGAGCTGACCAACAGGACCCACAAATTCCTGGAGAAAGCCAAGGCTTTGAAAATCAGTGGTGTGATTGGTCCCTACCGAGAGACCATGGACTCTGTGGAGAAGAAAGTCAATGAAATAAGAGACATCCTGGCCCAGAGCCCAGCAGCGGAACCACTGAAAAACATTGGCATTCTCTTTGAGGAGGCAGAGTAAGTAGTTAATGAGCTGAAAATCACTCACGGAGGCTTTTAACTTTTGAAAAGCAAAGATTTCCTGGAGCAGTACCTCTGCTAGGTTTTCTAGTCTATTACACACGCTCTGGGCCCCTTGTTTGTCAATGGCGTTGGCTGTGAGCAGGGTAGAGTGTGAGGCTCAGTGCTCCACTCTGCTCTGCTGCAGCAGAACTGGACCTGAGATTGGCGGATGATCCATAGAGTCTCGGCTTTGCCACATGTGAGGCTTTGAACTTGGTGGCACGTTGATTCCTGGTGCTCTCTCTTACTGTAATACAAGTGTAGTACAAGGATATTACACTTAAGAAAAATTATGAACCTTGATTGTCATTTTAAGTATTGCTACTTTACTAGGGAACTCCCATCACCACAAATATGACCCTCATTCCCAAACTATTTTTCTGTTCAGCTGTTGTCTCATGGAAGGCATCATTGGTAACATCGTGAAATGTCTGTATGGAAACAGCTTCCTCGCTGGGCTTCCTCTGGGTATTCATTTCTTTAATACTGCTAGTTTTTACCAGTTAACGCACTGAAAGTGCATCAAGTCCTGGGTTTGCTCCCCAATCCAGTAAACATATTACATGTGTATTAAAAACCGTTGATTTGTATGTGGGTAGGCGCATGCCTGCTATGATATACATTTAAGGGAAGTGAGGACAACTTGGAAAGTCTACCGACTACCGTGTGGGTCCTGGCATCAAAACATGGGTCCTCATCAGGCCTAGCAGCAAACAGCTTTTCATCTGCTGAGCCAACTCGCCAGCCCCAGACAGATGATAATTTTATTGTTTGTTTGTTTCATTGTTTTTTTTTTTTTTTATTCTTTTTTTTTTTTTTTCAGAGCTGGGGACCGAACCCAGGGCCTTGCGCTTGCTAGGCAAGCGCTCTACCACTGAGCTAAATCCCCAACCCTGTTTCATTGTTTTGAAGACAGGATTTCTTCGTGTAGACCAGGCTAGCCTCCAGCTCAGAGATCTGCTTGCCTCTGCTTCCCAAGTGCTGGGGTTAAAAGTGCGTGCTGCCACCACCAGGCTAGACATTTTTCTTTTTTTTTTTTTTTTTTTTTTTTAAGATTCATTCATTTATTATATATAAGTACACTGTAGCTGTCTTCAGGTACACCAGAAGAGGGCATCAGATCTCTTTACAGATGGTTGTGAGCCACCATGTGGTTGCTGGGAATTGAACTCAGGACCTCTGGAAGAGCAGTCGGTGCTCTTAACCGCTGAGCCATCTCTCCAGCCCCCGACATTTTTCTTAACTGCAATATTTTTGAGATCTGAAAAGAAATGAAAGCCTTTTTGAATCAGTCAATTAATAAAAGTGAAACTCAGAAAAAATTATTGTATATACTCAGTTCTACCAAATCCCTTAACCCTTTTTAGTGCCTGTTCTCTGTGTTGGGTCATCTATGGTATCAGTAAAACCCAGCCCTCAGGTCTTCTCCAACACTTCTTTGTGGCATGTGTACACACAGGTATCATATATTACACACACACACACACACACACACACACACACACACACACACACACACATTCCTTAAGTACAGTCTCAGAGAAATGACACGGAAAAAAAAGGAGAGGGGTTTAGATTCCAACTGAAACACTGTAAAGGCCACGTGTTTCATTCTCCGGAGACTGTGACCCTTTTTCAGCCTTTTTCTAAGTAAAGGGGCGGTGGTTTTGTGGAAGGAGGAGTTGGTGCAGCTTTGCTTGGTATAGAATCTGACAGGATGCTTTAGGCGGCTCCTGCTGCCTCTGTGGTGGGTTGCAGCATTGTGTTGTCTGAAGGAGAGCCCTGAGGTGAGGTTGACAGGAAAGGTTTTTGGCAGTTGGCTGGGAGACAGTCCTACACTGGAAGCCTGAGTTGGGGCTTACTGGGCTTACAGCTGCCTACATTGAGAGCTCACCCTTGTTCATTTTACCTCAGAGGCTTAGACTACCTCCATGTACACGCACATGCGCACGCGTGCGCGCACACACACACATACACACATACATGCACAGCTGAGGGTTCACTTGTAATTTTCTTCAAAGTATTTGAGGATTATAACTGAGCTAGTCTGAAGATGAGGGGCGAGGGATTGTACTCGTGGAAAACCTACATGTCAGACTTTGACGGTTTGGGCTGGTTTTAGGTAAGCTTACTTTTCTTTTTACAGGAAATTAACCAAAGATGTCACAGAAAAGATGGCTCAAGTAGAAGTGAAATTATCTGACACAGCTTCACGGAGTAACAGCACAGCCGGAGAGCTGGACGCACTGCAGGCAGAAGCAGGGAGCCTTGACAAGACCGTGAACGAGCTGGCAGAACAGCTAGAATTTATCAAAAACTCCGATATTCAGGGTGAGAGCTTTCTGTGCAGAATCCTCAAACCTCAATAATAAATAACTGTGTGTGTACCCTCTTAAAACTTTATTTTCTAAAAATGTGTTCCAAGTTTTAAGTCTTTACTATTTGAGTCTTTGGCACAAATGCGGCTTAAAGTTCTTGGTTTTCCAGAGTGGGACCTGGGGAGAAGACAGAGTAGAGGCCCAGCTGCGCTATAATGTGGTCCGTTTCCCAGTGTAACTCCCTGGCCTTTCCTTAGACTCCGTGACTACTAAAATTTGTTAATTCTACAAGTCCTTTTGCATTTGAGATTACTACTGCTGCTTAGAAAGTACCTTGAAAATATTTTTTAAAAGATTTATATATATGAGGACACTGAAGTTTTCAGACACACCAGAAGAGGGCGCTAATCCTATTACATGTGGTTGTGAGCCACCATGTGGTTGCTGAGAATTGAACTCAGGACCTCTGGAAGAGCAGTCTACACTCTTAACCCCTAAGCCATCTCTCTGGTCCCAGAAAGTATTTTAATTATTAATATCATGGGCTGCATAATCTCCTCCCCCAAAAGCAAAGGTGCAATACGTTAACAACACAATTAACACATTATTCATTTTGTCTTAGTGGTCCCTACAGCCAAAATGTACTGTGCTTTTTATGTATATAATAATTGTTTGAATGGACCCAAGCAGATAAATAGAAACAGTCACCTGGACATCTCCAGGCTGCCTGACACCAGGATATTTGCCTAAATAAAGAGACAACGTGTGCATAATGGCTTGACTCCTCCTTTCACACCAGGTTTGTCCTCCAGATTCTGACCAGGTGCTGATGGGACATAAGAGATTCATTGTTCATTATGGAAACTCTGCTTCCATAGTTTTTTTTTTTTTTTTTTCCTTTTTTTCCCTTGACTCCTAAAGCCTTACATACAGTATAAATCAGGACAAGATACCAAATATGGGCACTGTTTGGTGAGGACCCAGAGACAAGGAGGTTAACTGTGGGCAATTTCCTTTCCTGTCCTAGGTGCCTTAGACAGTATCACCAAGTATTTCCAGATCTCTCTTGAGGCAGAAAAGAGGGTGAACGCCTCCACCACAGACCCCAACAGCACTGTGGAGCAGTCAGCCCTCACCCGAGACAGAGTGGAAGATCTGATGTTGGAGCGAGAGTCTCAGTTCAAGGAAAAGCAGGAGGAACAGGCGCGCCTTCTGGATGAACTGGCGGGCAAACTGCAAAGTCTAGACCTGTCGGCTGCTGCAGAGATGGTGAGGCTTGGAGTTTGGTCTCCTTTTCTGTGGTTTTTAGGAGACAAAACAAGCACAAACCTTCTGCCTTGCTCCAGTATTACTGTTTGCAGACCTGTAGGGGTGACTGCAGGGCTCAAGGTGCTGGGCTACACAGCCAAGCTTGAGGGAAGCACGGGGAACAGAGTATGTGCTTCCCAGCCTGCTCCTGCCTCCAGCTGTTCGTCTGTGCAGCCGCTCCCCATCTCCTATGTCTGCGGAGGGACTTCTCTCTGAAACTAGATTCTTTTTATAGTGTGGCCTTAAAGAAACAAAAAAAACTTGCTTGTTCTGCTTTGAGTGACAGCATCCAAGTGGAAGAATTCAAAATTGTTCAGGGACAGACTTTCCTCTGGTGTTTGTTAAAATGTTCCTTTGTTCCAGTAATATTACCTGGTAAAGATTAAGGTCTGAGCTGGCCTAAAAAGCATATTAATTTCATAGAAGCTTTTAAAACGTAGCTCTGGAGCCAGATGAAATTGAGTAGTGAGTTTAGTGAAAATCAGGCAGAAGGCCAAAAGGAAGGCAAGCCAGGTTTCCCCTGCAATTTCCTTATTATTTTTCATAGGAGGAAACCTGAGAGAACCGAGATGCATTTGTATATATACACCAACATTACTTTCTAGTTTTTCTCAGCCTAGACAGAGGAACCTTTAAGGATCAGGTGGAAAGCCTGCAAAGACATTCATTTATACTGCCCTGGGCCCTATGCCCGAGGTACCTGGGAGAGTAGCACCAAGTATTTCTAGGTCTCTCTCAAGGCATAAGAGGATGAATGCCTCCACAGAGCCCCAACAGCATCGTAGAGCAGCACAGCCCACTCCCTAGCAAGCTGAACTGCTTCTTACTTAAGAACCGTGGCGTCCTGGAGATAGGAAAAACTCTTATTAACCATTCTGAACCTGCCATCACCCCTCTTGCCCCCACCACATCTGCAGTCTGAAATAGAGAAAAGAGTGCTACCTGTCCTGTGTTGTGATCAGTTTTTTGGACACACTCATTCTGCTTTCAACAGAGTGCAACTTCAGAGTGAGACATGGGTGTGGAGGAGTGGCTTTGGCCCTACAGATGAGTACCCTCTCTATGCAGGCTTTTCTGTAAGACGGCTTCTTGTTTTTTTCTGTCTTAACTATCTTGATTATTCTGTGGGCTCTCGACTGCCATTTTCTTGTGAAGAGATCTTTCCCTCCTTGTGTTCCTCAGTACTTCCCATTCCTCGTTGAGAAAAGCTCGGCCATGCTGGCTCTGTCCCTGTCATGTTTGTTGGGACAAAGCACATCTAGTGTGCTGCCAGGGCACTTTCAGAAAGCACTCCTAAGGCTTTAAGTTCGAGTCTTGAGTGGGACTTGTTTTCTGCTGTAACACATAGAATACAATTATTTTAAAGTGCTTTATGGGCTATAAACCAGATCATTATTTAGTTTTTAACATATTTGCGATTATAGGTACCTTACAGTTATTTAGGCCAAAGAGTTCACAGTATCTCCACTAAAAACACTGTATTTTTTTTAAATACTTTTAGGTTTGGGGGGTATTCTGGTAACTGTTTTCCATTGCAGTAAATCCTGCCTGCCTTCACAGTTTCCATAAAATGCCAAATATAACTTAGTTTCTGCACAACCCTTTCCTTACCATACAGCATGCCTGTATTTCCCTGTTTACATCTGTATGCCATAGCCATACGGGATGATCTCTCGAAGTTTCTGGTCAGGAAGGACTGGGCACTAGCTGGATGGGGTGGTGGAGGGAAGTTGAAAAAGTTATATTCACCTTTGTTCAGACGAACGTCTTCCTTTCCCGTGGGAAATGCGCTAGCCCTTTCCTTACTCAAATCCTACCCTCCAGCCCCCGTCTGTTAAGTCCTCAGTGCTGTCCTTTGCCAGCTTTTCTCGTTACATCTCACCTATGGATGATGCAAGCTTTGTGAGTTCCATGCCAGACAGCAGACCACATTCACCAGAGCACTTGCTGCTGAACTCTCACGTTGACAGAACTTGATAAAGCAGATAATGCCATCCTTCCGTGTTTGGGTAGATGGTAAAGTTCAGTGGGAACAAGCTGGATGGTTCGTGCATCTCTGAACACTTTTTAATGTATCCTATCCACCTTTGTTCTCTGGGCCACCTTCTTGATTTATTCTGAACCCTGTTCCTGACCCTTGGCTTACTACAGACCTGTGGAACGCCTCCAGGGGCTGACTGTTCTGAAAGTGAATGTGGTGGCCCCAACTGCAGAACTGACGAAGGAGAGAAGAAGTGTGGAGGGCCTGGCTGTGGTGGTCTGGTCACTGTGGCCCATAGTGCCTGGCAGAAAGCCATGGATTTTGACCGTGATGTCCTGAATGCCCTGGCTGAAGTAGAACAGCTCTCCAAGATGGTAAGTCAGTGGATGGGCTTAGGTTTTGTTCCTTTTTGGCTTGCAGTTGTAGGGAGGCTCTGAAAAGGAGTCAGTTCCACATGCTGACTGAATTCACTGTCCAGTGTAAAAGCTGATGTTTCTGTGTGTGGTCAAAAAGGTGATGGTGAGGTTGTTACTCAGACTAAGAATTTGCTTTCTCTTCATGGAATAGCACTATGTTAGGAGAAAGCAGCATAAATCTTAGATGAACAATAGTTTGAGAGAACATGTAATTGTTTTACCACACAAAATTTTGGGCACTGTTTTAAAGTGATACATTCTTAGACCACCAGGTGTTTTAGAGCCAAAAACAGCTTTGAAAACATTTCAAATGCTAGTGCTAAGAATATTCCACAGGAACGTGTATGCTGAGTGTTTAAGTCTTTGTAAAAGCTTAATGCTTTTTAACAGAGGAGTTTGTTTCTAAGTTTGTTGACATTAGAGTGTTGGGCTTGCTTTAGAGAGAGCAAGCTGGTTTCACAGATGGCTTGTTCTTCATGTTTAGGTCTCTGAAGCAAAAGTGAGAGCGGACGAGGCTAAGCAGAATGCTCAGGATGTCCTGTTGAAAACAAATGCCACCAGAGAGAAAGTGGACAGGAGCAATGAGGACCTGAGGAACCTCATCAAGCAAATCAGAGACTTTCTGACGGGTCAGTAGTGGTTTACTTCTGCTTCAGACACTGGTGTCTGCGAGATTCTGTTTGAGAGGCAAGAAGTCCTGTCTGAGTTGTAGGTAAAGTGAATTTCTGGCAAGAAATAAAATAACAGAAAGTGTTAAGAAATATCTTCATTTCAAACTGAACTTGTAGGTGCTTGTCTGCAATCCTAGTACTTGAAAGGTAGAAGCAGGAAAATCGGGCATCAATGATAAAAAGACTAGAGGAGACCCGGAGCTGCCTTAAGGAAAAATAAAATTGTGTATGCGCATGTACGTACAAAGGTGCCCAGACACCAGAAGGGATGTCAGGTCTGCTGGAGCTGCAGGCATTTGTAAGCTGCCCAAGTGAATGCTGGGCTCCAGACTCTGGTCCTCTGCTAGGCCAGTAAGTACTTGATACTAAGCCCTCTCTGTAGCCCTTCTTTTCTTGAAATAGATGTTGTGAATTACTTTCCAGCACTGCCATACCTGCTGGGTCTGAGCAGCCTATTCAGAAGTCAAAACATTTACTCTGAAAACTGAGTTAGAGTTTCTATCATGGGGATCTTGAAGGAGTTGTTTTCTTTGGCAGTAGCCCCACGGTTTTATGTTCAGAACCTAGCAGTTAGTATTTTCTGTGGAGAAATCTCTAGAGTCTGGTTTAGATTTTTAAGGTTTGTTTATAGCGCACATACTATCACCATGGATATTACTGGTGGAAGACACAGAAAACCCCCAACTGGATCAATTGGTCAAGAAGGGTATTTATGATACCACATAGCCAGGCCAGAAAATAGTGTAACGTCATGGGTCTGGGACTTGCTTTGCCGCATCTCTTGCCAGTATTAAGCCTATCAACTTCATTCTTGATGCAGCCCCATTGTAAGTTGCAGTCTGACATGAAGACAGTGTCTGATGAGGGAAGCGGACCCTTTGAGGAGGATAGAAACCTCTGCCATGCACCTCTGGCCAGGAATTAGTCAGTCCATACATAGATGCCCACTGAAAGTGGGATGTGCCTATAAAAACTGGCAGACGGTGATTTTACCTGATTTTCCAATATTCTGTTAACAGAAAGTTATAAGATCTGCTTTCCAATGATAACTGGAAACAAGATGTGGAAGCCATGACTTGACCATATATTTTCCCCCGCTTAAGTGCTCTGGGGTCCATATTTATGTTTTAGTAAAAAAAAAAATGAAAACACCTTAAAGAGATCTGAACCTCTGCTGATGGTACAGTCTTGGTTCTTACTGCACTCAATCCCTTCTAGAATTCCCTAAACATAGGTAACTGATAAGGAATACCAATCCTTTTTTCCTTTTTGAGATAGGGTTTCTATGTAGTCCTAGTTATCCCCACTCACTATGTAGACCCAGCTGCCCTTGGTCTGGGACAACGTGTATAACAACCTCATTAAGTGTAAAGGTTTTTTGTTCCCTTGCAGCTCCAGCTTTAAATGCTGGGCTCTCATCTTCCGTAACCTGAAGCCACAGCTATACATGTACAGTATGCTGTCTGCCCCCTCTGCCTGAATTGTCCTTCAAAACCTGCCTGGTTCTCCATCTTCTGTGATCTCTCCAGCCTACAGCAAACTCTACTGGCACCTCCTTTTCCAAGGGCTTGTCTCTAAATAGCAAGGGTGTGTCTCTTGAGATGGCAGGGGCTTGGCATGTGGCTGAGTGAATCAGCTCTGTGGTGTTTTGGTCTCTGCTTCTCAGAGGACAGCGCTGATCTGGACAGTATTGAAGCCGTTGCGAACGAAGTACTGAAGATGGAAATGCCTAGCACCCCACAGCAGTTGCAAAACCTAACAGAAGACATCCGGGAACGAGTTGAAACCCTTTCCCAAGTAGAAGTTATTTTGCAGCAGAGTGCTGCTGACATTGCCAGAGCTGAGCTGTTGCTGGAAGAAGCTAAGAGAGCAAGGTATCTGAATATACACACTGGCAACCCGGGGTTGACAGGGCGGGATGTAGCCAGCATACTGTAAGAGACTTCTTTAACTAACAAAGGGCCTTTCAGGTGGACATGCTTTCAAAGAACATGCTGTTTTTCCAAGGGAAAAATGGTTTCATGTTAAAAGCATTGTTTGTTCTTCTGCACAGCAAAAGTGCAACAGATGTTAAGGTCACTGCAGACATGGTAAAGGAGGCGTTGGAAGAAGCAGAAAAGGCCCAGGTTGCAGCAGAGAAGGCGATTAAACAAGCTGATGAGGATATCCAGGGGACCCAGAACCTGCTAACATCGGTAAGGAGCGGAGGAAACACACAGAGTCCCTGTAACACTGCAAACTAGTCCTTTAAATAAGTTAGAACTGTTTCTCTTAGCACTTTCTAAAGTGAAAGTGGGTCAGAGATTAAGCAGTATTGCTTAAACAATTTTATTATTAATTTTAATTATTCACAATTGTTTTCCAGGTTAATGGTACACTTAAGAGGCTGAGAATCTTTGGCTTGATTTACAAATTTTGGCCTGTGTCTCTCCCAACATTAGCTTTGATAAATGTTTTGCTATTCAGGTAGTTTTGTGGAACATACCTATCCGTGAAGCTCACTTTTAAGGGAAGCTAAAGGCCAGACACTTACTCAGAGCTAGCTTTTAAGACAGTGCTATCTTTCCAAGGAGACCAACTATAGACGCTTACCAGTTGCATTTCCTCTGGGGGGAACTCAGTATTTCTAGTGTCCTGAGTCTTCACATCTTCAAGCTAATTCCTCCTCACTACCAGAGTCTAACATGGAGCTGACAGGACTGTCTAAAATGGTGACTCAAGTTGCTGGTTTACTTTTCCACAGAATGGAACTCCTCCTCACAGTTGGCTCTTTTGTGAATGTTCTTTAGCTAAACACAGCTTAGACAGCAGATGTAAGGATGATGTGTGCTGTAGTCTCAACCTCCCTAACACGCGTTAATACAGTTCCTCATGTTGTGGTGGCCCCTAACCATATTATTATTTTGTTGCTACTTCATAACTGTATTTTGCTACTGTTATGAAAATAGGTGATATGCAGCCCCCAAAGCAGTTGCAACCCCAGGTTTAGAACCACTCCTCTAAGCTGTCCTAATTCTGTCAGTGCTTCTGATCTAGTGCAGACTACTAGCATGGCAGCCTCCCCTCCCCTGAACTTGACTAACGAAGTCTGGATGGTTAACATTAAACCTTTAGATTGAATCTGAGACAGCAGCGTCTGAGGAAACCCTGACCAATGCCTCCCAGCGCATCAGCAAGCTTGAGAGGAATGTGGAAGAGCTTAAGCGTAAAGCTGCCCAGAACTCTGGGGAGGCAGACTATATTGAAAAAGTCGTATATAGTGTAAAACAGAGTGCAGACGAGGTTAAGAAGGTAAGTAAATCTTTGTAACTTCATGGCTAAGTTGATGAGTAGGCAACTACTTTTTTCCTTACCTTCCTTGACATTAGTTAAGATACGAATAGCCCAGTGACCTACAAAGTCTTTTGGATACATGAATAAAGAGTGGATTATGGGGTAAAACTGTAACCACATAGATACTCTGAGGTATACTCACTCGACTGGTATTCCTGTACTGTAGGAATAGCATAGCATAGTCTTTTTGGCATAGCAGTTGGCCACACCCATTTGAGAACAATGTAAGACAGGATGGGAAAAGCCTGGAGTCCCTTACAGAGAGTAGCTAGTAGAAAATCAAATCGCTACCTTTTGTTTCTCACTGGGAAGGTACTATGTTTAGCAATTTTATGTTTGACACACATTTCATTTCTAAATGTACTTCCAAAGACAGCTTTTTAAACTTGGGAGTGAAGTCAGAATTGTTAAGTCTGTCACATGAGAAGTGTGTAAGTCGACATGGCTTTCCAGTAGTGCATAAGAATAATCTCAGCACACCCTGGGTTGGAAGAGAGGCAAACCCTAGGAAAACCATCTGCCAGCGTGAGACTACTCTTCCTGACCTGTTTATCACAATCTGAAGGCACAAATCTCCTATGGCATTGGAAAAAAATGACACTATTTAAAAATTTAAAACCTCTAGAAGTGATTTTTCATAATCAGTTTGTACCTGTTGTTTCAAACCCTGTGTTCTCTATTTGGAGGGGAGTAGGTGGTGTTGACTGGGCTGGCCTCTAACTCGGATCCACCTCCCCCTTCCAGAGTGCCCGGATTAAAGTATGTGTATGCACCACAGCTGGCCACTCACCTGTGTGTGTGCTACAGTAGCAGGCTTGTAATTCTTTTTTTTTTTTTTAAAAGATTTATTTATTCATTTATTATATATAAGTACACTGTAGCTGTCTTCAGACACACCAGAAGAGGGCATCGGGTCTCCTTACAGATGGTTGTGAGCCACCATGTGGTTGCTGGGAATTGAACTCAGGACCTCTGGAAGAGCAGTCGGGTGCTCTTAACCGCTGAGCCATCTCTCCAGCCCTCAGGCTTGTAATTCTTAATTTTCCTTGCATTGTTGTTAAAATTACAACTTAATATGAAGCTATTCCATAATCTAAGATGCTTGGCTTCTCCGGGAAAAAAAAAAAAAAGTCTTTAATCTAAGGTTCTTGAATGTAATTACTGACATAACAGTTTCACCTTTCTGTCTTAAATTGGATCCGCAGACTCTAGATGGCGAACTTGATGAAAAATATAAGAAGGTAGAGAGTTTAATTGCCCAAAAAACTGAAGAGTCAGCAGATGCCAGGAGGAAAGCTGAGCTGCTACAAAATGAAGCAAAAACACTCCTGGCCCAAGCCAACAGCAAACTTCAGCTGTTAGAAGGTGGGTCTTTTCTTCCCAATTGGTCTTTTATAAGGGTGAAGACTTAGGTTTTCCATGGTCTTACTTTAAGATCATATGCTATAAACAGCTCATTCTTACTGCTTTTATCATCTCCACAGACTTAGAAAGGAAGTATGAGGACAATCAAAAGTACTTAGAAGATAAAGCTCAAGAACTGGTGCGACTGGAAGGAGAGGTGCGCTCACTCCTTAAGGACATAAGTGAGAAAGTTGCCGTTTACAGCACCTGCTTATAACAGAGGATGGGGCTGTAGGGTGGCTCAGTGACCAAAGTAAACATGCGCAAACTGCTGCCTCGACCTACAGATAACTCATCCTCATTTAATGTCTTTAACCACCTTCTTTTGTATGGAGCTAAATAAAATACATTGGTTTTATATAAACATACTATGTTTCTTTTATTAAATGTTACTTTCTCTGTGAAGATGGACTTGTAAAGCACTTTAGACAACACTAATTTCTATTATATGCATGAACAAGCTAATAATACCCATTTGTTGGGTCAAAAATCTACCTTCTAAAACTATATTCCTTTTAATTGCCCCAGTGGGTATCCCTGGTGGAAGGAAGTTAAGCAGGAAGGACAGACGGTAGTTTATGGCATCTTATTGGTTGCTCCACCATTTCTAAGAATCAAAAGAAGAACCCTAGCTACATCTTGCCATCTAGAATAGGGCCAGAATTGTGGTGACTTAGGCTGTCCATGCTGGTGGAATGAGTGTAACTTCAAGATCAGGTATTGAACAGGTACCTAGTGCAAAACTCAGTGAAGGTCGTCTCCATATAAATGCTAGGTTCTATCAATGACCGCTCAATCAGTGGAACAGCCTGGCTTTCACACCTTCTTCTTAGACACCCCTTCTCCACCCCCCAATATTCAACACAGGTATAAAAGAAGCTGGCTGGGAGGAAGGTTATACAAACAGCTATAATTAAAACAAGGCAACTTCTAATCTAAAGCTATCGCTTCCCCCTTTCACCTAAGTAAGAATGTGAGTAAATACCAAAACAACACACATGCCATGTCTGGTTCATCAATTTTTAAAAACTGCAAAGACGCTCTAGGATTGTTCCTACAAGCTCCTTGCATGTGTTTGTATTCTCATACTGAATGAGAACCCTTCAGTTGGACAGCTGCTGTTTTTGTGTGTCTATATAGGTAGGAGATCATAAAATTATGTTTACTATTTCTAGATTACAGACTTCCCAGAGAGGAGGGGCATGCTTGAAATTTAAATGAACCATTGCCCAACCTAAAACTGACATTTTAAATTTTAAAAATACAGTTTTCACGTCCACTAATGACACATTAGCACATACAGCACCAACCCTCCTGGTGTGAACAAAACAAAAAAACAAAACCATGAAGGTACTGCACAGTACCAACTCAGACTTGAGGCATAGACAAACTAAAGAAACAATTTCAGCTGCAAACTGTTAAAAACGGTTTGGAGTTGAGCCAATTTAACTGTTTGATTTAAAAAAAAAAGATGTGTAGAAAGGTAATTAAAGTCTAGAAACAAGTAAAGTCTTCCCTTTGAACCAGTTGTGCAACAATATTAAAGCATCTGAGTGGTCACTCTTCTTTTATTTCTTTACAGATAGCTAAGTGTTTAGCCTGTACTTTACACAATATTGTTAGAATCAATATTATTCCCACTTGGCTTAAAACTATATCCTTTAAATTGCAGTAAAGTGAATACACATATTTTAAGTAGTTAGGAGGCATTTATTCAGTACCTCTTATTGAAATGAAAATTTAGATGTAATATATAAAGTGCTAGCGTTTAGTTCATTGCCTTTGTTGAGATAGTCATTTTAACATTTAGAATTCAACAATATTAATAAATATAATTTCGTAGCATGCTTTCAAAAAAATGACCATTTACTAAGGATAAAAAGATTAAAAAGGGGTGCCTGCAGAGATGGTTCAATGGTTAAGTGGTCCTGAGTTCAATTCCCAGCATCTACATGGTGGCTCACAATCATCTAATGGCATCTGATGTGTGTCTGAAAACAGCTACAGTATACTCATCTACATAAATAGACCATTTACTAAGCCAAGGAAAGCTACATAGGAAAACAAAGCACATTACAGATTCCCTTACACTCCTAAAGGTACAGCCTAAAAATTGGACAGTTATATGTAAAACAAATGAAAGGGTAATGACCATAAAATACCTTAATACAGCTGTACAATGTGAAAACATTCAGTGGTAGAGATGGAACAATTAAAAATAAAAGGTAATCAGAGGTAGTTAAGAACTAGAATCATCTTAATACGCACTCAGAATAACCAGTAAACAAGTACTTAGGACATGTTTATTTTGGTATCTTCATTCCCTGGTATAATCATAAGTCTCCATTTAATAGTTCTGTGGACAGAATCTTCATTTAGACTTACAGACCTATAGCCTCAATGTTTAAACATGTAATTCTACCTGTAAACTGCCAGGAATTTGGAAGTTAAATAAAATGAGAGACAATCACTTTTATTTACATAAGTTGTTTGTACATATTTGAATCTTGTTCTAGTCACTGACTCGTTTCCAATATGAAAACCAAATTTAAAGTAACTTGGCCAGTTTTCTTCAAGTTGTTCACATGTATTCTCCAGCTCCTTCCTTGTCAACAGATTGACCTCCACTAAATGAGAGGTAAAATCTGTGATTACTAATTCAGTAATGTCGAATCTCGTAGACCGTATGAAAACAGGTCAAAAACTTTCCAGAACGCTGCTATATGTAGCTTTCTGTTTGCATTAATGCACTGGAACAAAATACTTGAAATACAGGTATACACGGTTATTCCATTCTGTTCGAACCTACTAAATATCTTCCAGAAGTTTCATAATTTCATCCTACAAATTCTTAGAACTGGGAGATTATCCTGTTCAAAATGTTATAATGTTGACAAAATCTTCCAGGTTTTAAGAAAAACAATCTTCTAATTAAAAGTTGATTGGTTTGCCAAAAGACGCAGCCAAGTTTGCTTCTCTAAAAGCCTCTGATAAGGTCTGCAAGGGAAGCAATGGACAATTAAACATGAATAGTTATGGATCAAAAGAACACTCAGGTAACCCTTAAGCCTGAGTACATGGGTAATAATTACCGGATGTGCATGGCAGACTCTAGCTACGTCTTCACAGGACGCTCCATATTCCAATGCCAGGGCGGCTTCATTCACCATTTCTCCAGCACCCTTGAAAATGAAAAATATGTTTTTAAGGCAAAAATAACTCCTTGCTATGATTTAAAAAAATAATAAATCAGGCTTTTAGGCTTTCACATTTTGTCTTAAACCTCTATTATCACAACAGTTGAAGAAGGTCACAAAAGTTTCCCAGTCAAGAAAAACTTAGCAGAAGATGTAGCAGAGGAGAAGCCTGAAATCTGCAGACACTTTACTTATGCTTGCCTGAAAAATAGCAGCTCTCCCACAATCCTGTGAACAGTGAGTTTTGTCATAACGCGTGTCACGGCAAGCACTTAGATACTGTTAACTTCACTGTTCTACCGCACAGCAGGGACATGGACTTTAGACTCAGTAATGTCTAACTAAGCCTTCTCTCAGGTGACAAGTCTGGAGGCAGAGTGGTCTACACCACGAGCACAATATGCACATGTACAGGCCCCAAACTATAAACCAAGCCTGGCCTGCTATGAAAAGAAGAGTGGGTCTGGAGAGATGGCACTGGCTGCTCTTGTAGAGAACCCAGGTTCGGCTCCCAGCACCCGCATGGTAGCTCACGACTCTAGTTCCAGTGGATCAGAGGCTCTCTCCTGGCCTCTTTTTTTTTTTTTTTTTTTTAATTATTATTAACTTGATTATTTCTTATATACATTTCGAGTGTTATTCCCTTTCCCGGTTTCTGGACAAACATCCCCCTCCCCCCTCCCCTTCCTTATGGGTGTTCCCCTCCCAACCCTCCCCCCATTGCTGCCCTCCCCACCACAGTCTAGTTCACTGGGGGTTCAGTCTTAGCAGGACCCAGGGCTTCCCCTTCCACTGGTGCTCTTACTAGGATATTCATTGCTACCTATGGGGTCAGAGTCCAGGGTCAGTCCATGTATAGTCTTTAGGTAGTGGCTTAGTCCCTGGAAGCTCTGGTTGCTTGGCATTGTTGTACATATGGGGTCTCGAGCCCCTTCAAGCTCTTCCAGTTCTTTCTCTGATTCCTTCAACGGGGGTCCTATTCTCAGTTCAGTGGTTTGCTGCTGGCATTCACCTCTGTATTTGCTGTATTCTGGCTGTGTCTCTCAGGAGAGATCTACATCCGGCTCCTGTCGGCCTGCACTTCTTTGCTTCATCCATCTTGTCTAATTGGGTGGCTGTATATGTATGGGCCACATGTGGGGCAGGCTCTGAATGGGTGTTCCTTCTGTCTCTGTTTTAATCTTTGCCTCTCTATTCCCTGCCAAGGGTATTCTTATTCCCCTTTTAAAGAAGGAGTGAAGCATTCACGTTTTGATCATCCGTCTTGAGTTTCATTTGTTCTAGGCATCTAGGGTAATTCAAGCATTTGGGCTAATAGCCACTTATCAATGAGTGCATACCATGTGTGTTTTTCTGTGATTGGGTTACCTCATTCAGGATGATATTTTCCAGTTCCAACCATTTGCCTATGAATTTCATAAAGCCGTTGTTTTTGATAGCTGAGTAATATTCCATTGTGTAGATGTACCACATTTTCTGTATCCATTCCTCTGTTGAAGGGCATCTGGGTTCTTTCCAGCTTCTGGCTATTATAAATAAGGCTGCGATGAACATAGTGGAGCGTGTGTCCTTGTTATATGTTGGGGCATCTTTTGGGTATATGCCCAAGAGAGGTATAGCTGATCCTTAGGCAGTTCAATGTCCAATTTTCTGAGGAACCTCCAGACTGATTTCCAGAATGGTTGTACCAGTCTGCAATCCCACCAACAATGGAGGAGTGTTCCTCTTTCTCCACATCCTCGCCAGCATCTGCTGTCATCTGAGTTTTTGATCTTAGCCATTCTCACTGGTGTGAGGTGAAATCTCAGGGTTGTTTTGATTTGCATTTCCCTTATGACTAAAGATGTTGAACATTTCTTTAGGTGTTTCTCAGCCATTCGGCATTCCTCAGCTGAGACTTCTTTGTTTAGCTCTGTACACCATTTTTTAATAGTGTTATTTGGCTCTCTGGAGTCTAACTTCTTGAGTTCTTTGTTTATTTTGGATATTAGCCCTCTATCTGTTGTAGGATTGGTAAAGATCTTTTCCCAATCTGTTGGTTGCTGTTTTGTCCTAATGACAGTGTCCTTTGCCTTACAGAAGCTTTGCAGTTTTATGAGATCCCATTTGTCGATTCTTGATCTTAGAGCATAAGCCATTGGTGTTTTGTTCAGGAAATTTTTTCCAGTGCCCATGTGTTCCAGATGCTTCCCTAGTTTTTCTTCTATTAGTTTGAGTGTATCTGGTTTGATGTGGAGGTCCTTGATCCACTTGGACTTAAGCTTTGTACAGGGTGATAAGCATGGATCAATCTGCATTCTTCTACATGTTGCCCTCCAGTTGAACCAGCACCATTTGCTGAAAATGCTATCTTTTTTCCATTGGATGGTTTTGGCTCCTTTGTCAAAAATCAAGTGACCATAGGTGTGTGGGTTCATTTCTGGGTCTTCAATTCTATTCCATTGGTCTATCTGTCTCTCTCTGTACCAATACCATGCAGTTTTTATCACTATTGCTCTGTAATACTGCTTGAGTTCAGGGATAGTGATTCCCCCTGAAGTCCTTTTATTGTTGAGGATACTTTTAGATATCCTGGGTTTTTTGTTATTCCAGATGAATTTGCAAATTGTTCTGTCTAACTCTTTGAAGAATTGGATTGGAATTTTGATGGGGATTGCATTGAATCTGTAGATCGCTTTTGGTAAAATGGCCATTTTTACTATATTAATCCTGACAATCCATGAGCATGGGAGATCTTTCCATCTTCTGAGGTCTTCTTCAATTTCTTTCTTCAGTGTCTTGAAGTTCTTATTGTACAGATCTTTTACTTGCTTGGTTAAAGTCACACCGAGGTACTTTATATTATTTGGGTCTATTATGAAGGGTGTCGTTTCCCTGATTTCTTTCTCGGCTTGTTTCTCTTTTGTGTAGAGGAAGGCTACTGATTTATTTGAGTTAATTTTATGCCCAGCCACTTTGCTGAAGTTGTTTATAAGCTTTAGTAGTTCTCTGGTGGAACTTTTGGGATCACGTAAATATACTATCATATCATCTGCAAATAGTGATATTTTGACTTCTTCTTTTCCGATCTGTATCCCCTTGACCTCCTTTTGTTGTCTGATTGCTCTGGCTAGAACTTCAAGAACTATATTGAATAAGTAGGGAGAGAGTGGGCAGCCTTGTCTAGTCCCTGATTTTAGTTCTCCTGGCCTCTTTATGCATGTAGTTCAGACATGAGTGTAGGCAGACACCCATACACATAAAATAAAATAAAATAAACATTAAAAAAATTAATGAGCAAAGAGGAAGAGCAGAAAGATGAGGTCAGAAAGAAGTGTAGAGAGAGCGAGTGGGAGCAGGGTCAGCAGGACATCATCCGAACAGCCTGAGGCTGTCAACCATCACTCCTGGCACTAGTGGTGCACTAGGCAGTGTGCAAGCAGATGATGTGGCAGGCATGACTGTGCAAGTGCTGTTGTGGTACCTTGCTAGGAGCAACGCAGCAATGTTCTCCCTCACACTTTCTTCAGCAATAATCACCACCAGCAGATTAGAAACAGCAATGTACCAAATTCAATCTCTTAAATGACTCCCAGAAGTCTTACGGGGTTTCTGAGTTTGCAATACTTACTGGTCCTAGAATATGTGCTCCCAGTATTCTATCTGTGGATTTATGTCCAAGAATCTTGACCATGCCATCTGTGTCAGCATTTGTTTTAGCTCTGCTGTTTGCAGCAAATGGGAATTTTCCAACTTTGAACTCGACACCCTGGGGAGAACATATGAGAACATATATTAAGCGTTCTGTAAGTTTGTCCCCCTTAGTGAAATCATCTCCCAAATCTTAGAAAGAAAATCCCACAAAAGTCATTGTTCAGACATTATTCCTACACAGAATAAAGTTTAGTGTGGGAAGAAATGTAAGCAAGCACAAACGCCATTTTGCCATATTCCAGAGTCAAACAGACACAGCTGTAATGTTCACAGAGTTACTAAAGGCAAAGACACTTTCTTGCCACCGGTGCCATTAGCTCAGATCCCATGATGGAGGAGATCTGCCTGTCCTTAGGATTACCTCTTCTTTCAACTGTTCTTCTGATTTGCCAACCCAAGCAACCTCGGGGTGTGTGTAAATCACTGAAGGCACACAATTATAATCAATGTGCACAGCACCACCCGCCATTCCTTCCACACAGATGATGCCTTCATCTTCTGCTTTGTGAGCCAACATTGGACCAGCAACCACATCTCCAATAGCAAAGATACTACCAGAAAAAAGAAACACAGTAACCTAACGGCAAAGGAAATTTACTTATACCACAGAAGCACAGTCTAACAAATGCAGCTCTTTAGAAACCAGAGCTAAAGATCTAATCTTAGAGCCATGAAAAATTCAATTACTTATATTTAATTTAAACAAGCTTATTTTCAAAACAGTATCTACAATAAATTTAAAATTATTGGAAATGCCCAGCACTTGAGAGCCTGAGAGAGTTACAAGGATCACTTGAGTCTAGTTGAAGACTAGCCTGGACCATAGAGCAGAATTTATCTCTAAATAAGATAGGTAGTTGATTAGCAAATAAAACACTTTCGATTAAGTTATTAGTAACCAGGAATAATTAAAACTGTCTTCCTTACTATCACTTTTACAACCTTGATCAAATTACTAGGATAGAAATGCTAGGTATTCCTTTACTGTACATCTGCCTCACAATGTGTCATTTTTATATCTTTACAGAAAGCTAAAAATATCACCCATATTACATTTTTAAAAAGAAAACAGGTAATTATTCAACTTACTTTGGAATTTTAGTTTGAAATCTGGTATTGACTGGAATTCTACCTTTGGGATCTAGTTCAATTCCAAGCTCTTCTAGTCCCAAATTCTGCGTAAAGGGCCGTCGACCGATGCAAACCAAGAGTACATCACACGTGATGACTTCAGCTTTCCCACCAGATGCAGCTTCGACACTAGACAACACACAGTGTTAACTGTTAAACACAACCTCCATCAACAGTTGAAAGCAGTCATGACATTTCTAGTGTCTTTATTTCATTATACACATGAGTCATACAATTAAACATAGAAATTCTTAGAAGTTCAATCTTAAACTCTCATAAAACCAGGCAGTGTAACACAGTGGTAAGGACATAGTCTCACGGCTGAGATGGAGCTTAGTGGTAGAAAACTTGCTTAGCGTGCATGACATCTTTAGGGTTTGGTCCCCTGGACCTCAAAAAAAACCAAAGATCTCAGAAAGATCCATGCTCAAGCCTCTTACCGACTGTCTGAAGGTGAAGTTACTTTGTTAATTAGGTAAATACTTAATGAATGCCAGATACTTATTATTAATTAAAGTAAACTATCATCAAAGTCCCCATGGTCTGTACAAAAATGCTAAATGAATTGTTCTAAATGCAAGGGGCTTCAAATTTTATGAATATATACAATGAAAAATATATATCACAATGAGACTATCTGGTAAGATTTTTTTTTTTTTTTAGCATCAACTAATTCACAAATTTTAACTGGCTAATTTGATAGGCAATACTGTGTAATACACAGCATTAAGATGACTCTAAGTTATAAAAAGTCTAGACTACATTTGCTAATCTGAAAGCAAGGATGGCTTGCCAAAAACAAACGCATCATACTTACGACACATCAATTTTTCCATCTGACTTCTTGGTGGCACCAGTAACTTTTGTATTCAGCTTAAACTTAAATCCTTGCTTTTGAAGAATACGTTGAAAATTTTTAGATATCTCCATGTCGATTCCAATTCCACCCACATGACCCAAAAATTCAACCGCTGTCACATCTGCACCAAGTCTTTGCCAAACTGAACCCTAAAATTAATTTTTAAGAAAAAAAAAACATTAAGTTTCCATAGCAACATTCACTAATTACCTCAAACATTGTCTTCTTTTGCAAATGTTTAGGGGAAGCTCTAGTGTTTAAAAGGAAACTCATTTAAGATTATCTATTATTCATTCATCTATTCCACATTTACCTACTATAACCAGGCCCACTATAACCATTAGGCCTGTTATTAAACAAAATTGTGTGTCCCTGGAAACTTTACAATATGGTAGAGGAAGTCAACAATATATAAACTTCATGCTGGAAGATAACAAAATGCTATAAGAAAGAGGAGAAAACAGATCCAGGGCCATCAGAGATAGCATGATTGCAGGCTTCTGTCTAAGTAACATTTACGTGGGAGTGAAGAAAACCAACTACAGCAGTGACTGAGACGAGAGTGTCTAAGGCAGAGGAGAAGTACAAGGGTCCTAAGATTAAAGAAGTATGATGTTGATCTTGCACTGGCTTCATCCCAGAAGCCTCTTTGTGCAGTAGACAGTAACTAATACAGAAACACACAAAAGGTCAGTATTCAGAAAACATGAGAGGCTATGGAGTACCCAACTCTTAATCTATAGCATGTCCCTTCCCCAGGGCTCAGGAGTCACTGCAGAAACTGGGGCAGGAAGACTGTAAGAGCCACAGGCAGCAGACAGACAGTATTTGCTGGGCACGACAGGGCTACCGCACACTAGGAACCTATAGTGGCTGTGACTGCGTGTGTAAGATCTGTACAAGATTAAGACCACCAATATCTTAGCAAGGACAGGGAGGGACTAAGAAAGTCCCACCTCTAGATGAGAAGGTACTAGCAATTGATGTGCTGGGAGGTAAATTTTCTTCAGGAATAGAGTACCAAAAAAACTACCCATGCTCCAGTAAATAGCACTACCCCCATGCACATGCACACAGCACTAAATGGACTCTGAGTTAAAAGAGAGAACATATGAAGGTGACAGGGGAAAGTGGTAGGAGGGAGAGGGGAAAATCTGGAGTGGAAAGAATGGAGGGTGGATGTTATAAAAATAATAGCGTGTAAGAAATTCTCAATAAAAGAAAGAAATCTGAATATGCAATTTTTAAAAAAAAAAGGTAACTCAGAAGGTATATGTAAATCCAGCATAAGATGGAAAAAAGAAAGAAGGAAATTAGTAACTTGGAAAAGGCTCACACAAGGCTTACTGACATAAATATAAGCATGTGTCTGTAAGGAAATGCACCTGAACATGTGAGACACCGAGGTATAAACAGGCATGTTCAACTATAAATCACAAGGAAAATAAACAGGAGCTTAGGTGGCAGAGGCAGGAGGACTGCTGCAAGTTCAAGGCCAATCTAATCTACATAGCCAGTCCTAAGCCAGTCAGGGCTGTATGAGACCTTCTCTCAAAAAAAGGGAGTGGGAGGACAGCAGGTAGAAAGCAGATGAGTTTAAAGAAAAGAAACATACATCACAGAACTAAGTCACTGTGATGGCAGACGAACATGCTATAAAGTGACAGTAGGTGAAGACATTATTCTTAGGGAAAATGATATTCTCCCCATAGCAGGGAGAACAAAAGAAGACTTGTGAGGCAAAGGTACTTTCAAATCTGAAGCATGAGCACGAGGCAAGGGAGTCCTGTCCAGTCCATGCTTTCTCCTGCTTGTTCCTCAGGAAGCTCCACGTGAGGAGAGGAGAGACACCGTACCAGTCAGGTAGAATGTGAGTGGGGAGTTAAGCAGCCCTGGAAGAGACCAGTACTCAGCTAGGGAAATAAAGGTCTTCAGCCAGGCTGAGGTTCATGACGAGGGCTGTGACTTTAACAAGAACCTTGTAGCAGACTATAAAACAAAGGGCATACTAAAGACTAATGATTTACCTAAATATGTTATGTTGGAAGAAAAGATGTATTTGTTATTGCTGTAAGACTTAAGCAGAACTCAATACTGACTGACCTGAAATGTTACACAAAAAAATCATGTAATACAAGTAGGGTTTTTGTTTTGTTTTGCTTTAAGACCAATTTTTATTTTAATTTTTTTTTGCTTTAAGACTTATTTCTATTTTATATAGATGGGTGTTTGTCTGATGGAGTCTGGGCACCATGTACATGCCTGGTGTCCTCAGAGCCAGAAGAGGGTACAGACTCCCTAGAACTGGAGCTATGGAGCGTTGAAAATCACTGTGGGTGCTGGGAACTTTACCTGGTCCTCTGCAAGAGCAGCCAGTACTCTTAGGCACTGAGCTATCTCTCCTTTTTACATACTACCTGAAACTGTCTCAATCTTGTCTCTTTTTTCAAAGAGAGATTCTCTTTACTTCTTTGCAGCATGTGGGTATGTGACGGGTATGTGGGTACAGGTGGCGAGCTCCTGGGGCTCAGGTGATTCGGAGAAGTTTGATATGGGTGCTGGGAACTGAACCTGAGTCCCCTGATAAAACAGTACTGCTGCTAACCATTGAGCTATCTTTCTGGCCTCCAAGAAGAGTTTTAAGTCCCTTTCAACCCCACAGCAGCAATAAAAGGAAGATCACACTTAACCAATTCCACACCGATTACTCCTGCACCAATAACAACCAACTTCTCTGGAACTTTTTTTAAGGATAAAGCTCCCGTAGACGACACTATAGTGTCTTCATCAATCTATAAAAAAAGAAAAAACAACAATCAGAATTACTTGTGGAAACCTAGTGTGTTATTATTTTGGTCTTATCCAATAAAATTTTATGTCATTTATTTGCTTAATGTTATCTATAGATATATCACAATTTCTTTAGCTCTCATTCAAAATGCTACTCTGAAATTTTACCATTCGACCTTCCAAATTAAAATGGTTAATTTTAACTCTGTGTTATGTTGTGTTTTACTGTTGTTGTGTAAGTGTGTATATGTGTTTACATGTGTGGAAGCACAAAGTCAACCTTAGCCATCCTTCAGCAGCTGTGCTAGGAGTACAGGTCCATCCCACCATGCCCAGTGCTCACACAGGTGGACAGCAAGTACTTTATCAGCCCGGCTCTCACCAGCTTTTTCTGAGACAGTCTTCCTGTGCAGTCCTGGCTCCAAACCTGTTAACCACTGACCGTATAACAAACTTCCTGCTTCTGCTTCCCAAATCCTGGGATTACAGACACTCACCACCGTGCCTAGCTTACCTTAATGTGAACTCAAATATATTATAAAGTGTTCTATATCTTATCATAATCACTGCAAAATAATGAGAAATAACTGCAATGATAAATGGCTGCCAAATTAGTGTTTTAGTCAACATTGATAAACAGGATAAATTTATAAAACCCTGTTTTATAAGGAAGGTTATAAGAGATGAATTAGAAAGCATAAATACCGTGATTCCGGGAAAAGGAGTAACTTCTGAGCCCGTAGCTATAAGGATGTTTTTGGTACCAATAACCTGAGTGCTGCCATCGGCCGTTGTAGCTGTAACCTGATTCTTGCCAGTTATCTTTCCAAATCCATTGACATGAACAACCTTTATAAAGCAATATTTACAAATTCACAATGTTTAAATGTTTTTCTGATAAGAGTAACAGGAACAATACTCTAGGTAACACAGAACATGAAATGTTTCCTTTAAAATATACAATGCATGTAGCAGTCAAAATACTATCTCAGGGACATCTGTTTCTCAGGGTAGTGTTATTTTGGATTTTCTTTTGGCTTTTACTCTTTGTAGGGTTTGTATAATAATAAATGCATTACATTACTTTTTAAATGTTTTAGTACTATTTTAAATTAAGTCAATATCCCACAGCAGGCCAAGATCATAAAACATGGCTATTAGCACAAAACAACTATTTCATGTATATGTAAAATAAAACAGAAATCTGAGCACTGAACACCAACCTTATTTTGTTTGAATAAGTGGGCAATTCCCCCTGTTAATGCTTTTACTGCAGAACGCTTCTGCTCCATCATCTTCTCTAAATTCAAGCGAACTTCTGGTACTGTAATTTGTTAAATAAGTCTTTTTATTATTTAAACTCTGAGAGTAATATGTGATAGTTACCAAGATCTGAAAATATTCATCTCAATGTTGATAAAACTATGAAAAAGATAGCATTAACTTCTAAAACTTAGTGACTGTCATAGCCACACCCAGCAAAGCCACATCATCAGGTCACGGTAACAGAAATTATCAAGCACGGTTAAATGTGCATCTGTGCCAAAAATACAGTCCAAAATAGAAATATCCTATTCTACTGTAGCACAGTCTACAAACACTTCATGATGGAAGATAGATAAAATAAAAATGGCAAAGTAGAACATTCACCTGAAATTATAAATAAAAACAAAGGTTAAAATTTCATGAAACAAAAACAATTAAGGATCTATTTAAACATTCCACAATACAAAAAAACTTAATAAGTTTAGTTTAATCAACTAGATTTTAAATTCATTTAACTCAGAACACTAGAGCAACAATGTAACCAACCAACAGAACTGCAGAAGAAGACAGCAATCAGTCCATGAGGCCAACACACAGACAGACTCTTAGACATTTCTGACTGACAAAAGTCGCCAAGCTAACAGGTAAGGCTTGCCTACACTGCATGTCTCCTGACACTGCAATGTCTTCTAACAGCAGGGTACTGTCACAGAGTGTGACATACTTGCTGTAAGGCAGACACACCATCTACACGCTGACTGGACTGCTTACACAGCCTCTTTCAGAAACCTACTGCTGTAAAATAATGCCACAAATGCATTAAGTCAGTCTTATGTAAGTGTCTTTCAAATACGACAGGGGAAAAGGATAAAAACAGTCCCTCCAAAACATGGTGGCTGAAGACAATACAGATTCCATGCAAATGTTATGAATGGTCTTCTCATGGAGCCTCTCCCTGTTCCTGCTCCCTCTCTCTGCTCTTTCCACAACTCAGGTGGCTGCTATCCTCCTTCCGGTCTTACCTGACAACAGCACAGCAATTAGGAATCTAGGCAGTTGTGAGGGATATAAAACACTGAGTCTTCACTGACACCCAAAAAACAGAACTTAGGTAAAAACTTGCAAAGGCATAGAAGCTGTCATGGTAGAAATCTGAAGTAGACATTCCTATGTAAATCTCTCCAAATTTCAAGATTTTTATCTCACGTATCCTTAAATAAACATCGTTCACACACATCAGTATTTAGCAAGAAGAGTCAAGCACGTATGGTACTAACTATAAAAAGTATACTTACTTTCAATTCCCCTAGATGCAAAATCTTTTCCATGGGCCAAATGGTAATAATGAGAATTATTTAATAAAGCCTAAAAGAAGTAAGGCAAATTTACCAAATACTCATAAACAGGCTGTAACAAGAAAGCACTTACCAAATGACATTTCTATTTAAAATAGTACACACTACCATATAGATTCATCTTTCCTTCTCTCACAATTAACCTAAGATAAATAATACTGACATAAAATATAGACAAGAATAAAAAACAAAACGAAGCTATTTTCTTTAAAAATAAAACAGTAAGAACACATTTCAAGGTGGCAGGTTGAAAGAGACCTGTTTTCACAGGAAAGAACTTTAAAAACAACAATTTTCCTAATTATCTTTTCAGTGCAATGGAAAGCTAAAGAGGAAACAAAAACAAAACTAAAACACTGGAGTCTAGGACAGGAAAGTTTCCAGAGTATATGACATTCTAGACGGTCACAGCATACAAGGTCTACACAGGAAAAGTCTTATAACACATTCGGATTCTTTATGAGGAACTGCATTAGATTACTAAGTCGGTCTCAGGCAACCTCTGCCGTCAGCAGCTAATCAAAAGCAATGTCTGCAGTGTTTGAAACACATGCTCACCTTTGAAGGAATACAACCAACATTCAAGCATGTTCCTCCTAGTGTTTCATTCTTCTCAATGCAGACTGTCTACAATCAAAGACAGCATTATTTAGTAACAGGTAACATGCATGTTTCACTTCACTAAGATCCCAAATACATGTCTTAATTGCTCTGCACAGCAAGCGTCTCAACTTCTGTGTTTTCAGACTCAAAGCACACTCTGAGGGCCAATCCTGCAGATCCAAAGCTGCAATGTCTTCTAACAGCAGGGTAGACACAGGGTAGACACCAGTGACACAGGGCAACAACAGGATATCTGAGAGGAGTCTTGGTGAGGTTCTGGTATAGAGTGTAGCAGAAGCCAGAGGCCTTGAACCAGACCGATAACTCATTGCAATGATCATCTGCAAGTGAAGATGTGTGGACAGAAGGGTATACTGTGGGACACACTGTGACACACTACAGCTTCCACAGTATGTTTTTCTTTTTCTTTTTTTATTCTTTTTCAATTTCTTTTAGGGGGAGGTTGCAAGGGCAGAGGGGGGACAGAGAGATGAGTGGGATTGGGGTACATGATGTAAAATCCATTTAGAATCAATAAAAAGTTTTTTAAAAAAGAACTCTGAATTCTATCATCTGAATAATAAAAACTAGGCTACCTCTAGACTGAATTATTAAAAAGAATTCTGTCCAACATCAATATATGTGTTTTACTCTTAACACTGTTATATAAAATGTATTTACAAACCAAAATGAAGTATTTCAGAAGAAAATAACTGGCTTTTCTTTTCTTTTTTTTTTTTTTTAAAGATTTATTTATTTATTTTATGCATGTGAGTACACTGTAGCTGTCTTAAGACACACCAGAAGAAGGCGTCGGATCCCATTACAAATGGTTGTGAGCCACCATGTGGTTGCTGGGATTTGAACTCAGTACCTCTGGAAGAGCAGTCAGTGCTCTTAACCACTGAGCCATCTCTCCAGCCCCAATAGCTGGCTTTTCTATACTAGGAGACTAGAATCAAGCCTATCAATTTCAGGTTTACAAATAGTCAATAGTTAAAAAAATAATTTCCTGAGCTGGAGAGGTGGCTCAGTTGGTTAAGAGAAGTAGCAGCTCTTCCAAAGGACCTAGGTTCAATTCTGAGCATTCACATGGCAATGCACAACTGTCTGTAACTCCAGTCCCAAAGGACCTGACACCACCTTCTGGCCTCACGTTAGGCACTATATGCATACAGTGCACAAACATACATGGATGCATATAAAACAACCAAATACAAAGAAAAAAGATATATATAAAATTATTTCCCATGCTTTTACCTGCAAAGTATTTTGTAACTAAAACTAACTTGACCCATAATAAAACAAAGCAACCTCCACTCCACTTTGCATCTATCTTACCTTAAAGCCTAACTGGGCAGCTTTGATGGCAGCAACATATCCTCCAGGACCAGAACCTATCACTGTCACATCAGCATCAACTGTAACGAGAACAGATTGATATAAAATGGTAAATTAGTCATTAACCAAAGCATTTCAAATAATCGGCATGTTCACCGCAGCATTATTGTGTAAGAGACCTGATGTGTTCTGATGCTACTAAAAAAGGGTCAAAATTTGAAATCCCACTTTTATCTTCTAGTCATCATAAGATATGTAAATACAACTAAGTCCTAGAACATGAACCCTATATCCAGCTGCTACTTACTGGTTATCATATATCAGATGACATAACTCTCCTGTACCATGAGGAGGACGAGGATGACATACACATAACATTTCTAAGAAGAAACAAAAGGTTCAGAAATGAACTGACTAGTCTAAACTATCTAGTCATTAAACAGCAGAGTCAAACCAAGCTTTCTGACTCTGCCTCTGGTACTCTTCCTTTTATTTAATACAATCCCATTCTTTAGTTTCAGCCTTCATATATTAAAATCCCAAAGAACAAAGCTTTAAACCACCAACAAGGTGACCTTGGGTGAATAATTTGACCTACTTCACTTTAGCCCCTCATCTGCAAACACACACACACACACACACACACACACACACACACACACACACACACACACACCTTCCTTTTAGTCATAATACAGAATGTTGGGGACTGAAAATGGTTTAAACTGTCACTAGCCTTAATCTCCAAGCTATTTTGCAAACTTCTCCCATAAATATGCTATACTCATTCTTATCGAAAAGTGCTCATTATCTGAAATCTTAAATTGAAACAATTCACTTTCTGATCATAATCTTAAAAACTTTTAATCTTTATGAATAAAATAAGGATTTAAACAAATCTATTTAGTAACTATACAACCTTAATTGTATATGACATAAGTTCCAATCATAACTGTACTTAAGCAAAAAAAAAATGTCAGTTATTTGAGCATAAATACGACATGTTATCCACATAGTGATGATGTCTACAGTCCAAAGTTGTTAATAGCCAAAGAAAACACATGTCAAGAACCTCAGAAGGTGCTGGGTGCCTACTAAGCTCAGGAAACGCTGCTTTCCTCCTTAGATCTGCCCCCAGGTTCTGTTAGGCCATACTTTAGAGAATAAGCATCCAGCCTCAGTCCCATACTGGCAACAGCCTACACTGCTGTTTGTGCCAGATCTGACAAATCAGCTCAGATCTAATTTTTTCAGTCTTCATTAATCCACTCTTGTCTGTTACTCAAACAACTCCACCTTACCAGGATAGCACCTGCATTTTTCAGTTTTTCTCCAATCTCATCTCCCAACCCATTCTGCATACCATCAATACCAAGCTTCAGTAGTTATGCATGGAATTATACTAGCCGCCCCCCCTCGATATATATATATATATATATATATATATATATATATATATATATATATATATAGTTTCATTATCTAAAACTACATACTGACAGCATGCATTTTCAGTCCAACACTAAGCTCTTGAAACATATATGCACACGATAACTACCTTGCCTCTTATACTCTGATCAGAGAAAAGTAAAGTTACCCAAAGCCCAACCTGTACCGCAATGATGTTTAAAATAAATATCCCTCTGAAGGCTCTGCTTAAAATGCCTTCCTGACTCCACACTTCCTGTTTGAGAAACCAACTCTCAACCTTCAATGTGTCGGCCCTATGACTTTTTTAGTAGTTTAAATAGACTGTGCTTCTTTCCACATTACAATAGTCACCCACTTCCATCAGTCCCTCTTCAGACAATGTCTGGGTTTCTTTTCTTGTTGCTGTGACAAAGCACAGCAACGTTAAAGAAGGGTTTATTTGGGATCACAGTTCAGGTACTCTAAGTCCATCATGCTGGGGATAGCAGGAGCTTGAAGAAGCAGAGGACATCACACCCATGAACAGCAAGCAGAGCTTAGCTCACTTTCTCTATTTCATAGTCTACGATTCCCTTCCCAGGGAGTAATTCCCCTCCACAGTTAAAATGAACTTTTCCAATCAACTAATGTAATCAAGAGATCTTCAAAGGCTAACTTAATCTCGTGGGTAAATCCCCAGACTTTTCTCCTAGGTGACTCCAGTTGCAGGCAAGTTAACAATTAACAACAGTCATTACACATACAAACACAACATCCTCAAGAAAGAATTATGTAACCATCCCCTATCCACACAGAGTTCATAAATCCCTCTCCTCAGCCACTGGACTGTGTATCGTGATTACAAGTATCTGCTGGATGTTTGTCTTCTTCAGGAAGGCTGTGAAATCCAAAGAAGCTAGTTTTATCTGTTTAGATCACTGCTATATCCAAGCAGCTAGCCAAAGAACTCAGCACAGGACAGTAACTAATACTCACTGGAATAATGAACATGATAAGACAGTGAGTGAGGGACTGATGTGACTGACACACATCTGTCTGCTGTGAACCATAAGCTCCTTCCTTATCAACAGGAACAAGACCTCGCACAGCCTGATGAATGTGCTTTATAAGGGTATTCAAACATCTCCTAGGTGTTATAACAGACACCCCATCACAAGCTTTGAGTTCCTCAAGCTGGTCAGCCAATACACTTGTATGAACGCAGAATAAAAACAGTGGGTCAAGTGTCAAAAGCATTCCTACTTCTCTAAGGGCTTCTCTATTCATAGTACAGGAAAGCTAACAAAGAGGTATGGCCAAAGTAGGGCAGATATGAGAATTTAAGACTGTCTGGAACAAAACTAAGCCCTGCATATGTCAGATAATAGTACTGGCATTTTAGCTGATACTGTTTTGTATGGTGACCATACTGGATATTCTGTGATATAGTAACTAAAACGGACAGAACCTCAGTATTTTTATTCAGTAAAGCATGCAGGGAGGACCTACTGACATCTTAGGTACTAAAGAAATATCAGTTTTTGCCCACTTAAAGCTTCTAGCTTTGAAAGGAAAAGCGATTAAGTAAATAATTCAGCTACATGTTAAGTATATAAAGTTACTGCTATTTTATGTACCCTAAAATTATACTAAGTTTATATTTACAATTCAACCATGTCAAGAGACACCCAAACCCCTTGATTAAAGCTAATTGTCTCTAGTTTGTTTTTCTGAAAGCAATTTAGGGAAGGAGTTCATCTTCAGGGGAAGCCAATATAAGAACCTGAATGCAGGAACTAAAACAGAAGCCCTGAAGAATGCTGCTTACTAGCTTGCTTGGCTTGCTTTTTTTATATAGCCCAGGCTACCTGCTACAGTGGATTGGACCCTTCCACATCAATCATCCATCAAGAAGACAAGCTGCATACATGCCCACGGGCCAAGCTGATGGAAAGAATTTCTCAAATAAGTCCCTCTTCCCAGGCAACTCTCGTTGTGTCAAGTAGACAAGAACTAACCAGCACGGACTCACTCCATGACTTACAATCTAAGTGCCTGTGCAAAGACTGAAAATAGAAGGTTCTGGATATAGCATAACATTCTTTTACATGACACCCAAGGCTGTTCTCTGATCTCCACACAGGTACTCATACACTTAAACATACACACAACACAGATCAAAATTAAAGAGTAAAATACTTTTAAATTTTAAATTTTAAGGGGTACAGTAAATAGATGACTTCCATTTTTTTGTAAGTTAAATACCTTATCAAAAACCCATTTACCCATTCCAAGTGCTTAAAGAAAAACAAAACATATCTTTTATAGAAAATTCAAAAGTTCAAGAAAGCATTAAGAAAATTATATACCTCACAGCTCCCTTTTATGTACATAATGGTAGTCTTAAAGAATTTCATGCAAGATTTCGAAAATCATCATCACAGCTTTGAAACAACCAGCACAATCTGACTCAGTGGACAAAATTAATTCTTAAAAGCTGTAATATGCAAAATTGCTCAACTCAAAAGCCACCCGTGCTTCTCCATCACCAGTGAAGGAAAATCCACACTGTCTGGCCTAGAAAGCCTTCATGATCTGATCCCCTTAACCGCTCTGATTTTATTTCTTGGGACTTTGCACAGCCACCTCGTCTTCTGGCTTTTCCTGGAGGTTCCCAAATTAAGGTTCATCTGAGACCTTTCTCACTGAAGCACCTTTTATACCCTCACTCCCTCTGAGGAGACGCCATCTCCTCAAAAGGTTTTCCTCACATCCTTTCCCAGCCTCCAAGTAACCTGCTTTAATTTTCAGTTTCTTCTCCACTTATGTTACCTATGTTCTGTCTGCCCTTTAATACCAGCCTCTGTCCTAAGAATGGGCTTGGCTATGTTTACCTCTTGTAACATACAGGCATTCAATCAACAGTAAACAGGCACATAGATTAACTTGAGCACAGATGAACAGCTACTCTAATGTTCACTTTCCTTTACAGAAAATTGTGAAAGAACTGTCAGCTAATCTGACTGAAGACTGCAGTATCAAGTACTTACTTGGTTGATCTGAATAAGTTCTTAATGGAACTGAAGAAGCCCCCTGTAGGCCATGAGACAGCCGATTGAAATGGCCTTTCTAGAATAGAAAAAAAGGCAAAAGAAATTTTCCTGTTAAGTAAAATATAATTTTAAAAACAGGCTGGTGAAATAGCTCATTGGATAAAGGCTCCTGCCACCAAGATTGACTTCCCAAGTTCAATCCCTGGTTCCCTGGTTCCACATGGTGGAAGAGAACTGACTTCCACAAGCTGTCTTCTGGCATTCTTACATGAACTCTGTCTTGCATGCTCATGCCTACATGTGCATGTACGGAAGTAATAAATGCAATTTAAAAGGTCGATGACAACTGGGGTAAATGTATCAAACACTTAATACCTTGCGGACTTTCTGTGCCACAAAGGGGTATCCTAACAATTTCACCTTTTTTTTTTCAATTTCACTTTTTTGTCCATAATATTAAACTATCACAATCTTAACTTGCCAGATCTGTCTTATTATTATGAACATTCAACGAACCATCTCATATTAGACCTAGTCAGAATATACTCACTGGCTTACAGGTTTATTAAAATTTCAGAAAGCACAGGTAAATTTTAATGTCAAGGGTCAGTTTAGTATTTTAATAAAAATCCTGAAACTGTGAGTTCATACATTTGAGTATTTAATGCTATTCATTTCATCTGTAATATACTTCCTAAAGAATCAAGTTTGTAATCACGTTCCTAACAGTCTATAATCATTATAACAGATGTAATCACTTAATAACATCTATAAAGATGTTCTTGAGCCACCACCTATGGTCAGAAAACTACACTAGGAAAATGTACCAACAATGCAGTGTCCCCACATTCTGGAAGTTTCACAAATTGCATCATAGTCTCACATTCTCTTAGCCCTGTGCCTACCATTTCCTAAGACCAGGGCCACTTAGAAATTTCCAGCTCCTATCACAGCGAGCAAACAATGGAAGGCAACAATGTTTTTTACTTGAAGGCAACTTCTGTGTGACCTGAGATCAAGACATGCCAGCCAAAGAGGAACAAAGAACTGTCTGTACTGAGAGTCAGTCCCAGCTCACCTTCTCCCTAAAACGATAGCATTTTGTGTGTTACGTTAAGGACATAGACAATTCAGATGTGAAGAGTCTCATCTCTGTAGTGTCCCTAAAGTTCTCAGGCTACCCTGCCGCTAAGCCTCATGCATTCAATTTGGCAGAATTTGATTGGCAGGTGAAACGGGAAAGTTGTTTGGACGATAGACCGCTGTAATTAAAAATATAAGCCCCAGGGCCTGACTGACGGCAGAGTGCACTAGTTTAGGGATGTGAATGAAGAGAGCCTTGGAGGAACTCGCAGGACTGGGCATTGGAGCTGACCACGTCTGGGCCAGTCCGGCCTCAAGGTTACTCACCCACCGTACGAAAGTAGGCCATCCCCGGGTCATTGGGATGAGGCAAAAGGTATGAAGTGGCAGGTCGCGCGTGGCAAGGGTGATTTACTCGTCCCCGTGCACGGGTGAAGGCCCAAGCCCCACGACCCGCGCCCGGAAGTGTCGTGTGGGGCAGCGGACAGTCATTCCGCAGCAGGTCCCTCCCTAGCCAGGGCTTGTGCTCCCCGTTGCCTCCGGAGGCCGGATAGAACCGGCATAGAGGCGGGGCCGCGGCGGCGTCCGGGCCCGCAAGCGGGTGTCTCTGAGCCTGTAGTCTAGCATCACCGCCACGCAGACGGCCCTCACCTTGGCCAAGGAGCAGTACACACGACTCCAGCTCTGCATCTCCCCTCGTTCCCGTCCCTACACCAGGGCTTTCACCTCCGCAGAACGCCTAGTAGACTTATCCAAGGTCTCCCCACCCTGCGCGTGCGCAACAGCATCGCGTCATCTCCGAGGAGCAGCGCGATTGGCCCGAGAGGCAGAGGCTTTCTGGTCGCTGCGTCGTGCGAGGTCGTGAAGGGCGTTGCGCTTTGTGGCAGCTGGGGAATTGGGGACTGTTGCCAAAGTGTTTGGAGTAGAGAGTTGCAAGTTATTATTGAAAGACCAATTAAATAAAAATGTTGTTTGTTCTGTAAAGCCTACAGAAAGTAAAGCTTAAATAAGAAAGAAAGAAAAGTTTGACTTTAGCTCATGGTTGTGCTAGGCACTCGTGGCTTTATCTAGCTTTGCAAAACGAAGTGTTTCCATTTTCTGGATGAAGTCCTGAGAGCTAAAACGAAGAAAGCAAAAGAGAGGTAACTGCAGCCCTATGGACAAACGTTTTGGCTTTAACTGCTGATGTATAATCTCTGTCCTCAAAGGCAATGTAAGGGTAGATGGGCCACAGTCTTGAGCCTTTCTTCAACTACATCCTGCTCTGAAAACTACCCTAACAAGAAGTATAGAAAACAAACTACCTTTTATTTTTGTATTTTGGAAGCACGCCTCTCTTGCAGAACAAGCTAGAAGGGTTGAGATAGTGGGTGGTGAAATGTTAGGTTTTCATCGAGTGTGCACCTAAAAGATCGCTAACTATTATCTATAAGATTGAGCACGGGGGGGGGGGGGGTCTAGGGCCTGATTCACACTTTGTAATAACAATCTCTAGTTTAAAGATTTATTTATTTAATGTATGTGAGTACACTGCCACTCTCTTCAGAGGCACCAGAAGAGGGCATCAGATCCCATTACAGATTGTAAGCCACCTTATGGTTGCTGGGAATTGAACTCAGGACCTTTGGAAGAACAGTCAGTGTTCTTAATTGCTGAGATCTCTCCAGCATCCAGTCTCTAGTTTAAGTAAACCTTAAGTCTACACTTCTCAAAAGTTTACAGACCAAGCAGTGTACGGAGCTCCATAGAGTTAAGCATTAGACAAATACTACTCCTTACCTATCTCTGCCCATTTACAGGGAAGAAGATATGAATAAATGTTATGAAGAGAGCTAGCCGTTACCAAATGTTTATCCCCAACCACATTCCATTTTTGTTTTCTTTCTTTTTTTTTTTTCCATTTTTGTTTTCTTGAGAGAGTGTTTCATGTGTCCCAGGCTGGCTTCAAACTCAATATAGAGCTTAGAATGACCTTGAATTTATAGTCCTCCTACCATCATCTCCTGAGGCCGGGATTGCAGGTACCACCACAATTTTATGTGTTGCTGAGTGCTGGGGGTGGAACTCAGGGCTTCTAGTATGCCAGGCAAGCATTCTGCCAACTAAGTTACATCTTCTGCCTTTGTTTTTCCCTTCCATATACTAAGAGATTGTTCCTCTGGACAGATAGGTATTCAGAACAGCAACAACCTTTTCCAGGTTCTATACAGCTACAGGTAGGCATATGAACAAATACTGGCCAATGATCTTCTCCACTTATTGCATGTGTAAGGTTACTTCTGACAACCTTTGATGGAGTAACTCTCATTGCAGTGTACTTAAACCAAGTCCAAAGCTTGACACTTTTCAAATTAAAATGTAAACTCGATTTCACCCTCTCTTGAATATGGACCAACTTTAGGCAAATGTTTCTTCTAATGAATAGAATATGGCAAAAGTGATATTGGGTGACTCTCAGGCTAGGGACAGAGCCCTCTTCTTGCTCCTCTGCCTCCCTCACTCCCTCCTCCTCCTCCTGTTTATTACTCCTTCTCTCTTCCTTCATCTTTCCTTCATCCTTTCTCTCTCCCCTTCCTCTCCTTCCCCTTTCCTCTGCCCTTTCTCTCCCTTTTTACTCTTCCTTCTCTTACTCCTTTTCCTCTTCTTCTTCCCTCTGCTCCTTCTCTCTGCCCTCATCTGTCTCTCATCCACCTCTCTCCTCTCTCCTCCCCCTCCCCCTTTCCCTCTTCCCACCCTCTCCCATCTTTCCCTCCTCTTGCCTCTCCTCTCTCATTCTTCCTCCTCTCTCCTCCTCCTTTCTCCCTAATCCCTCTCCCTGCAGGCAGTTCTTCTAACCTAAGTCCTTTCAATTGTCATATTTATGAACAAAGTAAATATTTTCATTGTTTTCACCACCAAGCTTTTCAGGACAGTTTGTTGTACAGTGATGGATAGATGAAGCCCTTACGTTCTCCCAACAGTCAGGGTAATTACAGCTGATTTTCCTCCCCACTGTGGATCCTCTTACTCTCACCCTCTCCTTTGGTGCTGTTAAAATATCTCTTTGTGGTGCCAGTCCCATTGCTACTACTCATTACAAAGACAGTGTTCACCCCCCACAGCTGCTGACTTTCCGCTACCAAAGCAGCATGGACTATGCAAATTCCGTTTACATAAAGACACAGCAGTTAGAAGACAGCTTCCCAGAATAATGACCCAGGGATTAATTTCTCCCATATAAAAGCCTAAACCGGTATTTCTGGCAGATGTGACCCTTGAAGAGCTCCTTAACGTCTGTGTTCTTTTGGCTCTGCCTTTATCAAGATTGCGCCTGGCATCTCTTGTCTCCAGATGGCTGTCCTGTGAACATACAGCTCTGTAGCTTTATCTGATTTCGATGGACTTTTAAAATCGCTGATTTGGAGGTTTACCTTATATCCTTAGTCTCTCGATGCCATCCTTCGACTTAAGAGGCTCAAACCGCTGACCTTCACCAACCCTACTCTTCTCCTTCAAGCGGTGACCTTTGTATGTCGAAAACTAATTATGAGGTGAGCTATTTTATATGACTGGGATAGAGTGAAACCCAGTACAAAGATCGGTAGGATGGGGGCTCACAGAGATTGAACCACTAACCAAAGAGCAGGCGTGGGCGGGACCTAGTCCCGTGGCACTCATGTAGCAGATGCGCAACTTGTTCTTCTTGTGACTTCCCCTAGCAATTAGAGTGGGGGCTGCCTCTGACCCTGTTGCCTGCCTGCCTTTGGATCCCTTGTCTGGCCTCAGTAGGAGAGGATGAACTTGGTTCTGCTGAGACTTGATATACCAGAGTAGGTTAGTTCCCATAAGGGGCCTCCCCTGGGGGAGGGGTGTCAGGGTGCGATTGGGAGGAGAGGAGGAAGGGGGCGGGGCTTCAATCTTGCTGTAAAGTGAATTAATTAGACAATTAATGAGGAAGAATCCAGGCATGGCTGAGTGGGTGGTGGAGACTGGAGAATCATTGGAGATTGCTGGTGACCAGCCTAACTCCAAGTTTAGGGAGAAATCTTGTCTGAATGGAATAAGGCAAAGAGTAATAGGACAGGACACTCGGCATCCTCCTCTGACCTGTGTGTGGGCACCCATACCCACGCTCGTACCACACCTACAGAAAGACAAAGGGGAGATTGCGTTAAAGCACTAAAATAGGAAGTTTGCTGATATTTGGATCATGTGATCTAAGAATAAGTGAATAAAATAGCACCTAAGGGGGGCGGGGCTTACGCAGGACTTTGGGGGGGGGTGGGGAGAGATGGTGTCCTTGGCACACCGCTAGGCTCAGAGAAAGTCCCGCCTGCTGTTTGTTCAGTTTTTTAAACTGGTTTTTCTGAACGGATGGCCCTGGGCAGAAGTTACACATCATCAGGACAGCGTTAAAGCTCATAAGTTATCTTACCATGTAGACTTTAGTAGGTGTTTCCCACTGCCTTGTTTGGGTTTTGGTTTTTTTGAATCAGGGTTCTGTTCTGTGGTGTTGGCTGGCCTCAAACTCACATGTCGTCCCGGCAGGCCGTTAGCTTGTGACCTTTCTTCTTCAGCCTCCCATGCTGAGGTTACAGATGTGTGCTACAGCATCCTGCTAATGACCCTTTTTTATGTTTCCTGGTAGTGACTCTTTTTAATGTCTACTTTTTTCTTTAAGTAAGGTAAAATGTTGGAGATTGGGATTATTTTAATCTCGCCTGTCAGGTTACTCATGTATCAGAGTTAGCAGTTTTGAACACTCCACAGGTGTCCCGAGGGAGCCAGCCATAGAGCAGTCCACTGTTGCTGACTCCCGGTGAAACACAACCCTGGCTCCTCCAGGCACCATCACACACACAACTGTTTCAAATAGCACATGGTGGTGATTTTTTTCCCCTTCACCAGCCTTTTCCACGCAGGCCAGAGCCAGAGATTCTCCTAGTAGCAGAGCAGACCTCCTCTAGCTATACACCCACCTGGTACTCCCTTTCTGATGTTGCGATGTCAGGCCTAACAGAAGACCTCTCTGGAGTGTTCTGTTCTTGCCCACTTTTGCTCTTCATCCTTAGTGAAGCAGGGGAGGGAGTGACAGGAAAAAGCGAGACGGATAACAGAAGCAGCGGTGGAGACAGGCAGAGGTTACAGTGCCAGCTGTGATGGGAGGCAGCTGGCGACTTCAGAGAGCAGCCAGGATGGAAACATTAATGACAGGAGCCAAGGCGACAAAGAGTGTCAGGAGTAGACGGGACGAGAGGACAGAGACTTAAGGCTGAAGAAAGATAAAAGGCTGTGTGGAAAGAGAAGAGAAAGTGCAGGCCATGGTGGCTGGAAGAGTTTCCAGGCCTTAGGGGCTCAGTCTCAGGCACACTGCTATTAATGATTGAGGATGACAAAACCCTGAATCCAGCACCTGTAACATTTGCTGTTGTAGGGCTGAGGGTCCCAGCGCCTCAGGGCTGTATGAAAGTGCTGACAGACGAAGCAGCTACCTGCTGTAGGGTACTGCTGTCTGCTGCCACCATGCACAACGGCCTGAAGCTAAGGATCACCTGAGATCTGTGAGCCGAGAGTGTTGGAGCGCCAGTGAGTGACTACAGTATAAAACAATAAGACTCCAAGTCTCTGAGTTCAGAGACGCAGAAGCCTTTGGCATAACGCCTGGAGAAATACTGGCCCCTAGCTCTTAGGAACTATAAGCCTCTGGGTATGGCCATCAAGCCTCTAGGCCCTGGGCACTTAAGAGCTTAGCATTCCCAGCACTGGAAAAGCTTCTGGCCCTTCCACAGTTCTCGTCCATGTAGAACAGAAACACCCAAGCCAGCTACAAGGCCTTGAAAGCCAGTTACGCAAGCTTCAGTGGGCAAAGACAGAACAGGCGATGCCCACATTGTGGAACTTGAAGAATTCCCTACATGACCCTTGGCCCAAAATAGTTCTACTCCACCCAGTCTCGTCCTTCATTCCTATCTTGAAATCATCCCGTTAAGAGAGTCATTCCTATTGTTCCTTCCCAAATGTTCTCTCTCAAGTCCAGTGGCTGGCTCCAAGTTTTCCTTTCGGGAAAAGAGGCAGATAGAAGGAGCATCTGTTGAGCAGATGTGCTGAGCGCTTTGCCAGAGGGTTTTTTATCCTTTATCGTTTGTTTCTTGTGTAATGGCTTATCAGTGGATTTTCTTCAGGATGGTTGGCCAAGGGAATAAGATCTGGGTGAGTGAAGGGCTTGTCCTGGGCTTCGGGTGGGAGGAATGGAGCAGAGTGAATGTCAAGTGTACATCAGGTAAATGTATAGACATAAAGAAAAGGAGGAGTCAGACAGGAGGTCATAGAAAGCTGGATTGAGGGCTGGAGAGATGGCTCAGCGGTTAAGAGCACTGACTGCTCTTCCAGAGGTCCTGAGTTCACATCCCAGCAACCACATGGTGGCTCACAACCATCTGTAATGAGATCTGATGCCCTCTTCTGGTGTGTCTGAGACAGTTACAGAGTACCTATATGTAATAAATGAATAAATCTTTAAAAAAAAATAAAGCCAGACTGATGAAGTGCCCTGCCTGATGAAGTGGGCAGCCCTACAGTTGTCTGGAGTTTGAGTTCCAATAGCAAGACGAGTGCTGACAACATTGACAACAGCTTGAATGTCCACTATTGTTTGCAAGCTCATTTCTCTAGTTACTCCTACACTGATCAGAGAAGCAGAAGAGAACCATGCTGTGCCCCTGTGGCATTTAGAGCCTAGTGGGAATGCAGTTCCATAATGAGATGTTTCCGGGATGTGACAGGGAGAAAAGCATGGGCCTCCCTCATCAAGTTGGTGCTGGCTGGCTCTCCTCAGAAAGTTACACCTGGTATCCAAACAGGCACGTGGTTGTCTTGGCAGGAGTGCAAAGTCAGTGTTCTAGGCAGGAACACTGCTATTATCTCCATTGCCCAGAGGGGATCCCAGTGAGAAGCAGTGTTTTAAGGATGCTGGAAGGATGGAGTTCTGGGTCTTGCCACTCCATCGTTTTCTGTGTGCCGCCTACAACAAGCCATCTTTTTGCTTTGCAGACTCTCGGACACCTCCCAGCACTGACTGGGGTTGCAGATGTGTGCCACCACACCTGACTTTTACATGTGTGCTGGGGATCTGAAATCATGCCCCAGCCCCATATTTGAGAGTTTTCTACTGGAACCACTTTAGCTACTGGTGGAATTCATTACAAACTCCACTATGTAGCCCTGCGGGCCATCACTGGTTCTCGGTATTCCCAGCAGATAGAACAGGCTCTACCAATCAGATGTACTTACCAGAACACAAAGGAGTGTAGCACAGAAAGGAGCTGGGGAGATGGCTGAGTGACTCCCTGCGCAGATGTGAAGACCTGAGCTTAAATCCCCCAAACCCACATCAAAAGAGCTAGCCTGGTCCCTCACACATCCATATGCCCAGCATTGTTGACACACATGGACAATACCGTCCCTGGGGCTTGCTGCACTGAGCCTAGCTCCAGAGTCAGCAAGAGAGCCTATCACAGTGGGGAAAAGGTAGAGAACAATGGAAGAGGATGCTTGATACCCTACATTTCTCTAGCCTTTATGGCTGTGTGCGCGCGCGAGCACACACACACACACACACACACACACACACACATACACACACACATACACACACACATACACACACACACATACACACACATACACACACATACACACACACATACACACACACACATACACACACACATACACACACACATACACACACACACATACACACACATACACACACATACACACACACATACACACACATACACACACATACACACACATACACACACATACACACACATACACACACATACACACACACATACACACACATACACACACACATACACATACACACATACACACACATACACACATACACACACATACACACACATACACACACACACACACACACACTCATATGCACAAAACATTGAAGGAATCAGGCCAACTTAGACCTCATGCTGGCAGCAGCAGAAATCCTAGGGCAGGGGCTCGATGGGGCAAGAACAATGGCTTATCCAAACTTCCTGTAGAAAATCTCGCAGGACATTCAACTTCTGCCAGTTTGACAGCCCTACTTCTCAGATCTTCACACTGATTCTGTAGTTATTGGAAACCCCCACACACCAATAAATTTTCCCCTTTGTTCATAAGTGAATTTGAAATGATTTCTCAGAAGTCATTTGTGACCCAGAATTCTGATGGGCAATTCTGCCACTTATGGAAAGGCTACCATATAACAAGCATTACATGAAATGCTGCTCTTAAAATAATAACTGCTGGGTAGGTATGGTTTAACCTTGTTTTATAGGAGAGGAAAAAGGAGCTTGGTGAACTTTTAAAGCTTACCTAAGGTTGTGGGTCAGCGAAGGTCAGACTCCAGTGCATCTGCCCCAGCTCTTTCAACAAGTCTATGCTCTGGTTCCTCTTGCCAGACACATTTCTAGTTGCTAAGCAACACAGTTGCCTGGATCCCCTTGGGGGCGGGGGGATATGCACATGCACATGAAGGCCAGAGGTTAATATCTGGTATCTTTCTTATCACTGTCTATTTTCTGCTTTGATACAGGGCCTCTCACTCACCCTGGAGCTCTCAGTTGAGTGCGTGAGCTACCCTACCTGTAGCACAGGTTTACCAAGGTTAAATATCTCTCACCTATTTGAGCAAAACAACAAACAAACAAACAGGTCCAGTGGCTTTCAGACTAATTGCTACCTAGCCCACTGTTCTGTGTATCTGATAGCTTTATTATACTTCATATCTGAAGCAGTTTCCTTTTTCCTGAGATATTTCTCTTTTTTTCAATTAATTTTTTAAAGAAAATTTGTATCAAAATGATAATCTAAGCAGTGGTGGTTGGTTGACCAGATAAGTACGCTGTTAACAGTCTGTAAGTGGGATTTTAGCCAAAGGCTATGGCACTAACCTCCCAGCAGGTGGCAGTGTTCCTCCACCCCCTGTTCACTTTATGACCGCTGAAGGGAAAGTAGCTTCAAAAAGCAACTCTGTGTGTGTTGGTGTTGGGACAGGATTACCATAAGGCTTCAAAATAAGTCTAGAACCAAAGACATCAGGCTACTGATACGCCATAATCAAGAAACCAACAACTGCCAGGCACTTGCTGAGCATCTTCTAGGTTGTCACACAGAAAAGGATGCAAAAAAGTTACCAACAAGCCCCCCTGATTTCAGAGTCTTGTTGAGAAGACAGCCATCTATGCGAGAAGTCTAGAGTATCAGACAGTGTGCCAGGCTGGGCAGGGATGTTCATCCAACCACACTACTACCCCTCTATCCTCCTCTACCCAGCCTTGCCCAAGTGACAGACTTCTTCGCCCCTTTTGACTTTTTTTTATATGTATAAATTTTCCTAATTTATTTTGGTTAATTTTCAGAAGTTTTTTTTTAATCCCCACTTAAAAGTTCAGTAACAGCATTTTTTTCTCCATCTTTATTAAATTGGGTATTTCTTATTTACATTTCAATTGTTTTTACCTTTCCCGGTTTCCAGGCAAACATCCCCCTAACCCCTCCCCTTCCCCTTCTCTATGGGTGTTCCCCTCCCCATTCTCCTCTCATTACCACCCTCCCCCCAACAATTACGTTCACTGGGGGTTCAGTCTTAGCAGGACCCAGGGCTTCCCCTTCCACTGGTGCTCTTACTAGGATATTCATTGCTACCTATGAGATTGGAGCCCAGGGTCAGCCCATGACTATAGTCTTTGGGTAGTGGTTTAGTCCCTGGAAACTTTTTTTCATTTAAAGTTTTATGTGTATAGGCGTGTTTTGCTTGCTCATATGTTTCTGCACTGTGTGCATGAAACGCCGATAGAAGCCACAAGAGGATGATAGATTTCTCAGAACTGTGAGCTGCCATGTAGGTGCTGGAAATCTAATGCCCATCCTCTGGAAAGAGCAGCCAGTGCTCTTAACCACTGAGCCACATCTTACAGCCCCTTTCCCCACTGCCACCTTCTTAAAGCCTCGCCCCAAATCCTCGTTATTCTCAGGGAGGCCTGTCCAGACCACTCTAATCGGCACACCTGTCTCTGCCCTGCATTCTCGCTCTCCCCGCCCTGCTGCTTCTTTTCCCATGACAATCATTATCTCCTAATATCCTGTGTCATTCATTTTTTTAATCCTCATTTTTTTTATTGCATGCTGCCACTGCCCCCGGGTTTGTGCTTTCCACGGGTGACATTTTTTTAAAAAAAACTTTAAAGTTATTTATTGGAGGTGCTGTGTGTAGTTCATGTGTAGATCAGAAGGCAAACTGGTGAAAGTCAGCTCTCACCTTATACTATTGGGTTCTGGGGATAGGACTCAGGCCATTCGGGTGGACTACAAGAGTCTTTACTCAATGAGACATCTTGCCAGTGAGCCCCTTCCCCCTCCCCTCCACCACCCAGTTAGGTTTTAAACAATTGGCTTACGAATGAGAGTGAATAGGAAGTGCACGATGGGCTGAAGGCCTTTGAAGGGTGGTACGGGTTTCATTAGATGGAGAAGAAACACCAAGATGAATGTAGCATCCGAGGCACGGAGGCATGGGGAAAACAGAAGTAAGGCACACAGGCATACGAATTTCCAGCGTGGTAGACAAGAAGCTCTATGGCCATTCCAATCAGACCAGCAGCTAGAAATATTCTTCCTGCAATTTCTGCGCTTGTGTCTGGGATTAGTCTGTCTGTCTCTCTAAATGATTCCCTTCTAAATGATGATGATGACGACGACGATGATGATGAACAATAATAATAACAATAATGATGATGATGGTATTATTGATGATGTTGATGATGATGATATGATGATGATGACAATGACAATGATGGTGGTGGTAGTGATGGTGATGATGCGAATGCTTCCATCGAAGAGAATTAGAATAATTAGAGAAAGCTTACAAATGATGTATCTGGCTCACAAGTGCTTAAAAACAAGCTACTATTGCAGGGCTATCATATACGTGGGCACTTGTCAAACAGGTTGGTTGAAGTGTTTACCAAATGAGTCCTAAGTCACTTGACTAGTCTCTCTCTGCAGCTGTTCTGTAGCCAGCATTCTACAAAGGATGAAGGAGGTGGTTGTGAAGTGCAGGGCCCTCAGGGCTTCTAAAGATGAGCATGTTTACACGGGGGCTCAGAGCGGCCGGTGGAATTCTGCAGACACTAGCCACGGTCTGCACAGTGCTGCTGCTGCCGACATCATCAGCCCAGGTAATAAAGTTAGAGACATCTGCTTTTATAAGATTAAGCTTCAATTTGAAGCTCTCGAGTCGGATAAGTGATTAACGCCAACTTCATAGCCAGGGTTTCAGATTCCAAGCACGGCCATTTTTTTTTTCCCCGTGAGATTTGAAGCAACACAATTACACTGTTGGTCGGCTCCATCCACTGAAAAAGAGCCAATCTGACTACCCTTCAGCAAATCGGAGATAAGAGGAACTGGAGAACTGAAGTGTGTCTCTCACACCATTTTCTGCCAGCTTAGGAAGAATTGGCTCTTCACAGTCTTTGTCCTCACAGAATTAAACCTCTCCAAGTGGAAAAGGCACTTGAGGGTAAATCCCTTGAAAGTGAGTGTTATTTTCTCCCATTCAGTATGCTTCATGTGATGGTCCAGGGAAGGGGCTCTTCTTAGCCACCAACACACTGCAAGGAAAAATGAAGTTAAATGATCAAACCATTAGGGTCGCACAAATAAGTAAACGACCGTTGGGACTGGACAATTATTGTTGTGCACAGGATTAGTGGAACTAGAGATAGTGTAGGAAAGATTGAAGTATCAGAAAACTATCAGGGGGCTGGAGAGATGGCTCAGTGATTAAGAGCACTGGCTGCTCCCGCAAAAGATTCCATTTCTAGCACCAGCATGGCAGACAACGACGGTCTATAACTCCAGATCCAGAGGATATGACATTCTGATCTCTGTGGACATGTCATGTACTTGGTGCTCAAACATGCATGCATGCAAATGCTCATCCAAATGATGATGATGGTGATGATGGTGGTGGTGGTGGTGATGGTGGTGGTGATGATGATGGTGGTGGTGATGATGATGGTGGTGGTGGTGGTGATGATGATGGTGGTGGTGATGGTGATGATGGTGGTGATGGTGGTGGTGGTGATGATGATGGTGGTGATGGTGATGATGGTGGTGATGGTGATGATGGTGGTGGTGGTGGTGATGGTGGTGGTGATGGTGGTGGTGATGATGATGGTGGTGGTGATGGTGATGATGGTGGTGATGGTGGTGGTGATGATGATGGTGGTGGTGATGATGATGGTGGTGGTGGTGGTGATGGTGGTGGTGATGATGATGATGGTGGTGGTGGTGATGATGGTGGTGGTGATGATGATGGTGGTGATGGTGATGATGGTGGTGGTGATGATGATGGTGGTGGTGGTGATGATGGTGGTGGTGGTGATGGTGGTGGTGGTGATGATGGTGGTGGTGGTGATGGTGATGATGGTGGTGATGGTGATGATGGTGGTGGTGGTGGTGATGGTGGTGGTGATGGTGGTGGTGATGATGGTGGTGATGGTGGTGGTGGTGATGATGATGGTGGTGGTGGTGATGGTGGTGGTGATGATGATGGTGGTGGTGATGATGGTGGTGGTGGTGGTGATGATGATGGTGGTGGTGATGATGGTGGTGGTGGTGATGATGGTGGTGGTGGTGATGATGGTGGTGGTGATGGTGATGATGGTGGTGATGGTGGTGATGATGGTGGTGGTGGTGGTGGTGGTGATGATGGTGGTGGTGATGATGATGGTGGTGGTGGTGATGGTGGTGGTGATGATGATGGTGGTGGTGATGATGGTGGTGGTGGTGGTGATGATGATGGTGGTGGTGATGATGATGGTGGTGGTGATGATGGTGGTGGTGGTGATGATGGTGGTGGTGATGGTGATGATGGTGGTGATGGTGGTGGTGATGATGATGGTGGTGGTGATGATGATGGTGGTGGTGATGATGGTGGTGGTGGTGATGATGGTGGTGGTGATGGTGATGATGGTGGTGATGGTGGTGGTGATGATGATGGTGGTGGTGATGATGATGGTGGTGGTGGTGATGGTGGTGGTGATGATGATGGTGGTGGTGATGATGGTGGTGGTGGTGGTGATGGTGGTGGTGATGATGGTGGTGGTGGTGGTGATGGTGGTGGTGATGATGATGGTGGTGGTGGTGATGATGGTGGTGGTGATGATGGTGGTGGTGGTGATGATGGTGGTGGTGGTGATGATGGTGGTGGTGGTGATGATGATGGTGGTGGTGATGGTGGTGGTGGTGGTGGTGATGGTGGTGGTGATGATGATGGTGGTGGTGATGGTGATGATGGTGGTGATGGTGGTGGTGATGATGATGGTGGTGGTGATGATGATGGTGGTGGTGGTGATGATGGTGGTGATGATGGTGGTGGTGATGGTGATGATGGTGGTGATGGTGGTGGTGATGATGATGGTGGTGGTGATGATGGTGGTGGTGGTGGTGATGGTGGTGGTGATGATGATGGTGGTGGTGATGGTGATGATGGTGGTGATGGTGGTGGTGATGATGATGGTGGTGGTGATGATGATGGTGGTGGTGGTGATGGTGGTGGTGATGATGATGGTGGTGGTGATGATGATGATGGTGGTGATGGTGATGATGGTGGTGGTGATGATGATGGTGGTGGTGGTGATGATGGTGGTGGTGGTGATGGTGGTGGTGGTGATGATGGTGGTGGTGGTGATGATGGTGGTGGTGGTGATGATGGTGGTGGTGATGGTGGTGGTGGTGGTGATGATGATGGTGATGGTGGTGATGATGGTTTCTAAAAGAGAAAAGTTATTATGTTCTTGATATGATGGGGTTTAAAGAGGAACAGAGGAGCATGTTTAGAAGATAACAAGATGGAATTAGATTAAATGGAGGCAATGTGAGAGCTGTAGCTACTGTAGAAACACATCTTCTTGGGGCTATTAAGTGGGTTTTCTAATATAAAACTTCTGAAACGATGGATCATGACTGAAAATGGGGCTTAGGATTGCTGGTGATGCCATTGTGCCCAGGCCTTTATGTGGGAGTCAGGATCCAAAGTCAGTTTCTCATGCTTGCTCAGTAAGTGCCTCACCGAGTGTTCTACTCCACGCAGTCCCCTCGATGTCTATGTCTCTGACTGAATATGTTCCTAATTACTTTCTGTAAGTGCACATAGCCAATTATTTATTTTACTTTTTAAGGCTGTATTCATCATACTTTATGCTATGGATGTTTTGCCTGCATGTGAATTATGTGCACCGTGTCTGTTACACGCCCTGCAACTGGAGTTAGGAAAGGTTGTAAGCCATCATATGGTGGGTCTTGGGATTTGAACATGAGTTCTCTGTAAGAGCAATAAGTTCTCTTGGCCTCTGAGCCATCTCTCCTGCCCTGACAATGTTTTTTTAAGTTTATCTTTTTGCTTTGTTTTGTTGGGTTTTTGTTGGTGGTGTTTTTTTGATTTGGGGTTTTTTTTTTCTTTTTTGTTTGTTTTGTTTTGTTTTGTTTTGTTTTGTTTTGTTGTTTTCTGTTTTTAGATGGAGACTCCCTATGTCACCATAGCTGGTCTGGAGCTCACTGTGTAGAACAGGCTGGCCTCAGATCTGCAGTGATCTGCTTGCTCCTGTCTTTCAAATGCTGGGGTGACAGGTGTGAGCCGGCTTGCCCTCTTTGTCTTTTAAGTTTGAGTTTGTCTTCTAAGAAGGCAATTATAACCTGCCCTGAACCGATGGAGTTCTAACCCAGGAGTAGCTAACAGAGCAGCATGTAGCAGCCACGGTTTGTACAGTGTGCACAGAGTGCTGTGAAGAATATGCCATTTTGTTGCTTTTTTACTGTTTGGGGATAATTTAAAACATACTTCGAAGAGACAAACTAGCATAATGGTCCCTTGCGTCTCTCCCCCAGTTTCAACAGTGACTAAATTGTGACCAATATTTCTTCATCTTGCCACTATCTGTAGCTGTCCTCCTGTTTTGTTTTGAGGGAAACCCCAGTCATCAGACCTTTTGTGCACAAGCAGTTCAGGATACAACTACAAAGGGGAAGAATTTTGAACCAGAGTTATAAAAAAAGAACACATACTTTAAATTTTACATGTCAGCAAATAATGTGTCATCGTTCAAATTTTAAGATTTGCTTTATAACATTACAATGTCCTTCAAATACACAAAGCAGTGTCTTTACAAACCACCGAGGTGAGATTATCATCTGGCACTTAACGGCTGAAGAAAGTAAGGCTTAGGGTGTAAAAGACTCTGCTCCGTTTGTATGCTTTAGAAGAAGTAGAAAATAGGCAGAAACAGAAACTTGCAGCTACCGCTGACTGACATGAACGGTGGGTTTGAAGGACTGATGTAACTCACAGGAGGGAACCCTGACGGGCATGGGGTTATCCACAATAACCCTATGAAGATTTCCCACGCTCTGTGATGCATCAGAATTCCAAAGAGAAGGTCACTTCAAGAGCCTGTGTAAGAAGGATACCAGAAACACCAAGGGATCCTGAACGCCCTATATGGGTGTGATGTGTATTATGACCAGCAGAGGGCAGCAGTGTAGCAGTAACAGCAGGCTCTGTAGAGCCCTGGCTCCACCAGGACGGATCTGGCCTTCACTCCTGACAGCTCAAACCTGTCATCAGGCCTTTCTCCTCTGATCACTCCAAAGGTGAGTGGAAGCACCGAGGTAAAGGGGTCTTGGGGACACTCTTTCTCAAAGTATGTCTCATATCCTCAGACTGCGGTTTGAAAGCTCAGTTAAGATGATAGGTTTGGGGTGTCTCGGTGTGAGTAATGTAAAATGTCTCAGAAATGTTGATTACATGTTAAAATAATAATATCGTATTTAATTAGTTAAAAATCTCCCTCCTTCCCAACACGCATGCACACATCTTGCTGTGTAGCCTTCATTGGCTTTGAATTCATAATCCTCCTGCCTCAGCCTCCCAAATGCTGTGTAGTGATTACACGTGTGAAAACACACCCAAGACCCCTGTACCTTTTTTATTAAAAAAAAATGGCAGTTAGAATAATTTAAATTCATATATGTGGCTTTTATCTGTCAGTTCATCTGTGGCTATCACTTTATCTGAGTTGGACATCTCTGCTCTGAAAACTATGGGTGAGACAGGCTGACTCCATGACAGGCTTCAAATTGGCAGTTCAGGAGACTAGGCCTACATCTCAAGTTCCCAAGAAATGGGCAAATCCGGGCAAGTCCAGGCCGTGCCCCGCTGGCCTGAGGCAAGGCCAATGGGTCAGCAGCAGTTTCCATACTTCCTCAGCAACAATTTCCCACCGCCCACACCCCAACAATGGTTCTGGAAAATCTCTAGAGATGGAGCCAAATTAAGATGGGAGTCACCTACCCATCCCTGGAATTCCCCTAACGTGTTTGAAATCAGGACAACGAGCTCATTGGGGCACTTCCATTATGGTAATGGTAGACTTCAGCATGCTGGACTGCTGCGGAATAAAACACTTTGCTTTCGCATACTATTTGTGTCCAGGGTATCATTCTTACACCAGTAGAGCTTGTCACTTGTTACTCAAGCATGGCCACACTCAGTAGTTCACAGACTTAAAACACAGGGAGAAGGAGAAGGAGAAGGAGAAGGAGGAGGAGGAGGAGGAGAAGAAGGAGAAGGAGAAGGAGAAGGAGAAGGAGAAGGAGAAGGAGAGAGAAGGAGGAGAAGGAGAAGGAGAGAGAAGGAGAAGGAGAAGGAGAAGGAGAAGGAGAAGGAGAAGGAGAAGGAGAAGGAGAAGGAGAGAGAAGGAGAAGGAGAAGGAGAAGGAGAAGGAGAAGGAGAAGGAGAAGGAGAAGGAGAAGGAGAGAGAAGGAGAAGGAGAAGGAGAAGGAGAAGGAGAAGGAGAGAGAAGGAGAAGGAGGAGGAGGAGGAGGAGGAGGAGAAGGAGAAGGAGAAGAAGAAGAAGAGGAAGAGGAAGAGGAAGAGGAAGAGGAAGAAGAAGAAGAAGAAGACATGTTTATTCTCTTTAGATTTGCATAAATGAGAGACATTGCACTGTTTTGCTCCAAGCACATCATTAGAATAGGTTAAATTAAAAGGAATTTAGAGCAAATCCAAAGAAAGATATGGCATCGTGATAATTCAGAGTCCTAAAGGAAGCCATGCTTGTGTTTCGTTCTATCTCTGCACTATTCAATTCTAACTAGCTAACACATCGTTTTGCATAAAAGATGGGAGGGGGTGGGAACTCTGTCAACGGCAACAGAAAGTTCCCTAACTAGTACACCTTGGCATTAATGGAGTGGCAAACAAATAGTTAAAAACAAAGGTAGTGCTCTGTACCCAAATTCTGTGAGGGAGAGAGCTGGACTCTCAGAAATGTGGGAAAATCCTGAGAGCTCAGGGGAGACCACCTCTTCTGCTCACATTCCTGGCCCAAGAGGAACCGGCCTAGAGCCCTCTGGACACAGGCACCTAGGAGTAGTCAGGGACAGGATCCTTCCAGTCTCTGCCTGCCCCCAGAGCTGAAAGTCAGTCTCCAGGAGCGCTGACACACCTGAGAGCAGAGGTAAGACCACCACTTCTGCTACAAGGGACCCTCCTGGAGCCCTCAGGACACATGAACCTAGGAGTAGTCTGGGACAAGACCCTTCTGGTTTCTGCCTATGCCCAGAGATGACCCTGTGCCACAACTCTCTGTACCCAGATCCCACTGAGAGAAAGCCAGTCTCCAGGAGTGCTGACACACAGGCTTACAGGAAGGTCAAGCCACTGTCAGAGACAGCAAGACCAGCTAACACCAGAGACAACCAGATGACGAGAGGCAAGCACAGGAACCCAAGCAACAGAAACCAAGAGTACTTGGCATCATCAGTGCCCAATTCTCCCGCCAAAGCAAATACTGGATATCCAAACACACCAGAAAAGCAAGATTTGGATTTAAAAATCACATCTCATGATAATGATAGAGGACTTTAAGAAGGACATAAATAATTCCCTTAAAGAAATACAGGACACCCGCGGATCCCGGCCCGCAGCAGCTCTCTGCTCCCAGACCCCGTGAGAGAGAGAGACCCAACCGCCTGATCAGGTGGGCACTCCTGAGGCTGCAGAGCAGAGGAGACCACCAACACTGCCCACCCCTGCCCACATCCCTGGCCCAAGAGGCAACTGTATAAGGCCTCTGGGTTCCCGTAGGGGAGGGCCCAGGGGCGGCAGGACCCCTGCGCCTGAGACACCGCCGGAACCTGAAGGAAACAGACCGGATAAACAGTTCTCTGCACCCAAATCCCATGGGAGGGAGAGCTAAACCTTCAGAGAGGCAGACACGCCTGGGAAACCAGAAGAGACTGCACTCTGTGCACATCCAGACGCCAGAGGAAAACACCAAACGTCATCTGGAACCCTGGTGCGCAGATCTTCCCGGTTGCTGCAGCCGCGGAGAGGACTTAGGCAGTACCCCATGAGCAAACTTGAGCCTTGGAACCACAGGTAGGACCAACTTTTCCCCTGCAAGAAACCTGCCTGGTGAACTCAAGACACAGGCCCACAGGAACAGCTGAAGACCTGTAGAGAGGAAAAACTACACGCCCGAAAGCAGAACACTCTGTCCCCATAACTGGCTGAAAGAAAACAGGAAAACAGGTCTACAGCACTCCTGACACACAGGCTTATAGGACAGTCTAGCCACGGTCAGAAATAGCAGAACAAAGTAACACTAGAGATAATCTGATGGCGAGAGGCAAGCGCAGGAACCCAAGCAACAGAAACCAAGACTACATGGCATCATCGGAGCCCAATTCTCCCACCAAAGCAAACACGGAATATCCAAACACACCAGAAAAGCAAGATCTAGTTTCAAAATCATATTTGATCATGATGCTGGAGGACTTCAAGAAAGACATAAAGAACTCCCTTAGAGAACAAGTAGAAGCCTACAGAGAGGAATCGCAAAAATCCCTGAAAGAATTCCAGGAAAACACAATCAAACAGTTGAAGGAATTAAAAATGGAAATAGAAGCAATCAAGAAAGAACACATGGAAACAACCCTGGACATAGAAAATCAAAAGAAAAGACAAGGAGCTGTAGATACAAGCTTCACCAACAGAATACAAGAGATGGAAGAGAGAATCTCGGGAGCTGAAGATTCCATAGAAATCATTGACTCAACTGTCAAAGATAATGTAAAGCAGAAAAAGCTACTGGTCCAAAACATACAGGAAATCCAGGACTCAATGAGAAGATCAAACCTAAGGATAATAGGTATAGAAGAGAGTGAAGACTCCCAGCTCAAAGGACCAGTAAATATCTTCAACAAAATCATAGAAGAAAACTTCCCTAACCTAAAAAAAAGAGATACCCATAGGCATACAAGAAGCCTACAGAACTCCAAATAGATTGGACCAGAAAAGAAACACCTCCCATCACATAATTGTCAAAACACCAAACGCACAAAATAAAGAAAGAATATTAAAAGCAGTAAGGGAAAAAGGTCAAGTAACATATAAAGGCAGACCTATCAGAATCACACCAGACTTTTCGCCAGAAACTATGAAGGCCAGAAGATCCTGGACAGATGTCATACAGACCCTAAGAGAACACAAATGCCAGCCCAGGTTACTGTATCCTGCAAAACTCTCAATTAACATAGATGGAGAAACCAAGATATTCCATGACAAAACCAAATTTACACAATATCTTTCTACAAATCCAGCACTACAAAGGATAATAAAGGGTAAAGCCCAACATAAGGCGGCAAGCTATACCCTAGAAGAAGCAAGAAACTAATCATCTTGGCAACAAAACAAAGAGAAGAAAAGCACACAAACATAACCTCACATCAAATATGAATATAACAGGAAGCAATAATCACTATTCCTTAATATCTCTCAACATCAATGGCCTCAACTCCCCAATAAAAAGACATAGATTAACAAACTGGATACGCAATGAGGACCCTGCATTCTGCTGCCTACAGGAAACACACCTCAAAGACAAAGACAGACACTACCTCAGAGTGAAAGGCTGGAAAACAACTTTCCAAGCAAATGGTCAGAATAAGCAAGCTGGAGTAGTCATTCTAATATCAAATAAAATCAATTTTCAATTAAAAGTCATCAAAAAAGATAAGGAAGGACACTTCATATTCATCAAAGGAAAAATCCACCAAGATGAACTCTCAATCCTCATCTTCGGTTGGTTTATATACAAGTGTGCAATTTCTAGGCTTGAAAGTAAAATGATGCTATCTGGTGCTGGATAGAGGAGCCTTATTTTTTATTATGGCAGCTTGCTATTTTTGTAACATGATGATTTGGTTGAACACAATAAAGTACAGTAGTAACTGATCTCCCCTTCTTCCTGGATGAGTGAGGAGATGATTAAATGTTGATGTCAGCATCCTTGAGCATATTCAGATGAGCTTCTGCTTCTGTTGAAAAGGATGCTGTGTTTGATTGTGGTCCGAAGCTTTGAAGCACTACTTGGCATCTCCTTCCTTGGAGGTCTCACTGTTTAAACATAACAGATTTGATAGCTTGTTGGTAAGGTGAGGTCCAGCTTGTCTCCACTAGGTCATCTTCATGTGAATCCGGTGGTTATACGGTTTTGTTCTAGGGATATTTCATTTTTTTAATAACGGTTTTAGCTGACATTCATGGAGAGAATGAATCCTTAGAACTGTGCCACTAGTGAAAGGAAATCCTGTCTAGAGTATGTTTCTTTACAAAGCTGTGTCACACCATCCTTTGGGCCCTCTGCTGGAAAAGTAGAATCAAGTCTCAAATAATGCCTTTTAAATTGTATCCTCTAGTATTATAGATGTAGGACAGTACTGTATCATACCTCTGTGGATGTAAAATAGCTTGTACCTGCTTTATGATACGTAGTAGTGACCGTGCTTTATCAGAGCTGTTTTTAATGATGTTGCTCAGAATGTTTTCTTTCCAGATGATGATTGAGAAGCTAATTTTAAAAAAAATGGTGCCAGGTACCACAAGAGTAACAGAACTGTGCTGTTTTCTCGGGTTTTGTTTTTTTACTTGTTTTTTTTTTTTTAATGGAGTGTGCTGGATGTCTCTACAGTTTTGTTCAGATGACTGCAGAACCTGGAAAAGCTGTTGCTGCTGTTGATGCATAACACACTGCTATTATTGGTCTTTTTATATAAATATAAATATATATATACAGATATATAATTTGAATTTTTTGAAACTTTAGCTGTGCTGTCAACTTTGGAAAAAAGTATCCCCGTTTACTGTGTTGAGTTGGACTGTACAGAAATTAACAGCCATAATGGTCTAGAAATGTTGAACTTAAGTTTTTTCCATTTGTACAGGGGTAACACACTGTATTAAATATGTAAGGTCTTATCTACGTGGGTTTGATTACAAAAACTAATAAAGTATTCTCTAAATTTAAAAAAGAAAAGAAAAAAAAAAGAAATACAGGACAACACAGGTAAGCAAGTAGAAGCTTAAAGAATTACAGGAAAACACAACCAAACAAATGAAGGAATTGAACAAAACTATCCAGGTTCTAAAAATGTAAATAGAAACAATAAGGAAATCACAAAGGGGCACAACTCTGGAGACAGAAAACCTAGGAAAGAAATCACAAGTCATAGATGTGAGCATCACTAAAGAACACAAAAGATAGAAGAGAGAATCTCAGGGGCAGAAGATACCATAGAAAACATTGACACAACCATATATATATTGCAAAAAGCTCATAACCCAAAACATCCAGGAAATACAGGACACAATGAGAAGATCAAACCTAAGGATAATAGGTATAGAAGAGAGCAAGGATTCCCAAATGAAAGGGCCAGTAAATATCTTCAACAAAATTATAGAAGAAAACTTCCTTAACCTAAAGGAAGAGATGCCCATAAACATAAAAGAAGGCTACAGAAGTCCAAATAGATTGGACCAGAAAAGAAATTCCTCCCGCCACATAATATTGAAAACACCAAATGCACAAAACAAAGAGAGAATATTAAAAGCAGTAAGGGTTCAAGGTCAAGTAACAAATAAAAGCAGGCCTATCAGAATTACACTAGACATCTCACCAGAGTCTATGAAAGCCAGAAGACTCTGGGCAGCTATCTTACAGACCCTAAGAAAACACAAATGCCAACCCAGGCTGCTATATCCAGCAAAACTCTCAATTAACATAGATGGAGAAACCGAGATATTCCATGACAAAACCAAATTTACACAGTATCTTTCTACAAATACAGTCCTACAAAGGATAATAGATGGAAAACTCCAACACAAGGAGGGAAACTACACCCTAGAAAAAGGAAGAAAGTAATCTCCTTGCAACGACACCAAAAGAAGAGAGACACACAAACATAATTCCACCTCTAACAACAAAAATAACAGGAAGCAACAATCACTATTCCTTATATTTTTGGTTGTGAGCCTAGCCTTTAACGGCTGAGCCATCTCTCCAGCCCAACAATCACTATTCCTTAATATCTCATAGCACCAATGGGCTCAATTCCCCAATAAAAGGACATAGGTTAACAGACTGGATACAGAGAGAGGAACCAGCATTTTGCTGCAAAGAAGAAACACACCTCAGAAACAAAGATAGACACTACCTCAGAGTGAAAGGCTGGAAAACAACGTTCCAAGCAAATTGTCCAAAGAAACGAGCTGGAGTAGACATTCTAATATCAAATAAAATCTACTTGCAACCAAAAGTTATCAAAAAAGATAAGGAAGAACACTTCATATTCATCAAAGGAAAAATCCACCAAGATAAGCTCTCAATCCTAAATATCTATGCTCCAAATACAAGGGCACCTACATTCACAAAAGAAACCTTACTAAAGCTCAAAGCACACATTGCACTTCACACAATAATAGTAGGAGATTTGAACACCCCACTCTCATCAATGGACAGATCATGGAAACAAAAATTAAACAGAGACATAGAGAAATTAACAGAAGTTATGAACCAAAAAGACTTAGCAGATATTTATAGAACATTTCATCCTAAAACAAAAGAATATACTTTCTTCTCTGCACCTCACTGCACCAAAATTAACTACATAATTGGTTATAAAACAGGCCTCAACAGATACAAGAAGATAGAAATAACACCATGTATCCTATCAGATCACCACGGACTAAGGCCGATCTTCAATAACAATAATAATGACAGAAAGCCCACATATATGTGGAAGTTGAGCAATGCTCTACTCAGTGATAATTTGGTGAAGGAAAAAATAAAGAAATTAAAGACTTTTTAGAATTAATGAAAATGAAGGCACAACATACTCAAACTTATGGGACACAATGAAAGCTGTGCTAAGAGGAAAACTCATAGCTCTGAGTGCCTCCAAAATGAAACTGGAGAGCACACACTAGCAACTTGACAGTATACCTGAAGCTCTAGAACAAAAAGAAGCACATACTCCCAAGAGAAGTAGACAGCAGGAAATAATCAAACTCAGGGCTGAAATCAACCAAGTAGAAACACAAAGGACCATACAAAGAATCAACAGAACCAGGAACTGGTTCTTTGAGAAAACCAACAAGATAGATAAACCCTTAGCCAGACTAACCAGAGGGCACAGAGAGGATGTTCAAATTAACAAAATCAGAAATGAAAAGGGAGACATAACCACAGAATCTGAGGAAATTCAAAGAATCATCAGATCCTACTACAAAACTGGAAAAATCTGGATGAAATGGACAATTTTCTAGACAAATATCAGATACCAAAGTTAAAGCAGCATCAGACAAACCATCTAAACAATCCCATAACTCCTAAAGAAATACCAGCAGTTATGAAGTCTCTCAACCAAAAAATGCCCAGGATCAGACAGGTTTAGTGGAAAGTTCTATCAGACCTTCACAGAAGACCTCATACCAATACTGTCCAAACTATTCCACAAAATAGAAACAGAAGGAACACTACCCAAGTCCTTCTAAAAAGCCAAAATTATGCTTATACTCAAACCACACAAAGACCCAACAAAGAAGAGATCTTCAGACCAATTTCCCTCATGAATACCCACAGAAAAATACTCAATAAAATTCTCGCAAACTGAAAATAAGAACACATCAGAACAATCATCCATCATGATCAAGTAGGTTTCATCCCAGGGATGCAGGGATGGTTCAATATATGGAAATCCATCAACTATATAAACAAACTCAAAGAAAAAAAAACCACATAATCATCTCATTAGACACTGAGAAACCATTTGACAAAATCTAGCACACCTTCATGTTAAAAGTCTTGGAAAGATCAGAAATTCAAGGCCCACACCTAAATATCGTAAAAGCAATATACAACAAACCAGTAGCTAACATCAAACTAAATGGAGAGAAACTTGAAGCAATCGCACTAAAATCAGGGAATAGACAAGGCTGCCCAATCTCTCTCTACTTATGCAATATAGTACTCAAAGTCCTAGTCAGAGCAATCAGACTACAAAAGGAGGTCAAAGGGATACAAGTTGGGAAGGAAGAAGTCAAAATATCACTATTTGCAGATGATAATATACTTAGGTGACCTCAAAAGTTCCACCAGAGAACAACTAAGCCTGATAAATAACTTCAGCAAAGTGGCTGGATATAAAATTAACTCAAACAAATCAATAGCTTTCCTCTACTCAAAGGATAAACAGGATGAGAAAGAAATTATGGAAATGACACCTTTCACAATAGTCACAAATAACATAAAATACCTTGGTGTGACACTAACCAAGCAAATGAAAGATCTGTATGACAAGAACTTTAAATCTCTGAAGAAAGAAATTGAAGATCTTAGAAGATGGAAAGACCTCCCATGTTCACGGATTGGGCAGGATTAATATAGTAAAAATGGCCATTTTGCCAAAAGCAATCTACAGATTTAAAGCAATCCCTATCAAAATTCCAACTCAATTCTTCATAGAGTTAGAAAGAACAATTTGCAAATTCATCTGGAATAATAAAAAACTCAGGATAGCGAAAAGTATCCTCAACAATAAAAGAACTTCTGGGGGAATCACCATCCCTGACCTCAAGCTGTATTACAGTACAATAGTGATTAAAAACTGTATGGTTTTGGTACAGAGGCAGGCATGTAGGTCAATGGGATAGAATTGAAGACCCATAAATAAACCCACACACCTATGGTCACTTGATCTCTAACAAAGGAGCTAAAACCATCCAGTGGAAAAAAAAGATAGCATTTTCAACAAATGGTGCTGTTTCAACTGGAGGTCAGCATGTAGAAGAATGCAAATTGATTCATTCTTATCACCCTGTACAAAGCTCAAGTCCAAGTGGATCAAGGACCTCCACATCAAACCAGATGTACTCAAACTAATAGAAGAAAAAGTGGGGAAGAGCCTCGATCATGTGGGCACTGGGAAAATTTTCCTGAACAAAACACCAATGGCTTATGCTCAAAGATCAAGAATCGACAAATGGGGTCTCACAAAATTGTAAAGCTTCTGTAAGGCAGAAAACATTGTCATTAGGACAAAATGGCAACCGACAGATTGGGAAATGATCTTTACCAATTCTACATCTGAAAGAGTACTAATAGCTAATATATACAAAGAACTCAAGAGAATCATACAAGCTTATTTAAAAAATGAGGTATAGAACTCAACAAAATTCTCAGCTGAGGATTATCGAATGGCCAAAAAGCACCTAAAGAAATGTTCAACATCCTTAGTCATCAGGAAAATGCAAATCAAAACAACCCTGAGATTTCACCTCATACCGGTCAGAATGGCTTAGATCAAAAACAGCGACAGCAGATGCCGGCGAGGATGTGGAGAAAGAGGAACACTCCTCCATTGTTGGTGGGATTGCAGACTGGTACAACCATTCTGGAAATCAGTCTGGAGGTTCCTCAGAAAATTGGACATTGCACTACCTGAGGACCCAGCTATACCTCTCTTGGGCATATACCCAAAAGATGCCCCAACATACAACAAAGACACATGCTCCACTATGTTCATAGCAGCCTTATTTATAATAGCCAGAAACTGGAAAGAATCCAGATGTTTTTCAACAGAGGAATGGATACAGAAAATGTGGTACACCTACACAATGCAGTATGATTCAGCTATTAAAAACAATGACTTTATGAAATTCATAGGCAAATGGATGGAACTAGAAAATATGCTGAGTGAGGTAACCCAGTCACAAAAAACACACATCATATGCACTCACTGATAAGTGGATATCAGCCCAAAAGCACAGATTACCCAAGATACAGTCCACAGACCACATGAAGCTCAAGAAGAAGGACAACCAAAGTGCAGATGCTTCAGTCCTTCTTAAAAGGGCTAACAAAACAATTCATAGGAGGAGATATGGAGACAAAGTTTGGAGCAGAGACTGAAGGAATGGCCATTCAGAGCCTGCCCAACCTGGGGATCCAGCCCAAATACATACAGCCACCAAACCCAGATAATATTGTTGATGCCAAGAAGTGCATGCTGACAGGAGCCTGATATATTTGTCTCCTGAGAGGCTCTGACAGAGCATGATAAATACAGAGGCGAATGCTAGCAGCCAACCATTGAACTGAGAATGGGATCCCCATTGGAGAAATTTGAGAAAGAATTGAAGGAACTGAGGGACTTGTACCCCATAAGATCAACAATGCCAACTAACCAGAGCTCCCAGGGATTAAGCCACTACCCAAAGACTATACATGGACTGACCCATGACTCCAGCTACATATGTAGCAGAGGATGGCCTGTTGGGCACCAATGGGAGGTAAAGCCCTTGGTCCTGCCAAGGCTAGAATACCCCAACCCCCCTGTGTAGGGGACTGTCAGGGTGGGGGAGTGGGAAGGGGTGGGTAGGTAGGTGGGGGAACACCCTCATAGAAGCAGGGGGAGGGGTGGGATAGGGGGGTTATGGACGGGAAACTGGGAAAGGGGATAACATTGGAAATGTAAATAAAAAAATATCCAATTAAAAAAAAAGGGAAATCAAGAACTAACTAGTTTTGATACAGCATCTCAAAGGCAGTCTACTGACCAAGCAGCAACTCTCTTTTTTCAGTAGCTTAGCATCCCTGTAGCCAGAGACAGACCATAGTTAGAGATACCTGGAGATGTCTAGCTTCCCGAAGCCTTGGAAGTTTGGATACACTTTCTCACTGTCACTGAATGTATTTGGATGAATGAATTTCAGATTGTTTTCTTTTAAATTAAAGTGCAATGTTTGTCGTTCACAAAAAAATATTTTATCATTTTATAGCCATAATCTTACATTGGTAGAGATCTTCATATTTTAATATGAATATTGACTTTCTGTTTTCCTACATTGGTACATAATGTACATTGATACAATTTAAGGTTTTCACTGGAATGAATATATATATTCATATATCTATATCTATCCCAAGCAATAGGGCATAGGCTTTTTAATTGGCAGGTGAAGCATCTACAAAAACACACGATAATGTCTCTCTGTTTTTCACTCTCGTGAACGGCTCCTTCACACTATAAAATGCATATCAGGATGCTGATTGTTATGGAACACATAGAAAGATTGATTGGGTCTCCAATCCTACTTTGGGGTTATTTGACCTACACTGTTTGACATTTCCCCATTACTTTGGACAGTCAATTAAAAAAAATGGAGAGTCCTCTTTCTTTTGGAGGAACATGGATAAACAAAACAAAACAAAACAAAACAAAACAAAACAAAACAAAACAAAACAAGAAGAAGAGAGGCAGCAAGGCTGGGAAAGGCTTGCCAAACAAGCACGAGGACCGCAGTTTAGCTCTCTACCGTCCATGTAAATAAACCTCACAGCAGCGCCCGCCATCCCTGTCTAGGGAAGCAGACACAGCTCCCCGCCCTGCCCTGCCAGCTGAGCAAAATGAATGAGTAGTTCTAGGTTGAGGGAGAGACTCCCATCCCTTCCCCTTCAGGTACGGTGGAGTACCACTGAAGAAGACATCTGTTGCCAACCTCCGGCGTCCATATACACCCACACATACATGCATGTGCAGCAGCACGCACACATACATGAACACATACATACGCATGAGCAGCACACAAAATAAATAAGAAAATTATTGTTCAAGTGAATAAAAGCCAAGCAGCAAGGGATGCATTAACATGCTATTTGGTGACAAAAAAAAAAAAAAAAAAAGAACCGGAAGTCAAGGTTTGCTTGAAGAAAGAAGTGGGCATCCTGCGGTTGCTCGATTGTATTGGGTAGCCCTGGAATGTTCTCCCTGCCTGTTGCTCTGGCTTGGAATCAGCAAGAAAGAGTGTTTCCTTATCTCTCTCACTCGAGAGGATTAATTTTCAGAGTTTCTCTTATCTTAGAAGGAGGGGTTCTTGAAGTATCTAGAGCACAAAGTGTTGAGTGCTTGACCTCCGCTAACGAACTCGGAGTCTCTGTACAATCCTTTGAATATGCAAGGAAAAGGTCAGTGCTTGAGTCACTAGGGAGTAAATAAGAAAAAACTGAGAATGTTCTGTTTCCTGGCTTGGGATTCTTAGATGTAAGAAAGACTAGGAGAGTTGACACAGTGAGAGCAGGTGTCTGGTTTGAGACTCAGACATCATTATTGTACTCTCTTAGTGGATGAGGACACTCCCGAAGTTTTTCCTGTCATTTTGTCCCTACCCGCGATATGACTTTATGAAGCCCTTGGGCTCTTGAGCTCACCAGTTAAGAACTGGACGCCAGTTTCCACCTCATCTGCTGTGGAAGCTCTTCGCGATCTCCCAGAGAGTTCAGCCATGCTTCACTCAGAGCAGCTCCATGCACAGCAGCAGCGTGTTTGGATGCCCAGTACATATCCAACAGGGCCGAGAAGCCAGTCTCCTACGTCGCACAGCACCTGAGGAGCATTGCTTTGTGGGTGTCTGTGTGCAGGAGCATAAGCCCGCCACAGGGCAGAGCTCTTCCTCCTCCTCCATGCAGCCATTCATCTTCCTCCTCCATTTTCTATTGAGGCCAGTTCTTCTCAAGTCTCTCCAGGCTCAGCAGTGAAATGGTTACCCTTGTTCCTGCGCACCTTAACCACTGCCCTCATTTCTCACAACACTTCTCCAAGCCAGCCAGTCCTTTGTGTTTTGCCTCCTCGAAACTTGCCCTCTTTCTCAGGTGATCACAGGTTCCATACATGAAGCCCTGAGTCCCCGAGCTACCTACTGTCTTTTGGTTCCTAATTCTGCCTTCCAAGTGTCAGTCCACTTTAGTGGGCTTGTCTAATCTTGGTTATGCTGGTTGGGTTTTTTTTTGTCAACTTGACACAAGGGCCATATGGGAGGAGGGAGCTTGGACTGAGAAAAGGTATCCATCAGATGAGCCTGTAGGCAAGTCTGTGGGCATTTTCTTAATAAATGGTTGATGTGAAAGATCCAGCTGAAAGACCTTAGGGGCTTTCGCCAGCCTTACAACCCCTGCCTCAGGGCAAGGCTTGGCCAGGTTCCATTCTCCACCCATAGGAACATTCTTGAGTAGAAAATTCTCAGAATGTACTGATTGATGCTTGCTAGCCAATAGATTTAACTGTTAATATGCTTAGCCAATAAGTTTGAACTGTAACCTTGCTGATGTAACCTGTGCCCCCTAAAAAGTATAAAAAAATGCTTATAAAGCCATTTGGGGTTGCCTTCTAGTCATTTGTCTTGAGGGACTAATTGAAGATTGACCCTGATGGTGACAGAAAATAAACCTCTTGCTTTTGCATCAATCTGCGTCTTGGTGTCTCACTGGGGGCATCTCGAAGTAAGTACCACTGACCAAGGGTCAGGGTGTTCCCCAGCCTACTATAGGTGGTGCCATCTCTGGGTAGGTGGTCCTGGGGTGCATAAGAAAGAAGGCTGAGTAAGTCATGAGGAGCACGTCAGTGTGTGGCACACCTCCATGGTCTTTCTTGCTTGAGTTCTTGCCCTTACTTTTCTGTGAAAGCCTGTGACCTGGGAGTTGTAAGTTGAAATGGGTCCTTTCTCCCTCAAGTGGCCTTTTGTCATGCTGTTTATTAAAGCAATAGAAAGCAAACTAAAACTCTAGTCCTCTTTGCCAGAGTCAGTGAGCTAACTGTCACTAACTGTCACAAAAGTGGATGAGATACAGTGTTTGTGTATATATAAGATTATCAAAGATCCAAAACCCTAGAAAACACGTTACTCTATCCTCATACACTATTGGTATAATTGCTCTGACCTTTTTAAAGAACAGTGTGACGTCAGTATCTTCACCACCATGTAAATTAATCAGCAACTAGATGTCTCCTTATCTACACTAGCAAGATATTTTCCCTGCTGTTAAAAAAAAATTATAAAGACATGATGTCATGCTGAAATTGCAAAGGTAGATTTAAGTGTCTACAAATTATGACAAAATATATTATGCAGACGTTATAAGGAATAGATATGCACTTACGTATATGGAAAGATATCGATCATGCTGATAAATGGAAAATAGATCAAGGAATAGAGCATCAGACATGCAAAGAGTTCGTTTTCATGACATTGTATCAACCTGTGAACACACAAACATTTATGCTTTGAAAGAGATATGAAGGTGATTTACAAAAACACTCTTTCAAAATGTGATTTGGAAAAACTTTATTTATTTATTTATTTATTTTTTTGGTTCTTTTTTTTCGGAGCTGGGGACCGAACCCAGGGCCTTGCACTTCCTAGGCAAGCGCTCTACCGCTGAGCTAAATCCCCAACCCCAAAACTTTAGTAAAAAAAAAAACACTGGAAGAAATAGTCACAGATATGCAAAACATTTCTTAAGTAAGCAGGACTAAGCCATGACATCAAATAGAACCAAATTAACTCAAGCTTTGAGGTTCCTTTGTAGGAAAAATACTGTAAGCATCATCGAAAGGCAAATGAAAGCCAGGAATATATTTACTAATATATGTAGGAGACACTTACTGTCACTATTCAAAGGGCACTTAGTAAAGAGTTAAAGTAAAACGAGCCGAAGTCGGTGGATGGGCAATAAAGTAGACAATTCACAAAGGATAGACTATATAAATTATACTTAAATATAACATTAAACATGTCAATACATTAATATATATGTATTGATATATACTTCAATAATTATAGCATATAAATTTTATAAGTCATGTATATATACATATATATATATATATATATATTCTCAGAAATACACAAACCCCTACCAAACCACTAAGCCCCACAAAATATACCACAGATTCAAGTGGATACATCGAGACTTGTTTAACCCCCAGAACAAGCCTATTGCTGTTTTTTCATATATGTGTTACTTATGTAAGTATTATTTCTCCACCTTACAGACAAGGGAGTTGAAGTGTGCTGAATCCAATATGGCCTTGGTGGGGACAGAATGACATGGTTCCATGCCCCTGCCATGGGTAGGACAAGCAGGTGTGGGCCTCCACAGGTGTCGGTGACTGCTATGAGCATGAGGCTTGTTTGTGTAACCTTGTACTCATGTTCACTTTCCTCAGAGGAGTGTTCTTCCTGTTAACATTAATGACTCCATGATAATCAGAGACAGCGGGAGTCCAGGAGGTGAAGGTGTGGCTAATGTCTCAGCAAAATGGTGAACGCTGAGACCTTCAGGACAGACCTTAAGGCTGTGGAAAAGAACTCTAAAGGCATGAGTTCGAAAATACGCAATTTCTCACCTATGTAAAAAATAAGGATGCAATATAAATTGTATAAGGGGCTTCACTTCTCTAAAGGAACAGAGGCAGCTACACAATGAGCTAGCTTGTCAGAAAGATACAAAAGCAGGCAGATTCTGGAGTTCAAGGTCAGCCTGGGATATGAGTCCAAGCCAGGGTGTGGTAGAAGTGGTAATTTCAGGACAGGGTCCCACCCAGGTAGTTTAGCAACGGCGTTTAACAGAGGCAGGCAGATCTCCAAATTCTTTTAAATATTAAAAGAGGGGCTAGAGAGATGGCTCAGTGGTTAGGAGCCCTGACTGCTCTTCCAGAGGTCCTGAGTTCAATTCCCAGCAACCACATGGTGCCTCATAACCATCTGTAATAGGATCTGGTGTCCTCTTCTGCAGTGTCTGAAGACAGCTACAGTGTACCCATATACATAAAATAAATAAATCAATCTTTAATATTAAAAGAAAATCTGATCTTGTTGTCTCCTAAGAATTAAGAGAATGGGGTCACAGGTCACGGGATGCTGATTCATGAGATAATCAAAAGGAAACCTGGAATAAATAACTGAATTGATATATAAAGAAAAAAGAATGGGTGTTCAGTCTGTCTGCATGAGATGAGCTAGCAGAAAGTGATAGCAGTTCTTCAGAATTTCCTCTAGTGAGAGCTGAACTGTCTAGAGATCTCCGGAGAGCAAAAATAGCTCTTCAAATTTTTCTAACAAGATTTCTGATTTTAGTTGGAAAAAAAATCCATGAAGAGCAAACACAGCGCTTTTAGAATTTTCTTTAAACAGGTCAGAAATCTCAAGGATTACTTAGTGAGCGGGCACAGCTCTTTTAGAAATTTTTTTCTGGGGGTTGGGGATTTAGCTCAGTGGTAGAGCACTTGCCTGCAAGCTCAAGGCCCTGAGTTCGGTCCCCAGCTCCAAAAAAAAAAAAAAAGAAAAAAAAAAAAAAAAAGAAAAATTTTTCTGGCTTTCTGACTTTGATCAGAAAACCCAAGAATTACTTTTTTTAACAGGATTATCCGACCTTGGTCGGAAGAGCCAATAATTTTTGTTTATAGCAGCTTTTCTGATTTTGGTCAGAAAACCCATGAGCTATCCAGGTAGCTTTTAGAATTTTTACTAGCAGGGAGAGCTGTCTCAACCAGAGAATTTAGAATAGCGAGAAAAGGCTGTCTAGAACAGAGCAGAACACACACACACACACACACACACACACACATACACACACAGAAGGGGGGAGGGGGGAGAGAGACAGAGACAGACAGAGAAAGAGAGGGAGGGAGAGGGAAGGGAGGAAAAGGGGGAAGGGAGGAGGGGAAGGAGGGAGAGAGAGAGAACACATCTGGAAAGCAATCTCAGCAGGACCTAGGCCCCCAGCTTGGACCCACAATTTGACTACACTCCACCTCTCAGTAACCCCTTTCCAAGCAGTCACCTTACTTGGCTGCTGAGCAGCTGTTAAGAGATGGAGCAGGAGAATTGGGCACTGCAGTTTCAAAGCACCTGCCCACAGGCCAACAGTAGCACTTCCCAGTGCTGCTCAAGCTACATGCTCATCCCATCTCTCTCTATCTTCAGGGAGGCCTGTGCCTTCCTAAAGTGTGAGGCACTGATGCTTCCCCAGCACTATCCTCTATCTTTTCATTCATTCCCACATACAAACATACATATGCGCGTGCGCGCGCGCGCACACACACACACACACACACACACACACACACACACACACACACACACACACTATGTTGGCAAACAAATGAGGTCCTGCTTCATTCTTATTTGGGTTTCAGGCCAAATGTTATCTCTCTGGAGGCCTTCTTTGGAGACTCTAGGGGTGTCCCTATTTTATCTGTGTGTTTGTTTTGCTTTACTTTTTTTTTTAGGGAATTTTTTTCCCTAAAAATCTTTATTAAATTGGGTATTTCTAATTTACATTTCAAATGTTATTCCCTTTCCGGGTTTCCAGGTCAACATCCCCCTAACCCCTCACCCTCCCCTTCTACATGGGTGTTCCCCTCCCCATCCTCCCATTATCGCCCTCTCCCCAAGAAACCCGTTCACTGGGGGTCCAGCCTTGGCAGGACCAAGAGCTTCCCCTTCCACTGGTGCTCTTACTAGGCTATTCATTGCTACCTATGAGATTGGAGCCCAGGGTCAGTCCATATATAGTCTTTGGGTAGTGGCTTAGTCCCTGGAAGCTCTAGTTGGTTGGCATTGTTGTTCATATGGGGTCTCAAGCCCCTTCATCTCTTTCAGTCCTTTCTCTGATTCCTTCAACGGGGGTCCCGTTCTCAGTTCAGTGCATTGCTGCTGTCATTCGCCTATGTATTTGCCTTATTTTGGCTGTATCTCTCAGGAGAGATCTACATCCAGTTCCTGTCAGCCTGCACTTCTTTGCTTCATCCATCTTATCTAGTGTGGTGGCTGTATATGTATGGGCCACATTTGGGGCAGGCTCTGAATGGGTGTTCCTTCTGCCTCTGTTCTAAACTTTGCCTCCCTATTTCCTCCCAAGGGTATTCTTGTTCTCCTTTTAAAGAAGGAGTGAAGCATTCACATTTTAGTCATCCTTCTTGAGTTTCACGTGTTCTCTGCATCTAGGGTAATTCAAACATTTGGGCTAATAGCCACTTATCAATGAGTACACACCATGTGTGTTTTTCTGTGATTGGGTTACCTCACTCAGGATCATATTTTCCAGTTCCAACCATTTGCCTATGAATTTCATGGTCATTGTTTTTGACAGCTGAGTAATATTCCATTGTGTAGATGTACCACATTTTCTGTATCCATTCCTCTGTTGAAGGGCATCTGGGTTCTTTCCAGCTTCTGGCTATTATAAATAAGGCTGCGATGAACATAGTGGAGCGTGTGTCCTTGTTATATGTTGGGGCATCTTTTGGGTATATGCCCAAGAGAGGTATAGCTGATCCTTAGGCAGTTCAATGTCCAATTTTCTGAGGAACCTCCAGACTGATTTCCAGAATGGTTGTACCAGTCTGCAATCCCACCAACAATGGAGGAGTGTTCCTCTTTCTCCACATCCTTGCCAGCATCTGCTGTCGCCGGAGTTTTTGATCTAAGCCATTCTGACCGGTGTGAGGTGGAATCTCAGGGTTGTTTTGATTTGCATTTCCCTAATGACTAAAGATGTTGAACATTTCTTTAGGTGCTTCTCAGCCATTCAACATTCCTCAGCTGTGAATTCTTTGTGTAGCTCTGAACCCCATTTTTTTTCTTTTTTTTCAGAGCTGGGGACCGAACCCAGGGCCTGGCGCTTGCTAGGCAAGCGCTCTACCACTGAGCTAAATCCCCAACCCCCTGAACCCCATTTTTAATAGGGTTATTTGTCTCCCTGCAGTCTAACTTTGTGAGTTCTTTGTATATTGTAGGATTGGTAAAGATCTTTTTCCAATCTATTGGTTGCCGTTTTGTCCTAACAACAGTGTCCTTTGCCTTACAGAAGCTTTGCAGTTTTATGAGATCCCATTTGTGAATTCTTGATCTTAGAGCATAAACCGTTGCTGTTTTGTTCAGGAAATTTTCTCCAGTGCCCATGTGTTCAAGATTCTTCCCCACTTTTTCTTCTATTAGTTTGAGTGTGTCTGGTTTGATGTGGAGGTCCTTGATCCACTTGGATTTAAGCTTTGTACAGGGTGATAAGAATGGATCACCATTCTTTTGATCTGCATTCTTTTACATGCTGACCTCCAATTGAACCAACTCCATTTCCTGAAAATGCTATCTTTTTTCCATTGGATGGTTTTGGTTCCTTTGTCAAAAATCAAGTGACCATAGGTGTGTGGGTTTATTTATGGGTCTTCAATTCTATTCCACTGGTCTATCTGCCTGTCTCTGTACCAATACCATACAGTTTTTATCACTATTGCTCTGTAATACTGTTTGAGTTCAAGGATAGTGATTCCCCCTGAAGTCCTTTTATTGTTGAGGATAGTTTTAGCTATCCTGGGTTTTTTGTTATTCCAGATGAATTTGCAAATTGTTCTGTCTAACTCTCTGAAGAATTGGATTGGAATTTTGATGGGGATTGCATTGAATCTGTAGCTCGCTTTTGGTAAAATGGCCATTTTTACTATATTAATCCTGCCAATCCATGAGCATGGGAGATCTTTCCATCTTCTGAGATCTTCTTCAATTTCTTTCTTCAGAGACTTGAAGTTCTTATCAAACAGATCTTTCACTTGTTTGGTTAAAGTCACACTGAGGTATTTTATATTATTTGGGACTATTATGAAGGGTGTCATTTCCCTAATTTCTTTCTCAGCTTGTTTCTCTTTTGTGTTGAGGAAGGCTACTGATTTACTTGAGTTAATTTTATACCCAGCCGCTTTGCTGAAAGTGTTTATCAGGTTTAGTAGTTCTCTGGTGGAACTTTTGGGATCATTTAAATATACTATCATATCATCTGCAAATAGTGATATTTTGACTACTTCCTTTCCAATCTGTATCCCTTTGATCTCCTTTTGTTGTTTTATTTCTCTGGCTAGGACTTTGAGAACTATATTGAATAAGTAGGGAGAGAGTGGGCAGCCTTGTCTAGTCCCTGATTTTAGTGGGATTGCTTCAAGTTTCTCTCCACTTAGTTTAATGTTAGCTACTCATTTGCTGTATATGGCTTTTACTGTGTTTAGGTATGGGCCTTGAATTCCTGTTCTTTCTAGGACTTTTATCATGAAGGGGTGTTGAATTTTGTCAAACGCTTTCTCAGCATCTAATGAGATGATCATGTGGTTTTTATCTTTCAGTTTGTTTATACAGTGGATTACATTGATGGTTTTCCGTATATTGAACCATCCCTGCATGCCTGGGATGAAGCCTACTTGATCATGGTGAATGATTGCTTTGATGTGCTCTTGGATTTGATTTGCAAGAATCTTATGGAGCATTTTTGCGTCAATATTCATAAGGGAAATTGGTCTGAAGTTCTCTTTCTTTGTTGGCTCTTTGTGTGGTTTAGGTATAAGAGTAATTGTGGCTTCATACAAGGATTTCGGTAGCTCTCTGTCTGTTTCAATTTTGTGGAATAGTTTGGATAGTATTGGTATGAGGTCTTTTATGAAGGTCTGATAGAATTCTGCACTGAACCCGTCTGGACCTGGGCTCTTTTTGGTTGGGAGACCTTTAATGACTGCTTCTATTTCCTTAGGAGTTATGGGGTTGTTTAACTGGTTTATCTGTTCCTGATTTAACTTCGGTACCTGGTATCTGTCTAGGAAATTGTCCATTTCCTCCAGACTTTCAAGTTTTGTTGTAGTAGGATCTGATGATTTTTTGAATTTCTCCTCTGATTCTGTTGTTATGTCTCCCTTGCTTTACTTTTGAGACAGGGTCTCTCTATGTAATTTGGTTGGCTTGGGAGTCTCATTGTAGACGGAGCTGGCTTCAAACTCACCGAGGTGCACCTGCTTCTGCTTCCTGAGCCTGTGATTACAGGCATGAGCCACCACATCCAACCCTCCTGTATTTTATCAATTCCATCTTCCAAGTCAGTCATCTCCTCCTATAATTACCTCACTGATTTGCTTTTATTATTTTACTTTATCAAGTTAGAAAGCTTCTGCCTATCCTCAGAAAGCCAGGATCTTGTCTGCTGGACCCAGACTACCCGATAAATACTGAGTAACGGGGCTCAGTGGCTCAGAAGGCAAAGGCTTCTGTGGTGCTGGCTGTTCCCAAAGTTCTGTCCCTCCAAGCCACGTAAAGTGTTGGAGAAAACGGATTCCACAAAATTGTTCTCTGATCACACATATCATGTCTCCATATGATACCATACACATATATACACAATAAAATAAATTCTCTCCTTTTCTTTCTCCCTCTCTTTCTCTCTCTCCCTCCCTTCCTCACCCCTCCTTCTCACTCCCCCTTCCCATATTTTCTTCTCTTTGGTTTAAAACAAAACAAAACAAAACATAACAAAAAACAAATTCAATCAGATTAACTCGAAACTGCTCCAACTGGAGGATGTGTGGATGATTTATCTCTTTCTGTCTCCTCTTGCCTTTTCTTTAACTGGAGAAAGAGAACTCACGAGTCAGGAAAAGGTCACAGATTATAAGTTACCTAAGACAGATCATAACATAGTTCAGTGTTTACTGAAGAGTTCATATGTTCTTAAAATAGGATCAATAAACTCTAACCCCCAAAGGATTCTTGTTACTTTCCCATTACAGACCTAAACACACAAATGCTTATGAGCAAACACAACAGTGTTTAAAAGAAGTGTAAATACTGGATTCTTTTTCTTCTTCTTCTTGTGAAACAATCTTGACTGAGGAGTATTCAAAACAAATTAGAAATTTATGAGTTTTGCCCAAAGAAAAGTCCAACACGGGCTGGGCTCAGGATACAGGAAACAAACTGACTGCCACTGGGTCAGCCCCAGTCCATACAGTTGCTTTGCCAAAAGTCTTCTAAAAAATTATTTTAAAGCTGTGTTTTCAACAGCAGCAGTCAGCCAGAGCTAAGCAATCTTGTTCCCACTGAGAGTCGCTGTCCTTGGGAAATCTGGCCCTGGCCAGATCTCACGATGCAGTTGTCTTCAGTCAGCCCCATCCCTGGCTCTGTCCCTGAAAATCTGCAAATTTGATATAGCTGCAGTAAACCAGAACTCAGGAACCACTCCCTTAATATCTCATTAAAGTCTGCATGTTCTTCTGTAATGTGGTCCCACGCACAGTATATATATATATATATATATATATATATATATATATATATAATAAAAATGTAAATAAAAATTCTTAAAGTTATGGATAATCAAATAAAGGAAAAAGTTTATTAGAGAACAAGGGTAAGTGAACTTAAGGGCTCTTTGGAAAGTCAGTTGGATGGTGTTTTGCTGGGACAAACACGTGAAGGGACGTTTCGTTAAAGTGGACACAAGTGTGACAAGGCTAAGGCAGACTCGTGAAGGATCATTTTGCTGAAGCAGACACAGGAGAGATGTTCTGCTAAAGCAAGCACAGTGAAAGGACACGTGATGAAGGGCTCTTTGCTAAGAGCACACATGTATTGGTCCACCTTACACTGTGTAGTTGAGCTGCATTTGTCAGGATTCCATAGAAAGAAATGCACCCAAAAACTTCTGGCGGCGTGCTGCAGTTTCTTGCTACTGATTGGATGCATGTGCTGAGGCAAGGCACGTGGAGGACATGAGATGTTTGGAGAGTATAAATAGGACTCCACAGAGTCACAAAGAGAGCTTGGCTTGCTGGTAAGGCTAGCTGTGCAATGCTTGTTGGTTTCTCATCTTCGCTGATCTTTGACTTCCTGAGAGAGGCACAACCAGAACTTCTGGTGATCCTGTTGGTCCCTCCTGCTCACTTGAGCCCAGGCTGAGACCTGGCTGTCTCTGCTAGGGTGTACCACCACTGCTGATTCGTGTTTGCTATACTGACTCTACCAAACTGGCCTGCTGTTGTATCCGTGAAGAGTTTTCGAGTAGATCAAGCTGCCATTACCCACTAACTTGTGAACTAAACTGCTGATTTCCAAACCATACAGACAGGAGTTGCTCCAAAGAGCCTTTCTAAACAGGCCCACTTCCTCCGTAGCCTTTCTTTTCCACTACCTCTGGTGGCTGGTGGGCTACAAGGGTGCGGTCAAAGCATTTAAGAACCATCATTAAAAATAAAGTTTGAAAAAAAAACATTAAAAGTTACAGGTGAGGAAATTAAAATTGTAGGCAAAGAATTTAAATAATTGTTAAATTTAACCTAAAAAATGATAAGTAAAAATATTTATAAAGAAAAATCATGTTTGCTGAATCCAGTAAGTAAATCGTGCTTACGCTTAAGTAAGAAAAATGAATGCAATTTGGGGTATAAATGATATGTCCATCCTAAGATTAAATCTCACGATCACAAAAATACGATGCAGCAGTACTGTTTGTGTCAGAAAACATCCATGAACCCCAAAAGACCACCAAGGAGCCAATTCTGATGTAATCATATTAGGGTCTCTTTATTTAAGCTAGAGCTTGGGCCATAGCACTGTCTCTGATGCAGGAGAACAGGAGGGGGCCCTGAGACCAGTTTTAGGCAAGTATTTATAGAGGCAGGAAGGGGTTATCTAGCCCGATACACATCTGATTGGGGGCCATTATGGCCTTCAACATAATTGCCTGGTGCTGGTAGCAAAACCATAAATTTTAATTCTGTTGTTTCACTGATTGGTGGTTGTAAGAAAGTGAAGTGCCAGGGGTAGGTAGGTTTATAACCTGGGGGTGTAGATTTGTTGGGGAATAACCTGGAAACTGGTGTTAGACTTTTGTCTTTTAAAAGGGAGACAGGTAAGAGGGACCCAAGTTTCCCTAGGATATTGGGGCTGATGATGTAGCACGATTGGTAATGTTAATGCTATGTTTGTTGCAGATCGTTAATGACAGAGTTATTGTAAATAGCATATAATATTTATTTTTTTCCTCCAAATAAACTAAGTTGTGGGTGAGCTGGACAGATTCGACTGTTGGACTGACAGTTGTCAGACCTTTCCTTTGCACCCAGCCTCAGAACTGGCGGCTGATCCACTCTTATTTGGGTGACAAGCTGGAGTCTCGTTATGACAGCCAGGCTTTGAACAGTTCAAGGAAGCTACAAGGAGCACTGTGATCTTGGCTGCAAGGGTAGGGTGTGACTCCTGCTTCAGGAGACTTCGCAGTCATGGGTACCTTCACTGCCCTTAGAAGACCTCGCTGCTGGCATGGCAAACTTTGGTGAGCCTGCTCATCCCAGAGCCACTCTCACTCAGGAGGAGGAAGTGAGAGTGTCAGGTGACTCAGTGGGGAGTTCGTGATTGGTTCTATAACAGGAGTTGGACTGAAGGGCGTGCGGATTGGCGGAGAGATGGACGGAGCAGCAACCACCGGGCATCCCTCCAGGTTGCTAGGATCACCAGGTTGCTTTGTACAGGTTTTGCCTTTTCCTGGCACTACTAGTTACCAGCTTACAAGCACCCAGAAGACACCTACTGACCAGAAAATGTTAGTAGGTCTACACACACACACACACACACACACACACACACACACACACAGAGAGAGAGACAGAGAGACAGAGATACAGAGATACAGAGATACATACATATACACACAAACACACACACACAGAGACAGAGAGACACATACACACACACCCCATATTATATAGTCACTGTGTTCAAGAGACTGTTTACAGCCACATCTTGGCAAAGACAAAGCAGATGAAAGAGTTTGAAAGTTAAGAAATGTTTCCCCTCCCTGCGCCTCTGCTTTTGAGATAGGATATCAGTGTGTAGTCTAGGCTGGCTTTGGCTCCACGAGACTCCTCTCAGCCAGGATTACAGTCAGTACAACACAGGGCTATAGGCAAAGAATACTTCATCTGCGCAAATTTATATCATAATATATATCCACTTGGTTTTTGGTTCTTTTTTCAGATTAGAACTATTATTCCCTGTGGGTTATGAAAGTTGTCAAGTTTAAAGCATCCCCTTTGTAAGCCTCTGACAGCAGCTCTTAGCATTTTGCTGGAAATCGGTAACTGTGACAAGAGATTTTTTTCCAACTACAGTTTACCACGTAAATCATGCAAAGGCATCTAGTCACTTACATAAGAACAGCCGCTGAGGCACTGTCTGCACAGCCTCATGAAGTAGGCTGCCATGATCTTAGGTCGAGTTTCCCTAGTAACTGCAGCCACTGGCCAATCAGAGCTGTTCTGCTCTGCTCTTGCGTATACTAAAGACCAATGAGTTGCCTTTCCCAGCACCTTCTGTAGCTTCTCTCTTTCCCCAATAAAACCCCAGCCTTCCTCACCCAACCCGTGCTTATGTCCCAAGTTAGATGGTACCCTTGGTTTGTCCCCAAATGTAAATTCCTTTGAGAGCCACCTCTGCATTTTTTTTTAGAGGTTGACAGGTTACAGATCTGTATTCTTGCGAAGCAAGGCTAATTTTCTTGGGCGCTGTTCTCTCACGGGCAATTAAAATAATAATTAATGGATTACTGTTAGGGAAATACCTTTTAGTTCCCGAAGCCCTTTCACGTACATTACCTCATTCTAACCCAGAACCAAGCCAGCATGTTAGTATATTTCACTTAGTAAATAAGCGGATGCATTCATGGTTAAAAAAAAAAAAAGTACCTCATGGACTCCGGGCTCCTCCAGGTCCACTCTGTTTGCCTAGCCCCTTGCAAAGGGCAGTTTTCTACTTCAACTATGGATTGACATACTGTCCAATACACACTACTGGAGTGAGCGTTAATTATACATTTTACATACAGGTTATTGGAGTGTCACCTAATCCTTTAGAACCCTATGAGCGACTCTCCTTTTCTTGCTGTCCATTGAATATCCTGCATACAGAATTATTTTGTTGTCGGTGGATGCAAATTCTGTGTTGTTGGAGAGAGTGAAGGTTGTTTGAAGCTGTTTCTCCATCTAGTGGGCCATGCTCTGTTTCCAGTTTTGCCTTTACTGGTGGATGCCTTCCAAGATCCACGAATCCTGATTCCAGTTAGTGACTAGATCTTGTGTGCTCTGTCCTGGACCTGCTAGAATCGGAGCATTAAGAATGGACACCCAACAGATGGTTTTTTCAATCCTAATGGCACGAAATAGAAGAGAAGCAGCCAAATTTCTCTTGCTTCTTGCTAGTTTAAGTTACTTGACAGAACTTTTGAATTAACCTTGCCACACCTAACCGGAAAGGGGCTTCCCTCCTCCTTCCTCACCACAGAATCTCAACGTGTTTACACACACAGAATAAATGACAATGTGACTTGCTTCACTAAGTACCTGGACATAGACAGTTTTGAAAATCTGCTATAATTACTACAAACCACCAAAGTGCTGTGTTAAGAAACTGACATCTGGGAATTATCATGATACCTCTTTTCCATTAGGCACACACACACACACACACACACACACACACACACACACACACAACACACACACACACACACACACACAACTTTATTGGGTTCATTATTGGGTCCTTCTCCACCCCAACCCCTTCCAACACCCCAACACTAGGTAGGCAAGAAAGAGGGTTAGAGGGGGAGGGGACATAGATCTCTTCAGCCTTCTTCCTGTTGATTAGGGGCAGCAAGTTCCTTGGGGCAAGTGCAATCCCTGTCAGGATATCTCACCCAGCCACCAGCAACCTACAATCAGCAACCAGCGAAAGCGTCAGCAGGAGGCAGCAGGGACCAGCAGCAGCTACCAGGGCTCTGACATTTTTATACCCTCTCGAGAGTCCCCGGAATTCCAAATGTAAACTGTCATCATCTGGCAGAATCAGAAGACAGGTCATAGTCAGCTACTGTGGACAGTCTGAGGCAGCCCACATTCCACACCTGGGATTAAAACATAAACATAATTCACATAACATTTCTATGTTTTAAAAGAAATCGAAATTCTCACTACACATATACAAACGTGCGTGCGCGCGCGCACACACACACACACACACACACACACACACACACTTCTGATTAGAGTTCTAAAGGCCAGTGCCCTCTTAATGATGCTGAGTTCTGACCTCCAGCTGAGAATGAGCTCAGAGGCCTCTCGGTAAAACACTGGCTTGTCTGACTTCTGTGAGATAGGAAAATAGCCAGACCTAGGCGATCACTTGGGTCCTTTTCGTTTCTGTTTTACTCTTCTGTGGTTGTTTGTGTTTTTACTGTATAAGCCAGACTGACCTGGGACTTGAGGCAATCTTCCTTGCTCAATCTCCCAACTTCCGGGATTGTGGGTAAACCACAATACTCAGCTCTTATTTTTTTTTTTTCAAAATATAAGGTTCTCACATAAACTTTCAAGATATAACGTTTACTAGGAATTTAAAGCAGATTTTCAACCAATAACAATTTCTGCACTTCAGAATGTGCCAAATAACATCCTGAAACTGCTTGCTTTCAGGTACCAAACTGAGATCTTAAGTCAGCTTGTATAAAACAACCCCATGTCCTCTGTCCCTGCATGGGGCTGGCAGGTTGCACGCTACCTGTGCTCTTTTGATTCCAACGCAAAAGCTGCTGCAGGGGTAACTTATGCCTGGGTTTGTTTTTTTTTTTTCTTTTCTTTTCTTTTTTTTTTTTTTACCAAAATCTCTGACATCAAGGAAAACAAACAAGTTTTATTTCACTCAGTAGATGATATCAATAATTTAGCACTGAGTTTAATCAGCAAATGGTCAGTAACCCCCTTTTCTAGACAGACACCAGTCATACACGGGTCCGGTAGTTATCTGTTTCTAAGAATTCACAGACTAGTGTAGAAGACCGTCATCACGACACAGTGATCTGGTACAGTTAAAGACTTCGAACACAGCCAGAAGACAGCAAATACAGAGGCGAATGCCAGCAGCAAACCACTGAACTGAGAATAGGTCCCCTATTGAAGGAATCAGAGAAAGAACTGGAAGAGCTTGAAGGGGCTCGAGACCCCAAAAGTACAACAATGCCAAGCAACCAGAGCTTCCAGGGACTAAGCCACTACCTAAAGACTATACATGGACTGACCCTGGACTCTGACCCCATAGGTAGCAATGAATATCCTAGTAAGAGCACCAGTGGAAGGGGAAGCCCTGGGTCCTGCTAAGACTGAACCCCCAGTGAACTGGTCTATGGGGGGAGGGCGGCAATGGGGGGAGGGTTGGGAGGGGAACACCCATAAGGAAGGGGAGGGGGGAGGGGGATGTTTGCCCGGAAACCGGGAAAGGGAATAACACTCGAAATGTATATAAGAAATACTCAAGTTAATAAAAAAAAAAAAACTAAAAAAAAAAAAAAAGACTTCGAATAATCAGGTACACGGAGTACCACCCAACAGTAGCTTGGGCCAGGCAGTTGGACAAAGAAGCCTGAAGACAGGAGAGGAGTGAGACCAGAGGGTTTATCTTCCCTGTGCTAAAAGTTCGTGTTTAAATTTTAGAAAGCATTCTCATAGGCGCCAAGCACTGGGTCTCTTTAGCAAGCACACATTGGCTAATGCTTGCCATGACCTTGCCATTGTTCGGAGTGTCCATGTATAATAAATCATTTAATCTTTGCAGCAACTCTCTAGGCAGGAGCTCTTATCACTCCCGCTTTACCCACAAGGAAGTAAGCAGACATTAGGCAACCCTGTGGAGTTGTATAGCTAATAAAAATCAAAGCCAAGATGTAGAAGACTTGGCTCCAAGGTTGTCACACTTTGCCATTATGATATTACAGACTCAGAGAGATGGGCTGAAAGGAGGGTGAGTGGTCCCCGGGAGATTTATGCAAACACAGCAGGAATGGATAGGATATACTTCTGAGATGGAACGGACAGGACCGTTGAGCCAGAGACAGCAGCATATACCCATAATCCAAGCGCTCGAAGGTTGAGATCAGGAGTTCAACAGCATCCTTAGCCACATGTCAAGTCCAGAGCCAGTTTGAGTTATGTGAGACTTGGTCTCAAAACAAAAACAAAAGCAAACAACAACAGCAGCAACAACAAAACCAGTCAACCAACCAAATAAACAAAAACAGAAGAAAAAAAGACAAAAAAAAAGACTGATATTCCTACCTTGATTTCCAGCATGAAGAAATGCAGCCTTTAGCTGAATTTAAGTACACACAGATACAAGTTTCAGAAGCACATACCAGAATGAAGGCAAAAAAATGGAGATGATATTTATAAAACAACATTTATGTTTCAGACACCGTACACAGTTACTTGGCTAAGTTCTTATAGTCTGAACTGTGGGTACTAAGTACGGGGGAGGGGCTGAGAGTCAGAGATGGTCTATGAGATCTCACAGCACAGTGGACATGTGGAGGTCTGGGCGGCCGACCATCTAGGGTCCCTTGGTTTTGTCTCCCGGATCACACGGCTGTTGGAGTGTTTCGCTGTGAAGAGGAATGGCATTCTTCTCTTGAGGACTTGGGAGTAGTCAAGAGGTAAACAGGATCACCAGAGCTGGTTTTGCTTGTTTACAGCTTAGCAGCGTGGTAAGTGTTAACACCAAAATCCCAACCAGGGCCAATCCTTCCCCGTTGCCAATCCCGCAGCGCCCATAGCGCCCATAGCGCCCATAGCGCCCATAGCTCCCATCCTCAGAAAGTGCGTAAATGCAGCTGATCACCCTTGGTGCAATACGAAACCTTTTCTATAAACCCCTGGGTGCTTATTCCATGGGCAGTGAAAGTCTTTGATAGACAAATCAAATCAGGATGATGAGAAACAATTTATACACAAAAGTTTATACCATTTAATGAGTGGTTCCTTTGACTTTAAATATATATATATATACACAATATATATATATGTATATATATATACATACATACATATATATATAGATAGATAGATAGATAGATAGATAGATAGATAGATAGATAGATAGATAGTCAGGAAGTAGCCATCAAAATTAAGTATAGGGTTGAGGATACTGTGGAATGCTTGCTTAGCACGTGGCCTGGGTTCAATCCTTTATACAGAAATCCTAAACAAAGTGAACCTAAGGTGTAGCTCTGTCACCAGAGAGCTCTCTCTTGCTATTCCCTTTACCCCTTTATAGTTAGCCCAGCCAGCCTGGTAACTACCGCGTGGTGAGTCCTAGTAATTTTGCCTATCCCAGAACACCCCACAAGTGGAATTTTTCACTCTGTGGCCTTTACTCAGCACAATGCAACTGAGAGTCCTTCGTAGGTTTCCACAATCATTAATTCATCAATCACACCAATTTTACTGAGTGCTAAATTTGTTGTCAGTTAGTCAATAACTATTTATTAGGCTTGACACTGTCCCAGGTACTGAGGCTACAGCGGTAATTAGAAGAACCTGAGTCCAGCCTTTAACCAGTAGATATCACGGTGCAGGGATGAGGGGTTGGGGAGGAGCAGATGGGGCGGTATCAGCACATAGATGTTTTCCAGTTTAATTCCAAGAACTGCTAAGTGTGGGACAGCTATAATAGATGGAATCGAGTAGAGGGGGCTAAGGGAACTGGCTTAGCTAGAATGGCTTGTTAAAGGGCTCTCCCAAGAAGAGATGAGGTTGAAACCCAGATGATGGGTAAAACCAAGTATGCCAAGATCTGGGCAAAAAGACAACAGAAGAAGGAACAGTGAGTACCAAAGCCAACAGGAGCCAAGATTAGTGTGTGTAAGAGACAGGGAGAAGGCTAAAGGAACTGGAGCGCCTTCCACCAGAAGCAAGTCATTCAGAAGGTCCAGACAAGGAGCCCAGTAAGGTAGGTTTGATAAGCCAGAGCCGGAGAATGAGTTCTATAGCTGTTTATAAGGGGGAAACCTTGAGGGCTTTAGATCAGAAAGTTATATAATCCGACCTTTGCCTTATAAAAGTGTCTCTGCTATCTGGTGGATAGACTGACTGTGTGTGACACAGGGAGGTGGCTAAAGACACAGGCGGAGGGAGCTGGGTATGTAGTTCACTTAGTAGACAGCTTGCCTGGCATGCTTGAAGTCCTGGGCTCAAAATTCTAGCACCAAATCCAGCACTGTGGCCGATGTCTATAACCCTAGGACCCAGGAGGTGGAGTCAGGAGGATCAGAAATTCAGAGTCATCCTCAGCTATAGACTGATGCCAGTCTGGGATACATGAGACCCTACCTAAAAGGAGGAAGTAAAAGAGGAAGAGGAAGTGGAGGAGGAAGAAGAGGAGGAGGGGAGGAGGAGGAGGAGGAGGAGACGACAAAAGCAATTCAAGGTAGGAAAGAATGACCTGATGATTCATGCTTGCCTGAAATCTCAGCACTGTAGAGAATGGAGAATTCAAGTCCAGCCTGGGCTACACAGTGAGGCACAAAAACAATGGAAACAGAAAGACATGTCTAGAACCTTCCTCTGCAGTTAGTGTACAGCTATAGTGACTTGACCAGAACGGTAGCAGCTCAGATAGTAAGAAATGCTCAAATGTAATTCTTTCAAATGTAATACTTTCAAATGTAATACCATAAGAACAAAAACCATGCTCAAATAAATGAACTTTAGCATTCATTTTTTAAAAAGGAATTCATGTTACCAATTTTAGTGAGTCCAAGGAAACACACAAAAGTTCAAAACTCTCTATAAAACACAAACTAGGTCGGGGCCAAATCTGCACAGTGCAGGTGAACTTGAGGACGGGACCCAGGGCCACTGCTTTAGGGCACATCCTGAACCATTAGCCAACATAGGCTTGTGGTTCACCTTGCCTCTATTTGTGCTGCACACACACACACACACACACACACACACACACACACAGACGCTTTCAAGTAACACAATGAGCTCGAATGTTGTTAATAATAAAAGGACAGAAAAGGGCTCGTCGCCGTGTGAACTCCTGGTTGTAGTTGCACCATGCTCCTCTTCTGAACCTTTCTCCTAGAGACGGGAAGCATTATATAATCAATTCACAAACTATGATGAGTGTCTCACCAGAGCAAACTATTGCAAATCCCTGCTTCCCTTTGGCCTTCAGTTTTCCCTCCCAGACATGCTCCCGTCTGCTGGCACGTTAAGGTTCACAGGAAAGATCCCTGGCGCCAAGCTCTGAGATTATCATTTTGATCATCTGACAGCTGCTCTTCCAGCCAGTCCAGCCTCCCTTGTAAATACGGGTCTGTTCTGAGGACCTGAGGGAGAGCGTCTTAATGAACTGTTCTTCTAGCTGTTCAGAACCTTGCTTGTTTCAAAACAGCTAACCGGTCTTCACTCACACACACACACCCTTGCCTTCTCTGTACCACCAACAGGTCAGACCTGAAGAACAGCTGATTTCCAAGTTCTCTGCTACCTCACCGCCACTCTACCTCACTTCCTGTTTACACTTCGGTTTCACTGTTTTCTTCGGTTGGTTTGTTTCCTAGCACTGAAGATCAAACCAGAGCTGTGTCAGTGCCTAACAGGTGTGCTATCCCTGAGCTACACCTGGAGCTCTCCTTTAATTTACTGTAGCTTTGCTTGATTTTGCTTTGATTTGCTTTGAGATGGCACCTCCAGCCTCAGCTAGCCCGGAACTTCTACTAGAGTCAAGGAGAACCTTGAGTTTCTGAGAGCTCCTGAGTAGTGAGATTGCAAAACGTACAGCACCATGACAATTTATGCAGTGCTGGGAGCTGCACCTTGGGCGTTGTGGATGCTAAGCATGCACTCAACCAACTGAGTTACACGTGTGGCCCTTCTTACTTTGTTTTTAAGATAGCATTCTCTCTGACCCACCTTGCCTTCACCTCTGTAGGAATGTCATACACACTGCTGGAAAGGGTTGGCTCTGAACACAAGTCAGGGTTTGCTATGTGTCATATTTGTGTTCACTCAGCCAGCAGGCAAGAGAGGAGAGGCCAGGAGAAGCCGCTGCTTCTCTCCATGAATTTACCCTGGGGATGTGATCGGTCATGCTCCAGAGGTCCCTTTGTACACTAGGAGACCAGAAAATACTTCCCAGAGAAGAAAGCAAATGAACAGCCAGGGAAGAATGGAGAGAGAACCAGGTAGCTTCCCAAGCTGTCTAGACAAGGACGGTCCCTAACCCTTGTGCCCGACCCATAAAATAAACGTAGGCTACTGTGAGCCTATTCACAGCACAGCCTTGGTCCCTTCTGAGTATGCTGCACACCTTAATGGGCTCCTTTGGAAGGAACCCCATTAAGTTGGAAGTTACTAGCACTAATTCTGTAGCTATTCATCATTCTTCTAAAAGAATATATTTGGTATAATAGTGGAACAGGAGGCAGGGAGAGGCGGGAGGATGGGAAAGGAAAGAAAGACAGAAAAGAGGAAAATAGAAAAAAAGAGAAAATGGAGAAGATCAGGAAAAGGAGGAGAAGAATAGTGTGTGTGTGTGTGTGGTTGTGTATGTGTGTGTGTACATGTGTATATGTGTGTATGCATTGTATGTGGGGTGTGTATGTGTGTGTGCATGCATGCATGTGTGTGTGTGTGTGTCTGTGTGTGGGGTTGTGTATGTGTGTGTGTACATGTGTATATGTGTGTATGCATTGTATGTGGGGTGTGTATGTGTGTGTGCATGCATGTGTGTGTGTGTGTATGTGTGTGTGTGTGTGTGTATGCATGCGCGTGTGTGTTGCCAAACCTGAAATCTGGGGCCTTGTGCCTGACAGGTAAGGGTTCTACAACTGAACTGTGGGAAGAATCAATTAATAAAGTGAGAAAGTACCCATTTTTACTCATGCCACACCATTCAAAATTATTCTCAGGACCACCACCAGACTGTCCGACCTGAAGAAGAGTTGATGACTTTAGTGAGCTCTCTACACACATACATGTTTTTATTAATGCATTCATTTGCTTATTATCTTTACACCGGTTGAAATAACATAAGGCAACTCCCAGCACACAGTCGGCGCTAACCAACGTCATTTTTATTAGCACTATTACTCTAGTGTTGGTATTGTTTGTTGCTACTAGTGTTTCCTCTCTGTCCTCAACAGCCTCAGAGTCTAGAAAGGGAATGAGTGAGTGAGCTGTAACTCACACGAGTCTCGTCAGTGCTGGGCCAAGTCAGGTGGGACTTCTGAGGGAATCCAGGACAGTGGCACTAGCTAGGGGTGAGCAGGGATGTGGGTGGTACTGCTTCTGCAGGTAATAAGAGGAGCTGTGAAGAATAAACAGAAATCGGCCATGTCTACCAGCTATAGTCTTGCAAACATGAGCAACAGACTCTTGTGGAGAGTATGGTAAGCAGCCACAGCAGTTTTGGGAAAGCTGCCGTGCTCCATCAAAGAAGACATTACCAGGTTGTGAGGATGCTGACGATGATGTGATGTCACAGACTGCCTCTCTCCCTTCCCTGCCATGACCAAAAAGAACATTTCTCTGGGCTGCTTCTTGGTATCAGTACTTCCCAATCCAGTACCCAAGCTTGTGAAGCTAAAGGCTCAGGCTTAGATCCTGCCCACATCTTAGCTGGCAAATGGAGGACTACATCTCTTCAACGTCTGTACAGAACAGTGCAGGCCCCTAGCAAGGTTTACAAGGTAAGGGAGACATATCCTGTCTCGTAGAAAGAAGGCAGAGACTTACGAGTCTTGCTTCAGGTAGAACAGGAAGGCAAATGGCAGAAAGACAGGCACTGACAGGATGAGATTTCCGAAACGTATTACCAGAGACTACCTTCTCTCCGGTGCTGGAATGAGGTGTTGAGGTGGCTTGGGCTTCACCTTGGCGATCTTCATTTTCCACTCTACCTTTCTGTGTTTTCAGTCAGAGCCATCTTTCCTGCAGTGCAGCTATTACAAAGGCAGTCCTAGGCTATAAAGTCTTATATCTGAGGGAAATAAAGACACAGACATGTGGGAACGAACCAGCAAGAAACACCGAATTCAGCCAGGAGGGCGACTGAAATTGTATTTGTTCCTACATGAGTAAACTCTCAGCTAGGATCTTATCCTCACGGTTGTATGAGCATCACAGAGACAAACTTTTAAAAGTAGATATACTTTTAGAATCCAAACCCATAGGAGAAGAGAGTGCAATATATGATGTTCTGGTAGGTGTCATCAAGCCCTGTGAAGGTATGGTACCCATCTGGTCAATGCAGAGCTGGTAGTCTGATGGAGTCTTTAGAAATAGCAAGGACGTTTTCCGCCATGTTAAGTTCTCCAGCTCTTTGGTTCCAAGAAACACTGAGACTAGATCATGCGTAGTGAAAGCACCATTGGTCAGGTGCCTGGAGCAGCCACAGCCACAAATGCTGCTACCTGTGGCACAGGTGAGAAAGGACAAAGGAGGGAGGACATCCTTGCCCTTATAGAGGTTGGGAAGAAAGAAGTAATAATTCAGACTTAGATCAGTGTGTCCCTCCATCTCTACTCCAGTCCCCCGAATTCCCACTGTACCTGCCCATAGATCAAACCACTACGGCATTCACTGTAAAATTGTTCCCGTATCGATAATTCAAGAGGAGCTGATGTCTGGAGGTGCAGGATTGATAAGCACGGGGCTAGGAACAGGCAACCGGATGACACACTTCAGTGGACCCCCTCTGCCTCCATCCACCAGGCCTGTTGACACATTTGCTGATGGTTGCAATAGCCTATGACAGATTGTTATCAGCTCTGGGCACCAAGGGGTTGGGTTGGGGTTAAGACTCTTGGGAAAAAAGACTCTTGGAAATGAATTCATTTGTGAGATCTCACAGGAGCTTACGATGAAAGTACTTTGGGTAGCTGTGTTACTACATCTTTCTCCCAGGGTTAACGCTCTATGAATTTTAAAGGTTTTGAAGACAGTGAGTAGAGTTCTTGTGTCTTCACCTCTTGGACAAGCCAGGCAATGAATCTAGCCGAGCTTTCACAATGCAACATCAACGAATCACCTGGGTCCTATATTAATAACCACAGTCACAGGAAAAGTCTAGAGGGGCACTTAAAATTCTGTTGACAGGCAGCTTGAAGAGCCAACCACAAGCGTGGGTTGACATGTGCATTGCAACCTGTGCCTCTTATCCTTCGGGTGGAGGACAGAATGGGATTATGGTAATCTCTGTCCTGTCAACACACAGGGCAATGACCTTGGGAGGACTCATCTGATTGGCGTGTTTATACAGCCAGTTTAGTAGACAATGGCACAGCCACATGACCAGAGTTTCACCCCAACCTCCGTTTTCCTTTTTCCTTTCTTTTTCTGCCCCATCGGCATAAGAGTCCTCCTTTTACTTTGGAACATTCTGGCGGAGCCTGAGCGATATGCACTGACGCCATTTAGAGATGAGGTAGTCTCTGAACGTCTGTTCATATTGTGAAATTTTTTTTAAAAAAAATGTTTATATGGGGCTGGACTGATGGCTCATTCAGTAAGGTGGACAAGCATACGGTCCGGAATTCATATCCTAAGCACCCAGGTTAATTGCTGGGTGTGGGAGCCCATGCCTATAATATCCACACTGGGAGGTGGAAACAGTGCCTATTTGGGGGTTGGTATAGTAAACAACACTGGCAAGCCTGTAAAACACCGTGCTAAATAAAAAAGTAAGGTATGGTTCCGCCTCCAGAGAGTGGTCTGACTTCCGGAATCACAAAATCAAATGGCAGTTATCAGCAGCTGATGGCGAGGATGGGCTGGATGAGAGGCATTGTTCCGTGGGTGGTTTGTGCTGGCCACGATGAAAATGTTATGGGCAGTCTCCATGACAGTGGAGATGTACTTCCTGTCTCTGCTAGGGCACTCAGAACCAGGGGATGCACTTTTATCCCAATTAGAAAGAAAATAGAGTTGAATTTTAGGAGTAAAGGTTCTTATTCACTGGCGCGTTTTTTTTTTTTTCCCCTGACTTTTTTCTGTAAACTGAGTTTTCTATTTGTTGGTTTGTTTGTATTTGCTTTTTCCTGTCTCTAGAATTCTCTTAGCTGTCACTTAGCATGTTTGGTTTCTTCTTGACACTCAGAAGTCAGCTGAAGTTTCTCCTTCTTCCACCTGTATCACTTTACCTATTTATCCTCCACCTGTCCTGACCGTGTAAGCTTCCAGGGAAGTTCCATCCTTGATCTGACCTTACTAAGTTGGTACCCCAAAGCGTCCGTTGGAGGAACAGATGTACGAATTCACTAATGATCCTGAAACTGTAAGTAGAACGTATTTAAAGTTGAGGGCACAGACTCAGGGCTGCGTCTCTGTTATCTCGAAGGTGCATCCTTAAACTCTTCCTCAACATCTTCCCCCTCCCAGTCTTTTGAGTCTTAGTTCCAGTTTACCATCAATTAAATGAGTAATAACTGAATCTCTGAGCATAAACCTCACCCACGCCAAAGTCCATTGGATCCACACCTGTTCCACAGCCCTGCCCACATGGGAGAGGTCAGGGAGAAGTTGGAGGGAAGTGACTGAAAGGTGACAAAGTTACATATTCCAGTTCCTTGGGGGGGTGATTTCTGATGGGAATGTCCTTCCACTCGAGGACATCTTCTTAGTCATCAGCCAGAATAAGGCTCTATTCTGGGATAAGCTTAGGGCAGAAATCTCAGGGAGGAGAGACTGGGAGCCAACTGAACTCTCTGTCTTTAGCCCAGCATCTTTCCTTGCTCAGTGATGCCTTCAATAATAGCATGGTCACATCCTCCAGGGCAACGTTTCACCAAGCATGGGTCCTCACAGCCCACAGATGTACCCCAGGTTGGGGGACTATCTATCTGCGGAAGACCTGACAGTCTCGTTGACCTGTGAGTGAGAAGCATGTGTATCAAGTCAGCCCAGGTTTAGCCTTACATGGAAGCAGAAAAAGCTGTATTTCTCTGCAGCGATGCAATGTGAAGGGTTATAGAAGATAGATGGTTATAGTCCACAGGCGTCCTGGGATTGAAGACGGATCTGACATACCACCCAGGTCCAAGCAGTGTGCGGGTGAGTGAGGAGCTACATGTATTTCTGATAATATTTATTTCACTTGGAATTTTCCCTCATTTAACTACAGAAAACAACTCCTCTCTGACCAGCTGGGATGCAAATTCAAGTGCACAAGGCATCGGGAAAACATGAATTTAAATGCATCATTCTTAGAAAAATCATCCCAGGTACAGACTAGAGGAAGGATCAGGTATCAAAACCTTCGATATTACTCTTCGGCCTACAGAAATGGCGCAAAAGGAAAAAAAAAATGCAGGTTCCTGATGGTTTTGCTCAGATGTGAGATTACTCTGTGAGTTTGTGGGTGCCTGCCTGCCCTTCCCAGAGCCAGCACCTCACTTCTCTTCCTCTCTTATTTGTCTGTGAGCGGTTACTGTGATGATCTAGAAAATCAGCTCCTGCCTGGCTAACAGGTCAGGGCGAAAGGCCACCTAACATATTGTCTGATGTTAGCAAGTGTTGCTCACGCTCCGACTGTGGGGGAGTCTTCTCCAGTTTGGGCAGCTAGGGATTGACATTCTCTAACTGTAGCTGGCCAGGACTTCTCACACATAACACCAATGGAATGTCCCACAATTTTTTTCACACTGTTAAAAAATAACCCAGGATAATATATAGAGAGAGCTATGTGTAGGGAGAGAGGTGTGTGCAGAAATGCTACCAACAAGAGAATAAGTATGTCTCAGCCTGAGGCATGACAGGATACCTCATGACCTTTGTTTCTGGAAAGAGGTACAGAGAACAAATTAAGTTTGCATAGTTTAAGTGACTGATTACTTTGTCTCTCAAGCATTATTTTTTAGTGAATATGTCAAGTGTTTCTATGATTGGGTTAGATGGGAAAGATAATACAATTTCCCTTATTTGAACATTTTCTAGTAAAAGTCGTTGAGCAAAAGACTAATTATAGGTATGGTACCACCACTTTCCCTCACCTCTTGTCTTACCATGTAGCTCAGGCCGGCCTCCACGACCTTTCTGCCTCTGTGCTGGAATTACAGCTGTACACCACCACGCCTGCCTTCCATTATTGTCTTTTGATTATCACATAGATAGATAGGTGTGTATATGTGAGTGTGTGTGAGTGTGTATGTGTGAATGTGTGTGTATGTATGTGTGTGTGTGTGTGTGTGATTAACACATATAGATATAGGGGTATATATGTGAGTATGCATGGGTGTATATTTATGAGATGTATGAGTGTGTGTGTGATTACCACATAGATATAAGTGTGTATATGTGAGTGTATGTGAGTGTGTGTGTTTCTGTGTGTGTTTATTTGTAACTTTACAGATTGAAGTGAGATTATCTGGAGTTGTTTAAAAGGGCCCAGTTAAATTAATCTTTAAGAATAAATTGAAGGGCTGGAAAGATGGCTCAGTGGTTAAGAGCACTGACTGCTCTCCCAGAGGTCCTGAGTTCAAATCCCTGCAACCACATGGTGGCTCACAACCATCTGTAATGAGATCTGATGCCCTCTTCTGGTATGTCCGAAGACAGCTATAGTGTACTTATATATAATAAATCTTTTTTTAAAAAGAATACATTGAAGACGGGGGGGGGGGGAGTGGGTCAGAAAGATATACCAAGCGAAGACACGCCCTACTGTGGCTAGCTATGAAGACAAAAGGGGCCACAAACCAAGAAATGTAGGGACTCTAGAAGCTGGAAAGGGCAGGAAAAAAAATGCTCTGAGACTCCAAGAAGGAACACAGCTCTTCCAGCCCCAGCCTATCTGTTCTAGTGCAGCCAGGTCTGTCAGCCTTCAGACATGCAAAAATTGTCAGACCACCAATGCATTCTGCTCTCAGCAGCTGAGTTTGTGTAACCTGCACGTCGGAGACAGAGAACATGCTAGGGGAGCAACACACGCTTCCCACTGCAGCCCTCAGGCCTGGAGCAATTACTGCAAGTCTTCCTCACTGAATCCTGAACCAATTCTCCAGAGGAGCATTTGAAAGGTGACCAAACCCAACCCCACCCCAGGACCCTGTCAGAGTTGGCAGCAGTGAAACCCGTGTTCCTTCTCTCTGACTCCCAATCATCTGTGCACACCCTGTAGCTCTTTCTGCTCACCACAGAAGACATCAGAACAGACGCTAGTACCAGCGAGATCACAACCTGGCCAAGCCTTGTCTGGGGCTGGCCCAAGGGAGAAGCAGAAGATTTTGTATCACCCCCGCTTGTTCTCAAGTTGTGGTCCAGTTACAGTTCCTCCTACTGTGATTCTCAGTATCATATTCACTACCCACATCTAGACAGCAAAGGATCCCATTCATAAGTGACTGTTATAAACGGTAAGTCAATATGGAGGGGGAAAGGAAGCATAATACCTTGTATTTATGCTAATTGCTAATTGGAATTTTCATGCATTGACAGTGGAACTGTAAATGATATGTAGTATTATTGAAGATAGTTTGACATTTTCTTACAAAGTTAAATATATAATGCCATAGGATCAGCAATCCCACTTCTAAGTATTTAGCCTACCAAAAGAAAAGGTATATTCTAGAGAATACACACACACACACACACACACACACACACACAGAGAGAGAGAGAGAGAGAGAGAGAGAGAGAGAGAGAGAGAGAGACATACACACATGTGCTTACATACATACATGCTCACTATATATACATGTATAAATACACACTATATTCACTCACACACACACATACAAACACACACCCCATTCATGGCAACATTGACAAGAGCTATATGGAATTCAGCTGGGACTGGTACAAGCTGTGACATAGATACACAGTGGAATACTACCCAGTAATAAGAGAAGTAATCTATTGATACGCACAGTATACATGAACCTCTAATACATTTTGCTCTGTGTGGGGGAAACAAAACAGCCCAGATACCGCAAAAGCATTATGTAGCTGGGTGTGGTAAGGCATGGCTATAATTTTAGCCCTTGGAGGGCTGAGGCAAAAGGACTGTGAGTTTAAGGCCAACCTAGTTACATAGTAAGAATCTGTCTTAAACGAACCACGACCGCAAATAGCATTATGTAGTATACGACTTCATTACGTAAGGTTCTTGTAAGCAGCAACCACTGCAAGGCCAGAAAACAAACGCGTTCCCAGCAGTGTGGGGAAGGGGAAGAGTCAGGGATCCCAGGATCATTCTTGTCTTGGTAGTGGTGGCTGCTACGTAACTGTCCACGTTAAATCTCAGGATTCTACACGAGTCATGAACTTTATTGCATGTAATTACTCCCAACTCATCTAATTCAAACTAAGGGCTATCCCCCCCTCAAAGGATAAAGGGAAAATACCCCTGGCTCCGGCAGACAATTTGGCTCCATCTTATCAGATGACCAAAGGACATTACCCACCCTTGCTGTTTTGACTGGACAGAGACCACCCTCCTGGCCCTCCTGAGTCTCTACACACAGTAGCACATCACATGAGACCCACCGTCACAGGGCGTGCTCTTCTGCCTGGGCAGCGTGGAATGCCCTAGCTTAAAGTTGCCTCCCATAAGAGATACTCCCTGACTCCCCAGCTCTATGAAGGGCCCACTGCTCTCTGCCTGTCTGCCCTGGCCATTTGCTTTGCTAAGACTGACCTGGAATGTTTCATCATACGTCTGACAGACCTGCTTGTTACCTGCACTTTCGTGGTGAGAGAAACACTGCAGCAGCCGGTACCAATTTTATCCCATTCACCATGGCATCCCCAATACCCAGAGGGAAACTAGGTGTTCACTAAGCATCTGTAGAAGTAAGGAGACTAGGGGCTTTGTTGTACATTAAAGGGTTAAATCAGAGCTGTTTGATTGTCCCCAGTATTGCGATTATCTTGATAAGCAGAAGTTATTTATCACCCAGTCACAGAGACACAGTGATATTTTGCCTGAAGCTGAATTCTGCCAAACCCAAGCGGTATAAAACAGAAGGCACTCAGACACAGTTCTCTGAATCGAAAGAGCTGGGCTGAACTCCATAGGGATGGGTGGAACCAAGTCATATCCGTTGTGCTCTGGAACATAATGGCACCCTGCGCTCCTCCACAATACCTTTGCCCCGTGTAATCCCGCAGAATGAACACAAACACCTCGAAAACAGAAAGGAATTAATTGGTTTTGGTCCGTGTATGATGCAATGCCTCATAGCCAGTAAATTATTAATTAATAAGTTAAACCTTTTCCTAATGAAAATGTGATTAAAAATGATTTTCTGCTTAAGCCATAGTCCAAGACTCAATTATCAATTTCTTTCCTGGTAATGGCGGACTAAACGTTAAAATTGTAGATTTATATATTAACTAGATTTATCCCTTTTACTAAAGGTAAAATGTTATGTCGTAGGGATAATCTGACTGAGTGTTTCTAGCCAAGAATCCTCTAGTCCGTAGGCTATCTATCTGTAATAACAGGGTCCTTGTACCTGGAACATTCATCCCCTGCAATAGCCCCATGGCTTACTGAAAGCACCTATCTCAAGATTTGTTTCCAGGGATACCGTTACTAGTTTCAACCCTGACCACCCAGCAAGCAGCCATAGAATCATCCTCCCGGGCCTGGTTTCTGCCTCCTTCTCTCCTGATTTACACATAGCATTTGTCTCCATCTGCCTCCCTGGGAGAGCTTCTTTATTTACTTCTTTATTGGATGACTCCCCCTCACTAGACTCTAAACTCAAGGACAAGAGATTTTTTCTTTTTCCTCTTTTATCTACTGTTATAATTCCATGGTTTAGACCAGTGCCTGACACATAGTAGCTGATCGATTGGTATTAGATAAATTTACATAATTCAGTGTAGCAACTGCTTAATAGTAAGTTAATGTCTCTTCCCTTCTGATGTCCTGGGCAATGAATAATACTCATGTTGCTTGCTTCATCAGGGCATCCAAGAGATCCAAGATTTTTTTTTCTCTCTCTTGGACATGGGCTGTGGCAAAGGCATCTATGTCAATGTGCTGGGGGAGGGGGACAGAGGTTCAGCCAGCCCAGATGACATTTGTGTTGTCCACCATGGCAGCACCCACTCATCTCTGACCTTCATGAGGAAAACTGCTCCTGACTGTAAACCAGGCAGCCTCGGTTCACAGCAAGGGATGGTTGGAGAAGTCTCTCCTCCATCTATGGGCTTTTTTCAGTATTTGACACTCATGCTGTAGGGCTCCAGGTCAGGTCGGGCAGCAAGGTGGTCAGATTGAGCCCAACTAGGTGAGAATCTGGTCCATGTCAGCTGAGAGGTGGTCTCACCCTCTGGGTCTTTCCATTCAAAGGTGAAGTATTTTTGACTTTGGAGTGCCAAGGTCAGGCAGAAGAAAGCAACTTTCAAGTCTAAAACCATGTTCCGGAAGGTGGTGAGAAACTCAGAGTGTAATGAGAATAATCCTGAAGTCTCAGGTCTATTCTAGACAGCACACATTTGATTCTCAGCTGCTGATGACAGATAGTAGCACATGGCCCCATGGGTTTCAGAGCATCCTAGAGTTTATTGGCCCCTTACAGTTCTTGAATTGTGAACTCACTGGGCGTTCTTCTAAAATTCTCTGCACAAACCAAGCTAGGTACTAGGTAAATAGAAAGACACTGTCTCAGGTATCAGGACTCACTGTTCTGTGGTGTTAGGCGAGCTGCTCAATCCTCAGAGCCTCAGTGACATCACTGTAAAGTGTGCAGGTGGCAGGACATTCTCTGACCATGGTAGCCCCTCACTGTACAGTGGGCAGTCGATAGGACATCATCTGAGTGTGCTAGCATGGGCAGTTGGTAGGGCGTTCTCTGATCATGCTAGCGCCTTTGCAAAGTGAGAAAACCCTCTCATTCCATTCTGATTTCCTTATTTTTTGGGGGGGGGGGGGTCCAGTGGCAGAAATCTGACCAAGTAATTATAACTAATATGTCGGTATGCCTGGGTTTTTAAAAAAACAGGGTTAAGGGAGACTATTGGTATTTATCTAATACCAATCGATCAGCTACTATGTGTCCGGCACTGGTCTAAACCATGGAATTATAACAGTAAATAAAAGAGGAAAAAGAAAAATCTCTGGCTTTATCCTGAAAGAGCAGTTTCCAATAAAGCACAAAAAAGAGAATTTCAGCCCAAGTATAGGTGTGCCAATTTGTTGTTTAGGGAATAGTGTTCCTTTTGAAATTCGCTAACCTTCAGAATGACCCAGAGAAAAATAATTGTGCGCTCAAGAGAATTTACTGACTGCACGTGGCACGTGAGCTGATGTCCTGCTCTCCTACTCTGTGCCTGGCACTCCACAAATAGGTGGCTATACTCAGCTACCTGACTGCATCTGTAGACACACCCTTTCAGATGGTCGCATCGAATAAGTTACAGCCCTTTATTGTCCTGTTGCAGAGTCAAGCTGCATAGGGCACCTAGGAGAGGAAGCTCTTCCCCACCCTTAATAAACTCATGGTGTTGTCTCAACATAGATGGGAGAATTGTCTCCAACCCTGAGGAAACCAATCACTACTGTCCCTGTGTGTCCAACGATACAGTGTGAAGTGTACTGACTAGGTTCTACATTCCTTTCCTTTGTGTCATGGCAAACTCAGCTTTCCCCTGTGTTATGCCAAGGTTTGTAGTTGGTTTATATGGGAGGAGTAGTGTGTGGTTGCAGTAGGAGTCCATTTTTTTTTTTTTTTTGGTCTTTTTTTTTTTTTTTCGGAGCTGGGGACCGAACCCAGGGCCTTGTGCTTCCTAGGCAAGCGCTCTACCACTGAGCTAAATCCCCAGCCCCAGTAGGAGTCCATTTTGAATCATGCATGCCATAGTACCTGGCTGTTAGAAATCCCGCAGAAGCTTTATGGAGTGTTGGCTTTGAGGTTGGCTTATGCTTTCTTGTCTTAGACCAGTTCATGTTTCTTGAGGATTGTACCTGATGTGGGTCTGGAAAGTGTATCATGGACCTTTATTAATGTTCCACAGGACAATTATGGCCAACATCTTTAAAGCTAGCCACCTCTTCCTTCCCAGGGGCTGAGACTATGGGTTCCTGTGACTATACTAGACTATTTTTCAAATTGCAAACAACATTCTAGTCTTTCTGTATATATCTCTATGCATCTGTGTGTGTATGTATGTATGTATGTATGTGTATATATATATATATATACATATATATATAATGTAAGCGTATGGGCATAATCTTGAGATATAAAATCTCAATATAAAATATGTATATATATGTTCAGTGGAAATAAGCAAATCCCAAGAATTTATTGTATATTTCAAATAACTAGGAGAGAGAGAGAGTTCTGTATGCTACTAACACAGAGAAGTGATAAATATTTGTGGTAAAGCAGACAACAATCACTGCTGCACATTACATACATAACAAAATATCACATTGGGCTCTAAGGATATGTATGCAATCATTTCAGTTAAAAATTTTAAATATCTTCTTGAAGATAAACTGAAGTTGCGTTAAGTGATGAGGAATAAAAGGTACAAGGTACTTAAAACTGACAAACAGAAGAAAGTAAGTTAAAATTGAGAGATAATGTGGCTGGGAAGGACAGATGGGTACAGGGCTTCAGAACAAGATTTAGTCTGTCAGAAGGTGTTTGAGATGAGGCCAGTGAGGAAGAGTGGAATAACCATGTCTGAAGGGCCAGGGAAGGAAGCAGACTCTTCAAAACCCCACCCTCAGCCCCCAAGCTTCCATCACTAGTGCCTCCTTCCTGGTCCATTGGGCATCAGAGAACCGTGTAAGACAGAGGTGTCTCCTTTCTACCCACTCTCTACCTGGCAACACCACTCTTTCTCCTACAAATAACATTTCCTAACCTGGCGAAGACCAAGAAGGAATATGGGGTGCATAAGTTAGTAGATATACAAGAAATGTGTGTATGAACGTGTTATATACTAGCGCACATGTTCACGAATGCTTACATATGGAAACCAGAAGTTGACAGCAGTTGACTCCCTCTGACTCTCCTCTTTTTTATTTGAGGAGCTCATAGATTTTTTCTCCATATGTTCCAGGGATCAGGCTGTTTCCACTTCTTCCAATAAGGGCTCTATCTGTCTCCATCTCCAACCGCCCAGGCACTAGTGTTTCAGGTGTTTGCCACTGAGCTGGCTTTTCACCTGGTTGCTAGGGATCCAATTTCTAGTTCTTGTGCTTGCTCAGTAAGCACTTTGCACACTGAGACATCTCCTCAGAACACGCAGTAGGTTTGGGGGTTTTGTTGTTTGTTTTTTGAGACAGGATCTCTTTATGTAGCTCTTGCTGTGTTGGAACTCACTATGTAGACTAGACTGTCCTGGAACTCACAGAGATCCACCTGCCTCTGCCTCTCAAGTGCTGGAATTAAAGGTGTGTGTCGCTGTACCCAGCAAGGGGACATTTTTATGTATAAATGGAAGTGCTTACACTCGAAGTGAGTCTTAACTACTGGAAGACCCTGCAAGTGAGACACGAGAATGGAATTTGATTGATGCAAATGCAAGAGATTTATTTTTCAGGCCGTCGAGGTCAACCCTTAATCAGCTCCTCGTGGCAATTGACTAGAAGGTGACCCCAAATGGCTATAACAAGCAGTTTTTATACTTTTTAGGGGTACAGGTTATATCAAGAAGGCTACAGTTCAAACTTATTGGCTAAGCATATTGACCTTTGAATCTATTGGTTAGCAAACATGGGCAGATCATGACATGCATTCGAACTCTATCTGGGACCAGAGGGTCAGTACATTCTGTGACTTTTTTTTTTTCAAGAATGTCCCTGCTCCTCCCGAGAACTGTGGGTGGAGAATGGAGCTTGGCCTAGCCTTGACCCAAAGTGGGAAGCCGGTACTTGGACTAATCTTGACCTGAGGCGGTGGGTGTAAGGCTGGCGAAAGCCCCTAGGGTCCTTCACAGGAACCCCATAACCTACCTATTTTCTACCAGGCCAAGCCTCTTAAGAGCTCTTACACTTCAGTAAGAACTAGAGTCCTTCATTCCCCCCTTTTTCTTGTACGAGCTCCAATCTTGGAGCTACTGCTCAGGGGCCTCTGGTGACTAACTCATATTCTTCAGGTCCTGTCCTCAGGGTCTCATATTGTTGGCCCAGGACCATCAGCTGTACTGCACCTATCCTCTTTTTTATGAAGGCTATAAACTTGTTCAATATGCACGGTCCAAAGTCAACAATGGCAGAACAATTGGGGGTCCTAACAAGGTGGATTTGAGGATGGTTAGCCAAGGGGACAAGTTAAACCAAACTTTGAACCAGCCCTGACTGTCCTCTCTCTTCCATTTGGCTAGCTCTTCTCTCATCTTGTACAACCTGAGTCCCCAAGTTTTTCTCTTTAGCCATCTCATTGGTTCTTTGCCTTTCTGCATGAATCTGATTGTTGGTTTATAGGTGGCATTTGCACAGAAGGTATCAATACCCTCGGTTCCCCTGATAGGGCTCCTCAAAAGAGTAATTTTTTTTTTTACCGTGATCAAGTCCCAAGAGGAGGAGGGTTTCAGTAGATGAGTCTCCTGTAGTCTCTCATCCCCAGGCAACGCAATAAAACTGGTCTGGACCTGCACATCGGTGAACTTCTGCCTGGTTTCTTCTATCAAGGGTAAACATATGAGGGGTTTGGAGGCTGTCAGGGAGGCAACCTCATCTCCAGTTCCAGTAGAAACCACAGTCCAGGTTTGATGTACCAGCACATGGGACAACAGGAGTCCCCAGGGAGTGGGGCATCTGCAGGTTTCACATGGATCTCAAAAGGGGTCAGGTTAAAATGGTAGGGGGTGTTGTGTGCCCAGAATAGGACCAGAGGGAGGAGCACCACCCAGTCAGCAGCAGTCTCCAAGGTCAATTTTATTAAGGTCTATTTTAGGTTTCTGTTCATTCTCTCTACCTGCCCTGAGCTTTGGGGACAGTATGTACAATGGAACTTCCAATAGTCCCCAATATTAGTCCCCAATATCTTTGCCAATCCCTGACTTACCTTAGAAACAAAAGCAGGGCCGTTGTCATTGGATACTCCGAACCTTAGGAAATTTTCTTGTAATATCTTTTTGTCTACCACAGTAGTTGTTTCCTGCTTGGTGGGGAAAACCTCAACCCATCTAGAGAAAGTATCTACAAACACTAGGAGGTATTTTTAACCATATTTTCCCGACTTCTGTGAAATCAACCTCCCAATATACCCCAGGACATTCTCTCCTAGGTCTCTTGGCCTGTTTGCTGTTGGCTGCATAAGCATTTACTTGCTGACATACCTTACACTATACTACTGTCTCTTCAGCTAAAAACCTAAGGTCTATTTCATATACCTTAACTGCTTGGATGAGCTTCTTATCCCCTAAATGAGTCCATTTGTGCATTTGACCAAGTAAGTCTTTTGTTTGTTCTCTGGGGAGTATAGTTTTCCCCTCTTGAGTGTATCATTGTCCTTCCTCTTCTAAGCAATTTGGACCTTTCCTTCTGTTGTATATTCTAAGTGAGGCCATCCCTTAGTCCAGTCCCAGTTCCCAGTGGGTGTCTCTTGCAGGCCCATAACTGAGATAGGTTCCTGCAAAGCCACTTCTCAAGCCACCTGATCTACCTGGTTATTGCCCTGGGCCACTGAGTCTCTTCCGTTCTGATGTCCTGGGCAATGAATGATACTCACAGTTGCTTGCTTCATCAGGGCATCCAAGAGACCCAAGAATTTTTTTTTCTCACATGGGCTGTGGCAAAGGCATCTATGTCAATGTGCTGGGGGAGGGGGACAGAGGTTCAGCCAGCCCAGATGACATTTGTGTTGTCCACCATGACAGCACCCACTCATCTCTGACCTTCATGAAGGAAGCTGCTCCTGTCTGTAAACCAGGCAACCTTGGTTCACAGCAGGGGTTGGCTGGAGAAGTCTCTCCTCCATCTATGGGCTTTTGCCAGTATTTGACACTTATGCTATGGTGGCTCCAGGTCAGAAAAGGTGGTCAGATTGAGCCCAACTAGGTGAGAATCTGGTCCATGTCAGCTGAGAGGTGATCTCATCCTCTGGGTCTTTCCATTCAAAGGTGAAGTATTTTTGACTTTGGGGTGCCAAGGTCAGGCAGAAGAAAGCACCTTTCAAGTAAAATGGTGTACCAAATTCAGGAAGGTGGCGAAGAACTCAGAGTGTAGGGGTTAGGCACAGTAGGATGGAAGTCAGCCACTCTACCATGAATTATCTCTCCTAAGTCCTGGACTGGGTGATAATCATTAGTGCCCTACTTCTTAACTGGCAGGAGTTGTGTTCCAAGGCCAAATGGCACTAAGCAACACCCCAAGCTGGAGAAGCCAGGAGATGTGTGGCTTGATTCCTTCTCATGCCTCCCCTGAGACAGGATCAGCCTGGGTCTTAAGCTCCAGATATGCATGGCTTAGCCCAGCCATTTCAGCCCAAGCAAGAAGAAACTTTTCCAGCCATCAAACAATATCCTCTGTCTTTTGGGTATTGGTCTCAAAAAATTTGTATTTGTCTTCCAGCCTAATAGTAAGGACCTGGACAGGTTCTTCAGCAGGTCCCCTGAATTGAGGGCCCTTGGGAAGGAAGTAGATCTGAGCCCCCATTTTGGAGAGCAAATCTCTCCTGAGCAAGGGATAGGGGCAGTCAGGGATGACGATGAATGAGTGGGATAAGCGGCCCATGCCCAGGTCTACAATTCTTTCGGTAGTCCATGAATATTGTTTAGTTCCAGTGGTCTCTTGGACCCACAAATTTTTTTTCTGGAGACTGGCCCATCAGCTTGGAGGACTGAGTGTTGGGCCCCAGTATTCACTAAGAATTGGATGGGTTTCCTTCCACTTTCAAGGTTACCCTGGGCTCAGGGAGGGGGTCTGACTTCTGTCCTCCCTAGTCGCTGCCTCCCCCCAGGGCTAACACTTTCACATTTGCTTTTCCCAGGGCCTGGGATCCTGCTCTCAGCTTTCATTTGTTGAGAAACTCTCTTTCTCCATTCCTTCTTTGTCTCCTTACTATGGTAGACTTTCTCAGTAACCTGCACTAAACCCCTCAACGACTTATCCTGTAGTCCCTCTGGCCTCTGAAGCTTTCTCCTGCTATCTCTACTAGCCTGGTCTATAAAAGCCAACGTCACAGTAGCTTTGTGCTTCTCGCTGCTGGGGTCAGAGTGTGTATATTGGCCTCCATGAGTCACTCTAGAAAGGCTGAGGGCGACTCGTCTAGTCCCTGCTTAACCTCACATACCTTGGTCTTCCTGCAATCCCCTTGAGACCTATCAATGGACTCTGGTGGTAGACCTTCAGGTGCTCCTTACCTCCTGCTGTACTAGTAGTCCCAGTCAGGTCTGGTCAGGGAAAGTCTGCTGTTGATGACAGCCTGGTCAACTGATGGTGCCCGGGTGTCTGAGGGGACATTCTCTCTAGCTTCCTGCATTATCTTCTCTTGATTTTCAGTTATGAAGAGCACTCCCATGAGTTGTGGAATATCATCCCAGGTGGGCTGATGAGTAACTAAAACAGTCTGAGATTAATCAGCCCATGGTGTTATCTAAAAAGGAGAGTGTTGAGCCTTCCAGTTGTACAAGTTGGCCAAAAAGAAAGGCCAATATTATATGGCCTGATTGCCATCCTCGTCTACGGGCCTGTAGGCTCAGAGAGGGATGACCACTGTTGTATTGGATGAAGTGGCTCTTTGCTCTGGGTCCCTATGGCTGGTCCCGGTTCTGAGGGTCCCTCCGTACCCTCCCTCCTTGCTGGGGCTGGAGGAAGTGGGGAGGGGGTAAAGGGATGCTGGATGAGGGCTCAAGGGAGTCCTTGTGGAGGGGCTGTGGGAACTGGGGCCATGGTAGGGAGGTAAGTGAGTGGAGGATCCATCAGTGTCAGATTCACTGTGCAAGGGTCCTGGAGGATGTTGTTTTTACAGACTCCTTGGTCTCTACAGTGTTGTTCTCCTTTATGGCCAGGACCTGTGAGAGTCTTGGAGATAAAAATGCTTTTGTCCAAGGGTGGGGCGGGTCCTCCAATAGATCCTTCCAGATAACTATATAGGGCACTTGGTCTGGGTGCATATGGATCCTGGCCTAAAGACTTCTTTTCTACTGCTTTGATCACCTGCAAGTTGGAAGTCCCTACGGGTAGCCACCATATCCCGAAGGTGGGTCATTCAGAGGAGCAGAGAGTAACTAACCTGCCCTTCTTTACTACTCCTGACAAGTTTTTCTCCTCTTTCCCCAACTTCCCTCCAGTGGTTAACTAGGATGTTTAACAGGGGCAGATTTAGTCTGTCCCATGCCCCAAAATAGTGTCAGTCCAAGTCCAAGTCCAAGAACACAGAGAAAGACAATCAACATACAGATAGCTCACCCCTGCCACGGGTGCAGAGCAAGATTCAATTGGCTCCTGCCAATACTGAAGTCCAAAAATGAAAAGAAAGACAACATACAGACAGCTTGCCCCTCTCATGGGCACAGAAACCAGGTAATCAGGTGACCCTCCAGCTTATGCTGGTATCGAATCCAACAGGTTCCTCCTGACTCCCTCTAGACCAGACCAGACCAGAGTCTCTCTAAGTCTTACAGACTCTTGAGCAAACCAAAAGCAAGACAGACAACACAGATAGAGACAATACAGATACAGACAACCCCAGTACCTGACATCAAGCTCAAACTGTTCTTCGAGACCTCATAGTGGAATCTGGCTTCCTAGTCAATGCACCAGAAGTATCAATTTGATTCCAATGAAAAACAATTTTGGGGCTAGAGAGATGGCTCAGTGGTTAAGAGTACTGACTGCTCTTCTGAAGGTCCTGAGTTCAATTCCCAGCAACCACATGGTGGCTCACAACCATCTGTAATGAGATCTGATGCCCTCTTCTGGTGTATCTGAAGACAGTGACAATGTACTCATGTAAATAAAGTAAATAAATGATTAAAAAGAAAAAACAATTCAAACCTATTTGGAATAAAACTGCACCGCTGACTCCAAAGTGTCAGCAATCTTTCTCTTGCAAATAAAATCTGTTCTGGCATCGTTGTCTAACACCTGAATCACTCCCATTCTGCTCTCCTAGACTCCCACATCCCCAACAAATACCATGCTCCTTTACTGTCTATATCTTATCTCCAGAGGTGAGGTCAGAAGGCCCCTTTGAACCTTTGCTCCCATCCTGAATTTTGGTGACCTGGTAAAAGACACACCCAGATAAGAAACAAGAGTGAGCTTTGAAGGAAAAAAGGTGATCCTCCCCAGGTGAGGATCTTCATAGACTAGAATGTGGCAGACAGATAGGAGGAGCTGCCTAGCAGTTTCACCATGGCTGCACTCTAGTTTGAGCTGAGCAAGTTTACATTTCCTCCCTGGCCTGGAAAATGTTCTGCAAGATACATGCATACACATGTTAGGTGGAAGAGACAGATACTTGGAGAGAAAGTTTCAATGGCCGTTTTAAGTCAACTGATTGTGCCAAGTGACCTTGACAGCAGAGCACAGAGGATAACCCAGCACTTGGTAAACAAGGATAATGGCGCCCCAGTCAAGACCACATGATCCACACACTGTTGTGTTATTCATCTCTCTTGTGCACTGGGGAAAGACGTCTCTCCTGAACAATGCTGCAGGCGAGCAGAAGAGTTTCTCCATTGTCTTCTTGTATTTGGTTTTCACCCTACGCTACTGAAAAGAAGAGCAATGGTTGGGCCATGGTGGCACACGCCTTTAATCCCAGCACTCTGGAGGCAGATGTACATGATCTTTGTGTGTTTGAGGCCAGCCTGGTCTATAGAGCTACTTCATAGACAGCCAAGGCTACAAAGAAAAACCCTAACTTACAGAACCAAAAAAATGATCTGTGACCGGACAAAGAGGAGGGAGGGATCTTACTGCTACCCTGTTATGGGAGTAAACGCACACATAGACAGAGACTTTTAATATTTGCTCATTGATATATCTTCAGAGGATTAAACCTACCCCCCCCCCATTTTTTTCTTTTTGGTTGATATGGCTCCATTTTTCAACCCCAGGAATTCAGATGGTTTCATGCAACTAATGAGTTGTGGAAAGGTACATATATAATATGTGTATATGTGTCTTATAAATGTGTACTTAGGAAAGGAGCTAAAAATCTTCCTTCACTCTTGCATAAGGTCTAGCCTAAGGTATTCCAGACACTAAGCATATGTTTCCCAGAATGTTCTTTTTAAAGTAGGTCTCACTATGCTGTTCAGGTTCACCTTGAGCTCACTATGTGAGTCTCTCACCTCCATCTCCCAAGTGCTGGGATTACATGCATACACCATACCTGACTTGCTTCATGTTAATTTTTTTATGCTCTGCTGGAATCACATGCAGAAATGAAGATGAATGGTGCAGGGATTTCCCTGCCAGGTTTTACCAGCAGTGACTTTCATCTCTACCTATTTAGGCCTCTCTCTTTGGAGGACTGTTTCAGGCCTCATGCTATATAGCATGAAGAAAACTTAACCTCCAGAGAGTGGGGAGCTTTTAAAACTGTTGCGTACTTAACTGTAGATTCAGCGAATCATTTGTAAATTCTCTTCAAAATGCCTTGGAAAAGAACCTCAGCCCATTAGCTCGGCAAGAGCCAAATGAACTGAGGCCACATGAGGGGATCAGAATTGGCTCCAGCAGGCTTTCAGGTGCCTACAGAGGAAGTGGATAACGGCCTCTCATTCTACCATTACCTCCACCTGATGAGCTTGGAAGAGAGCCTCCAGCTATGTGTGTGTCTTCTAAGCCAGACATTGTGCAAGGAGCTTCTGTAAATATTTTTCAGGTTAATTGTTACAACGTTATAGCTAATAGCTAACATTAGTTATTAAGCACAATGGCCCAACCTCTTCTCAAGAACCAACTCATTGACCAGGACAACTTGATATAGGACATTGTATTGTTTTGCTCATTTAAAAACATGAAGAAACCAGGTCAGAGAGAGGTTGCATGACTTGCTGGAGGGGGTGCTGCTGTTACACAGCAAACTCAGTATTCAAACACAGCTCTAGGAACGTAGATTGCTACCTCTGCCTGCTACTTCTCAGAAAGAAGCAAAGAAGCTCAGACATTACGTTGTTCAAGGTCGCACATCTAGGATGAGCAGACTGAAGGCTCAAAGGTTTATCTGACATTCACATACTTGTCTCCAGATATACGTCTCCATACCTTCCTTTTGTGATTGACAGTCTATATTTATCCTGCCTTTAGGAACAAATTCTTCCTTCTCCTCTTTTCTTTCCTCTTTTCCTTGACTTTACCTTTGTTCTTTCCCTTACCTGCTTCTCTTTTTTCTTCTTTTTCTTACTTTTGCTCCTTGTCCTTGTTCCTTTGTCCTACTTCCTTTGCTCATGCCTCGAGCCTGTCAGTAACACTAAGAACATAACAAAGGCTCAAGAGGTTAATGAGATATGATGCTCATTAATTTAAGCAGACGTCTACAGCTTCCCCATAATTGCCAATCTGATTGGGATCTGGATCATGACCAGAGAACGGTTATCTCACAAAATGATGATAAATTAGTCCAACTGTTAGATAAAGGGACATTTGGTTTTCATTAAGGTCAACCAATTGATCAGATCATTAAGTTCTCACTGGATTAATTGTTTCATGATTTGATCAAGAACCCTTGACGTGGTTATTGACGTGGTTATTCAGGTTAATCAAGTGCATGGCTGGATCCTGAGGTGGGACTTCAGGAAGCCAGAGGGCATAGAAACAAAGGCCACCAACAGAGTCTCCAATTTGTTGGTCTGGGGACAATACCAATTCCCAAGAGATCGGAAGTCTTTCAAATAAAGGAGTGTTATAAAAGTCATCAGCACATAAGACTCCAGAACACTCTTGACTCTATAATGCTTTGGAGACTTTATGCTGTCTGTAAACCTTCTCCCCAAGATCTGGGGGTGCCCAAGGTATAATCTTCTATCCCTTATGCCTCCAACTCCCATCTCTTGCTGACGTTTTCCACTTTCAGCAGATATCACCTTTCCAAAAGCAAAACTTGTCTGTCCCGTGTACATCTTTACTCCAACAAGAAGTAAATGATTTGACCTCTCAGCTCCAATAATTTTACTCATAGTATCTTTCAATCTCTATATGTTTAAATCCCCTCTTCTATAGCCCATGTAGGAGACAGAGTTTCAAAGTCCTCCTTTGTGTCCCAAGACAATGTCTTCCAATTAGTACCCTTCTTCTGTCCTTCCGATTGCCACCTCAGTGGCATCTCTGACTAGGTTATTGCCACAGCCTTGTGATAAGGATCCAGGCTGGAGGATGCATCAGCTTTCTGTTCATATTCCCATATAATCACTGAGCCTCTTGGGTCTGCTAGAGACTCAGTTCCTGGCAGAGCTGAGCTTCACGTCCCTATTTGGGCTGTTGAAGAAATTCACTTTCTACAAATCAATCATCCCTTTATTTCCACGAATGTCTTATTACTTAGAGAACAAAGGCAGAGCACATCATCATGACATCCAAGGCCTTTCACAGTCTGGTCAGGATTTGATTCTCAACTTCCATAGTTTCTCCCACTCCTCACCATCTACGTGACTTCCCAGCTGTCCATTCCTAGAACTGGTTCCCCTGGCCTTCCCCTTTGTTGTTGCCTTGTGAGAACGATCTACATATGTGTGGCCTCCAATGTTGTCTGAAAGATGATTGTTTATGTTTCCAAGTTCAGTTCAGTGTCCCTGCCCTGAGACATCATCTCAAACTCCTCCCAGTGAGTGCTTCCTCTGCCACTGTCCACCATTGTGGTTCTTCTGCCCAGAGATGGTGTTTTGCAAAGATTTAGTCACTTCTCCCACTGTCACATTGGTTTCCCGTGGCCACTGTAATTAGTTACAATACACTGGGTGGCTTACAACAACAGAACTCTATTTTCTCGCAATTCTGGAGGCAGTAACTGTGGAATCAGGCTCACTGGGCAAATTTCAAAATGGTGACATGGTCTTATTCTCTCCAGATGTGCCAAAAGGCCGTTCCCTGACTCCCCCAGCTTCTAGTCTTCATGCTTTCCTTTGTGGGCACATCCTTGTTAATCTACTTGCATCACACTCTGTGTGTGTGTGTGTGTGTGTGTGTGTGTGTGTGTGTGTGTGTGTGTGTTGCATCTGTAAAATATTCCTCTGCCTCATTTCCTGGATGCATGAGGTAGCATTTAGGGTCCACCTGGATAAAATAATATAATCCCCCTTCCCATCTCAAGATCCTCTATCACATTTGTAAAGACTTTCTTTCCAAAGAATGGTGACACAGGTCCTAAGGGAGGATCAGGATCTGATACTTTAGGAGCCACCATTCTGTGCCCTATAGTCTCCCATTTGGGACCCCCTCAATGGCAGGGATTATGTTCTATTGATTTTAAGTCCCAGAATTTACAGTAATAGTCACTCAAAAGATGCTGAATGGAGTACTGAGGAATAAATAAACTAAAGTCTTGTGTGTGTGTGTGTGTGTGTGTGTGTGTGTGTGTGTGTGTGTCTAAACTCTCTTGTCTGGAAGATAGTGGCAAGACAATAAGCATTCATCAAACGTTATTCATTTGAAGAATTTATAGATCGTTGTTTATCTATTGGATAATGCACTTGGGACAGGAAGTACAACAGCACAGAAACAATCATGTCATTTAATGGTGGTACACATACACAAATACATGACCACAGTTCATGATAAACATGAGGAAATAAGACTGCAAAGACCCTGGAGAGAGACTAAAGGAGGGCAGGTCAAGGAAAGCCTCTTTGTGGAGTAATATTATGATTCAAGAACAAAAGGGTCAAGATGCAATTGTCCCAGGAGGAGGGAACTATGTATGCATCAGCTTTAGTGAATTAAAGAGCTTGGTGAGTTCAAGAGAGAGCAAGAAGACCAGCGAGGCTTGAGGGTAAGGGATCTAAAGGGGATAGGAGTGGTGGCACTGGGCACAGAATAAAGGCTTTCTGTTCGTGTTGAAGGTATTGAATTTGTGGTTCAAATGGCAGGACTGGGTATTCATATGACTGAAGTGTTAATTTTGGAAGACTGCTCTGACTGTTTTTTTGAAGAATGGCCGCAGCAGGAATCCAGATGAGAGTTAATAGGGATTTGGGCTGAACTGGTAGTGACAAGATAGGGAAAACAGTGTTGACTTCAGAAACGTGACTCAATCAAATAGATAAGCTTCATATGCTAATGTAGAGACTGTTCTTTTAAAGGTTAAATCCTCGTGTCCATCCACACTGTCTAGTTGGAGTAGAGAAAATACAAAGGTCAAGGGAATATACATAGATGGTTATCTGACTTTTGGCAAGGGTGTCGTAGCTTCAGATGAGGCAAGATGCAACTTTGAAATAAACCTGGTTTGAACAACTAGAAAATGATTGGCAAGAGAATGAAAGAAGTCCTCTACTTTAGATCCGTATACAAAAATTCACTCAGAATGGAACGGATAGCAAAAAGCATACAATCTTAGAATGAAGCATAGAGTTAAAGCCCTGGGACCTTGGATTTGACAATTGGATTTTAGGTATGAAACCAAAGGGCTAAGCAACAGAAGAAACATAGATAAGCTGGATATCTTCAAACTACAGACTAAGAGAAAATGTATCTATCTATATCTATTATATATCATATATATAGATAGATAGATATGACAGAATATACTTAGATGGTTATCTGACATTTGGCAAGGGTGTCATAAATTCAGATGAAGCTTTGAAACAAACCTGGTTTGAACAACTAGAAAACGACCAGACAGTGTGGATGGACACGAGGATTTAACCTTTAAAAGAAGAGTCTCTACATTAGCATATGAAGCTTATCTATTTCATTGAGTCACGTTTCTGAAGTCCACGGTGCTTTCCCTATCTTGCCACTATCAGTCCAGTCCAAACCCCTATTATATAATACTAAATGCTAAACACCAACAACCAAAGGTCTGCTAATTTAGGAACAAAAAGTGAAAACGTAATGAAAATAGCAAATAGGGCTTGAATAAGTTTTTTCCAAAGAAGATACGCAAATAAAAAGGAAGGAAGGAAGTGAGGCTGGTGTGGTGGCAAGTCCGTAGTCCTGCAAGTAGGGAAGCTGAGCCAGAGGGTTGTAAGTTTGAGGTCAGCCTGGACTACATGGAAAACAAGTAAAAGGAAAGAAAAACCGCTCAACATCAGATCAGACTCTCAATGACAAACTACTTCACACAAACCAGGATTGTTGCAATTAATTTTCCTGAAGTCGAAAATAGTAAATGTTGGCATGATGTAGAGAAATTGGAACCTTTACGCGTTGCTGATAGAATTGAAAAATGGCCTTGTCACTATATTAAAAAGAATAAGCAGTTTCTAGAAAAGTTAAATAGGGGGCTGGGATTTAGCTCAGTGGTAGAGCACTTGCCTAGGAAGCGCAAGGCCCTGGGTTCGGTCCCCAGCTCCGAAAAAAAAAAAAGTTAAATAGAATTATAAAATAAAGCCATTCTAGGCCTTGATATATAAGCCACATAGGAATTATATAAATAAGCTAACAAAAAATACTGACAAAAAATATCCGTGGTAGTGTTGCCCACAGTGATCAAAAAGTATAAACACTCAAATAGCCATCATTAACCAATTATGAAATATACACAACACAGTATTATTCAGACCAGAAAAGGAATGAACTTCTGATCCCTGCTATAACATGGATGAACCTTAACACCCTGCTAAACATGAAAGAAGCCAGATGAAAAGGTCACATCCCATCATTCCAGCAAAATGAAACACCCTGAGTAGATGAGGTCATCGAAGCAGACATCAAATTAATGTAGGTAGGAGTTATGGAAGGAGAAATGGAAAGTAATCGGATGTAGGCTGTCCTTTGAGTATGGTGAAAATGTTTGGGGATCAGATGTAAATGATGGGTGTGCAATGCTATGGATGTGTTGGATGTCACTGAGTTACAATGAAAATGGTTACAGTTTTGCTAGGTCTGTTGGTCTGAACTTTTAAAAAATTTTTAATTAATATATAAATTAATTAATTCATTCACTTTACATTCCGATCGCTGCACCCCTCCTCCTGACCCTCTGAGAGGGCAGAGCCTCCCCCACCTTTATTCTCCCCACCCTAGTTCATCAAGTCTCGGTAGGGCTGGGTGCGTCCTGTCACACTGAGGCCAGACAAGGCGGGCAATGGATTTAGGGACAGCCCCTGCTCCAGCTGTTGAGGACCCTCAGGAAGACTGAGATTCATTTGAATGTTTTGTTATACTAGTATATTAAGTTAGCATCTGAAATTCTGAGTTGCATTGCTATGACATTATCATAAATACTTTATTCTTGATCCTCTACCTTCCCTTCCCCACCGTCCTCTCCAACTCTTGGCTCCTCCTGCTGGTCCCCTGCCCCCCTTCACCTGAATGTTTTAAACGTCAATTAAGTAGAGTTTTGGGTAGAGTCAGATCAAAGAGACAGTGCTGCCAGCTCCCTCCTTCCTTGTTGTACATGTGTATATATAAGCTGGCTTTTCCAAGATTTTACGATGAGGCGTAAAGCTCAGAAAAATGCTGTGTTTCAACGTAAACAAAAGGATCTTTATAAAAGGCTTTGTTTTGGGTTCTCAAATTTCTACTTCTACAGAGAGAGAGAGAGACAGAGACATCACAAAATGACATGTGAATGATCTTAGAGGAGAATAAAGAACAAAATATGGAAGTATGTACATATAAATATGTATTGATTGGACAAAAAAAAAAATAAGGTATAACATCCCAAACGAACAGGCAATGGGCTGGCAGGGAGGAGCAATGTGCCTGGCCCCATTACCAAGTGTGTCAAAGCTTCACTTTGTATGGGGTTGAGGAGTCCGGAGGGAGAGTACTGGATGGGAAGAGGACTGGGCTCTGAAGATGGCTGCTTACTTGACTCTAATTACAATAATTTTCTTGATTGTCAAACTCAGACCTACCTCAGCAAAAAAAAATTTTTTTTTTTTGGTTCTTTTTTTTCGGAGCTGGGGACCGAACCCAGGGCCTTGTGCTTCCTAGGTAAGCGCTCTACCACTGAGCTAAATCCCCAGCCCCAGCAAAAATTTAAGAATAACTTATTATTTACTGAGCACATAGGGAGGTGACGGAACAGAAGCAAGGTGTGGGTGCAACCTGAGACACGCTTGCCAGGAACCCCTTAATTCATTATTTCTGGTTCAGCCACAACAGATAGAGCTAGTCATGCTAACTATTTCTTCTTAATAAGGGGAGCCAAGATGTCAAGCGCATATAATCCAGCGCCACACTAAGTATTCTACACCCAATACTTCCTTTTGTCCTTGAAATATCCTTTGCGGGTGGCTATGGCATGCAAGTCCCCAAGCTCATTTCGCAAGAGAGAAATCGGAGCAGAAAAGGCGAGTTTCTTGCTCAGGCTCTCCGTGGTCTGCACTGAAAGTGTGTGGTGTTGTTCTAGATACAGTTCCTCATATCACTTCACGGTACACATTTACCGACTATCAAGCTCTATCGATTTTACTTTGGCTATTTAAGAGAAAACTAAAGGCTATAGTAAGGAAAGAGACTAAAGTATATTGTTTTGGTGGGAGGGAGGTGGGTAAGACAGTGTTGCATGGCCCAGGCTGGCCTTAAACTCGTGTAGTTGAGATGATTCTGAAATTTTAATTCTCTTGCCTCCACTCTTGGAGAGCTGACGCTGCCACGCCCGTTTTTCTCACTTATTTATCTGTTTTGAGACTGGATCTCACTGTGTTGTCTAAGATGGCTGATGGCTGCAGACTCATGGTGATCCTTCCCTTCTCAGGTGCTGAAATTATAGGCACAAGGGTTTTTATCTTAAGGATTCCTTTAAAACTTCCACCAAACTTTTAAAAATATTTTAAGTATTATCAGTATATAACCTAAAGAATAAAGTGAAAACATGAGTCAACGATGATATAAAAATATAATTGGATAAACAGACAGAGGACGATCTCGTTTTTATGTAAGAATTCCAGTCAACAACTGTAGAAAGAATGAGGGAAATAGATTATCACTTGTGTAACTCCAAAAAGAACTGTTGTAGGGAATAGCCATTGATAGCTTACTTGGTAGAAGTTTAAGAAAGACAAAATTAGCACAGGCTCACATTATTTTCTGCAGAGTGGCAAGGATTTAGTACTGGAGCATAGTTATCTAAAGGAGAAACCTGGTAACTACCATCCTCAATAGTGAGGATAAATTACCAATACTAAGTCATATCTACACTGTGGACCCCGACACACTGCACTGAGAAGAATCTTCACCTCTGTGATATTATCTCCCAAAATGCATCATCTCGGCCTAAGCCTCAAAAAAATAAAAGAATAGGGGTTGGGGATTTAGCTCAGTGGTAGAGCGCTTGCCTACCAAGCGCAAGGCTCTGGGTTCGATCCTCAGCTCCGGAAAAAATAAATAAATAAAAAATAAAAGAATAAACAAACAAAAACAAAACAAAACCCACAAACAAAAACCAAAACATAAGACAAACCAAACTGAAAGTGACCAAGCAGAACTCTTCAAAAGTCACAGGTGGGAGAAACTGTCACAGTCCGAATGAGTCTAAGGAGACCTGAGAACTAAGCACGTCATCCTAATTAGATCCTGGGACAGTAAAAGACAGCAGTAGAAAAGCAGGTAAAATCTGAGCTTGACAATGTAACTTTAATTGGATGACAGTCCTTCGGCCATTGGCAATGCTATGCAGAGGGGAAGCTGGGCAAAGAGTAAATATAAACTCTTGTTTAACTTGTGCGGCTCTTAAGGCTGATACTGTCTTCTTTAAAAATAGAAAATAGTAATCATGAGGCTAACTGGATAGTCCAGTAGAATACTCATCACGGGCCGCAGCGAATAACCTCTGGCTACTTCAGGGGTTTGGCTAAGATAATAGTTTCATTACCTCATGGAGCTCATTTCCATCAACCCTTCATTGCACTGACTGAAAACAACAAGGCTACAATGTCCAGATGTTTAACCAAACACTCACACTGTGTTGCTGTGAAGGTGCTTGGTAGATGTAGTTAGCATCTACGATAGGTTTCCTAAAGGAAACCGCCCTCACATATGTGGGTGGGACCTCATGCAACCAATCGAAAGTGTAAAAGAAACTGAGGCTTTCCTCAGTAAAATTACTGCCTCTGAAAGAGCTGTAACTGAATAATAGGGTTACATCATCAGCTACACAGGCCTTCCCTGTCAGGATGAGTCCAACACAAGGCTTATGGTGGCAGCAGCTTCCTCCTAACTATTCCAGCCTAGGCCCAAATCATCCCAGTAACTACCTTAAAAGAAATAGACAGAGATAGATAGATAGATAGATAGATAGATAGATAGATAGATAGATAGATAGATAGATAATAGATGGATAGATGATGGATAGATGATAGATAGATAGATAGATAGATAGATAGATAGATAGATAGATAGATAGATAGATTCTTCTACTGGTTTTGCTTCTCTGGAGAACACTGACTAACTCTTGAAAAAGAGAAAAGTCTTAGAAGTGGTAATGGCCAAGAAGATCCCATAAAAATGTGACAACTGAATGTAATGTGGGATCCTAGATGGGACCCTGGGACAGAAAAAGTATGTTCGATAAAACTAGAAAATCTGAAGAGAATATGAACTCCGGCTAACAATAATGTATCTTTACTCATTATTCAAAGTAACTGGACTTATTTAAGATGCTATCACTAGGAGAGTTATATGGGAAGTCTATGTTTAAAAATTATAATTTTCTATAAGCATAAAATTGTTTGAAATTAAAATTGTATTAAAAATCTAGGTATAAAATAAACCCTTCCCAGGGTTGGGGATTTAGCTCAGTGGTAGAGCGCTTGCCTAGGAAGCACAAGGCCCTGGGTTCGGTCCCCGGCTCCGAAAAAAAAAGAACCAAAAATAAATAAATAAATAAATAAATAAACCCTTCCCAAGGAACTAAAGTCGTCATTCAAACAGGGTCTGAATAGAGTGCAGCTAATGTGCATTCAACAAGCGTTGGTCAGAGTAACTTTAGGTAACTATTACTCAGGGTATTGGGAGATTTAGACCCCTTTAACAGATCACTGAGGCAAAGGGACAAGAAGAATATGATTTGATGCTTGTGACCCAAAGACTCTTAAGCGACCACTTCTGAGATCTCTTCCCAGAGAATAACCACTGTTCTTTGGAACTGTCCCATCATGATCAAAGGAGTCTGACGGTTCTAGGAATTTGGGGGCAGGTTACATTCCAATGTTAGTGCTCATAAACGGTTTCTCTGGATCCCAGGCCTGCCTAGGACCTGACTTCTGCTGCTGCTTTCGACTATACTAGCAGGCCTGAGGAGCTGCAAAAGGGATTAGATGGTGTCACAATGTCCAAAAACCCTTGTTTATCTAGCCCAATACAGAAAAACAAAGTGAGCCCTTACTATAGCCGACTTACTATAAGTCACTGTGTGACGGATATACATACATTTGGATACCCAAAGCACATGCCTATGTTAGTTACGGAATCGTAAAGCTGGTTACAGACAAGTTTGAGGGACATTTGAGAAAGCTATCAGCTAAACCGTGTAAAGATCTGAATTCCCATTGAAGAGTCAGAGCAATGAAACTCCTTTGAGTTGTGGGTAGAAACACGTTCCTTCATAAGGGTCATGCTTGGCAGCTGAGCTGGGCTCACAGTGAACGATCCCTTGGTTCCTCCCTCTCCTTTCCTTCCCCCTCCCTTCTCTCCCTTCCTCTATATCCCTCCCTTTCAATCTATCTTCTCCAAAGAGAAGGGCGATCAGCTCTACCTGATGAAGGAGACCTTGGCCAGTTTCAGCATCTTATTCTACACAGCCGAGGAAAATCGGAAGAAATGTGTTAGGGAGCAAAATGCTGATGAAGAGATTCAGAAAAATCATTGTGGGATTTTTGTTCACAGAACCAACTTGGTTCAATTCATTCTCCAACACAGACTGAATATCTGATTTCTCAGAACACAGTACGTGGAGTTATTAGCTTATGTGTTTAAATCACAAGTGTTAAATTGGATGAGACACAAATGAGACTGGCAGGCCTGTGGTAAAATTCAAGCTAATAAAATAATAATCATATCCATGGAACACCCACCATTGACTGAGAGCTGCGCTCTGTTTATATAATTAGCTTTTAGTACCCTTACAGCAAGTCTATAAGTTACATAGTGTGCTTTTTCTGTGTAATAAATTAAAGTACTAAAGCTTAGAGAAGTTACATCTGCTGGGGACACCAACTGGTCTAGGTTATGTTCATGTTGTAGGTAACCTTATTAAACTCATGAGAGTGCCTCTGTTTTTGCATGTATGTGTTTCCATGTTGTAGGCTGAGGACTTGGATGAACCAGGGAAGAAGTAAAGTTTAACATTATTATGGTGGAAACGGGTCAGCAGAGTTTATTTTCACCTTCAAAATCTAAAAGTAGATTTTTCAATTTGTTTGTAAGAAAATTGGCTTTGAAATCCAAGTTTGTCAACAGAGAAGAGGTTTTTCTAAGTCCACCTTGTGTTTTCAAGAACTATTTCTGGATGACTTGCTTGGGAACTTTCCTGAAGGAGCTGTCTGGATAATCGAGGAGAATCCCTATGGAAAGGCAGACAGAATTTGATAGGCAGGGTGGGATGCACCCCTAATCTTCCCTCACTGCCAAAGTCCGTGAGGGGGGAGATTAGAGAAGGTGATGGAAAGCTCACTTTGAGGAGATGTAACTCCGCTTCTGTTGAAGACTTGAGAAGAACCTCCAGGGTGGACTGTTCTATTCCAACATGGAGGCAGCCACGTTGAAGTAAACTCAGAAAGGAACACGCGGGGCAGGAAGAAAGATGCTCTTTTTTAGTTCCCTAAGGGATTTCAGTTCCTCGTGGTTCCGAGGGCATGAGGAAGAGAGTAGAGTTTAGCTTAGAACTTGCCAAAGGCGCTCATGCGCAAGGCGTCTTCCTGCCCCATTAACACCAGGGAACATTTAAGAGTAGAAGAAAAAGACAGACCTAGGGCGACCAACCTGAAGGAGGAGAGCACTCCCTAGCTCAGTTACAGACAGCAGCACAGCACCAGGGATTGGTCTGGTGCTCTTGGCAGTCGCTAGTCCAGAGTACCGGAGTACAGCTCTTGAGAACATCCCGATACTCACATGATGCACCCCCACCCAGGTTCTTTAAAGCACAGTACCAACTGGAGGAAAGGTACCAACAAATATGACAAACCCGACCGTCTCCAAAGAAGCAGTTTAAAAGTACCGGCTTGAATTTGATTCTTTAAAGAAACTAAAAGTACCCTGTGAAAATTTAAGAGAAAAACTTCATTCTCAGCGAAAGTGTTTAGGCAGCATGTGAGCACGATGGGGTTAAATTGGTCTGACCCGAGAACCAGTGTTCTGTTTTACTATTGTCATGTGCGCACATATACAATGTGTGAGAGTGCTGACATGCACATGTCAGGGCATGCTTGTGGAGGTCAAAGGACAACTTTCTTGAGTTGGTTCTCCACTGTGAATTGCAGAAAACTCAGGTCTAAGAGGAACTGAGGGTCTACTCATGGGTTTGATGACTAAGTTTTCAGTGTCAGTCTGATGAGAACCCCTGGCTAATCTGTATTAGACACAGATCTTAAAGGGGTTCAGTCACAGTCAAAGCTGGCGCTGCTACTTGATGTTTTTGAGGAAAGCCTCTTTTTGGATGATGTGGTAAATATAACTGTGACCTAAAATTGCCGTTACCAGTTTTTCCTACTATGTCATTTAAGCCAAATCAGCCATTCTCAAATTTTCTGTCAGAGGATAATTTTAATTCCTCCAGAAATTATCGATGACCCCAAAGATCCTTCACTTCTCGGCTTCAGAGTTATGGTGTTTCCTGCATCCTAAGCTAATAATGAGACCCTTTACATTGTTAATTTATCTGAAGAAAAAATAATGAACCTCTTGTAGAATAACACAAGCAGCCTCATTTTAAATTGTGAAAACTAAATTTTTGAAAGTCATAAAGACGGGGCTATTTTATATTTTTGTAAGTCCCTTTAATACCTGGTTTTAATGGAGGACAACTAGCTCCTCATATCTGATGCAGTCGGTCTAATGTTACAAGATGCCATATGCCCTTTGGAAAACTCCACTGTATGCCTAGAAACAAAGTAGGAGTTTAGAGGACAAACAGTTACATATTTAACTGGTATCCTATTGTGGTTATTGCAAAGTTGCACAAAGTCAGTGGCTTAAAACAATATAAATTTATTATCTTATACTACCGGAGGTCAGAAGTCCAAAAGCAAGCTAAAATCAAGGCGTCGGAAGGCAGAGTTCCTTCTGGAGGCTCTAGGACAAACTCCAACTCCTTGTCTCTTTCAGCTGCCCACTTGGCTGGGCTGTGGCCCCTCCTCCATCTTCAAAGCCTGTGATATAATACCATCATGACTTCTTCCCTTACTCCACAATCTGTCTTTTATAAAGACACTGTGGTTTTATGGGAACAGCTCACAGAAGCCACTCTGCCCATCTCAACTTACTCACACTTGCAAAGTCCCTTTTGCCACATAAAGTGACATATTTACTAGTTCCAGGAAATCAGATATGACTATCTTCTGGGGCCGATATTCAAATTACCATAGCATTATCAATACCAAGCCCACCACACAAACATGGAGACTTGAGCTCACATCCCTAGTACCCATGTAAAAGCTAGGCTACCCATTTATAAGTCCAGCTGGGGACGAGGGGAGGAGGTAGCAGGGGAATTATATATAGTCAGACTCCAAGAGCTCATTGGCTCACCAGCCCAGATGAAATGATGAGTTGAATAGGAGACTCTGTCTCAAATAATAGATGGAGAGTACTTGAGGAAGACAGTTGACATTCACTCACTCACACATACACACACACACACACATACACACACACAAACCTATATACATACATACAACACACATACATATAATATATACACACATACACACATGTCTACACATGCCTACATATGCACATACATACAACACACAAGTATACACACACCTACATGCACATATACATACAACACACACACATACACACATACACATCTGGGCTTCCAAGACGCAAAAGAATCTTCAGGACTTCAGAGGTCCTAATTACTGATCTACAGAGAACAAAAGTAACTTGGCTTACATAAAATGAGTATTTCTTATTTACAACACAAATCCCTCAAGGCTGCTATGGAAGTTCTATAGACTCAGGACCCAGAGTGCCTTCTTCATGTTCTGCCTTAGTCTTTCAGATTTGGATGACTTTGTTTTTAAAGTCATCGACATGTGTGTGGCTCAAGGTTACTCATTATCATATCACAGTTCTATCTATCTAAAAAAATAAAAAGGGGAAAATGGTAGGAAGAAGATCCTTCTCCCTCCCTTTCATGTGCCTTCTGAACATGTGGTCCTGTCTGACATCAAGAGACCCTGAAATAGTAACTTTTTTACTGGCCAACCATGGTTCAAGCTAAGATTTCTACTATATTCAATTATTAGTCTCTATCTCAGTGTTTATAAAGCAAATCAGAGCTGGTAATTTAAACCTAAAGAACAGGAGAACCAAGGCATTCTCAAAGACCTGACTCCAAATCAGTCTCCCAAGACCAAGCCTTCTCTGAAGTCTGTCTTTGAGTTTCTCAGAGCCACTCTATGTGACTTAGAGTTTCAATTATTTGTACTCAAAGTTATCTGCCTCATTTTCTTCACTATTTTTCCAATCACAAAGAGGAAACATAAAGTCTTGTAAGTTCACACACACTGCAGGTACAGCTAGGCACATGGCTGGACACTGGAACCACTCAGTACTCTTGGGGAAAACATGGTAATTAATCTGATTCAAGCTCTTCACTTGCTGAAAATTCAACCATGTTTCTTTGAAATGCCTTGAACATCATGGATTAATGAGTCTAATATCTTATTTGAGCAGCCAGTAAGATTATAAACAGGCAGTTACCATGGTATGATTCAATATAAAACCAAGGATATGTTATTGGAATGGCACAGAGTTTCCATACCGGGTTCAGGGATGCCAGCTCCATTATTCTGTGTTCTTTGTTTTTCTTTTTTCTTTTTTTTTTTTTTCCGGAGCTGGGGACCGAACCCAGGGCCTTGCGCTTGCTAGGCAAGCGCTCTACCACCGAGCTAAATCCCCAACCCCTATTCTGTGTTCTTAATTTGACAGTGTTTGCCTGTAAACCTATGGCCTAGAATAGCTTCCCACAACCTCCTGACAGCTCATCAGAAGGGAAAAAGAGAAGAAGGCCACTTTCCAGTGCCCTATAGGACGTGCATTTTTTTTATTAAAAATGATTACATATATTCATGATGGCCAGTCATGAGACCTGGTGTAGAAACATGCAGGTCAGAAGACAACTTCTCTAATTCTGCCACTTAGGTCCCAAGAATCAAACCTAAACTTGGAACAAGCATTCCTGAGCCATCTCTCCAGGCATGGTTTCTGTGGAAGAAAATTATCTATTACTAATTTTTCTTTATAAAAACAAGAATGTAGCTAAATATCACTTATCTAATCTATTTGAACCTTAAAATGACATTTTCATCATATAACCATAAAATAAGTAGAAACAAAATACAGAATTATAGGAATTTGGAAACGTTGAAGTGAAGGAACGTTTTAGAAAATTAATTCAGGTCAGAAAAGGGATGATGGTTGTTATTGTCGTTGCTGTTTGGTTTGGTTGTTTGGTTGGTTTTGGGGGGTGGGAGTGGTTTGTTTGTTTTGCTGGGCAATGGCTCAGTGGATAAGGCACAGGGTGGCAGGCCACATGAAATCCCTGCACCAGGGAAGTAAACAGGGGATTTCCCTTTCAAGCTGAATAACTAGGTTCGCCAGACTTGACAAACTCCAGAGCTCTGGGTGTGATCAAAGAAGACATCTGAGATACACTTCAGGCCTCCATATACACATGCACACGGGAGTCCGAGCACACACACACAGACTTGTGTGCTCACACATGTTCAAGCACGAATACCCACATGCTCAACACACACATGCTCCCTCCTGCCCCTCAAAAGGAAAGAGAACTGTGTAACTGGTGCTGACATCTTCATTATGAACCAGAGATCCTTTCATCCCTGGATCCACTTGGTGCTACACACCACATTTCTGAAAGAAAAGAAAAAAAAAAAAAAAGAGACCTACATATTTGAGCTTTTCTCTGTTACATTCTGTTTCAGAGAGTGAAAGGACAAATTGACATGACTGAATTTGTTTGGGGAGCTTTTTAGGCTTCTTTGAATAGGCAAAGAGGTGTTAAGATAAAATTTGGAGTTAGTCATGAATTTAGAAAAGAAATTGCTAAGCCAATTGGTATTTGTGTGAAGGGAATATGAAGTTCACAATGGTGTTTCTTCTGAATGTTGACTAGCTGCTGTGCTGGATTAGCATGGGTCAGAAAGATTCTTCAGGAAAAAAATGCTTTAATATGAGAAAAGAGAGAGTCCAATGGGACTCCCATTTCCTATTTCTAAAAATAGAGCTCTACAGTCCAGAGTAAGCCCCGCTTCCTGGGCTGGCAGGTGCAGGTCAGTGGTGAAATGCTTGCCTAGCAGATATGGGCTCAGCACTGGAAGAAAAATCAGGTTTTTGATCAGCATTACACTTTGTCAAGAAAGCTCTCTTTTCAACAAAAGGAGTTATTTCCCCTCCTGCTCATCATTTCCCCATGCTCCTAAATTTTTAACTGCATCTTAAAGAATACATTAAATAAATTAAAGTTGGAACAACTTGTCTACTTGCCTACTTCCTACTGAATTCAACAAAAGATTTAGCAGTTAAAATTGTAACCCCCAACAAGCCATCCTTAAACTTGTAATGAGTTGTGTTACACAGAGGGTATAATAACTCAAAAGACTACAAATCAGGTCTGATCTTCTCCTGGGGACAATGCTACAACATCAAGGTCATGTTTCTAACCAAATGTTACATCCTATACTTTTTTTTTTTTAAAAAGGACCACATTCTTCCACTCAATCAGTGTACACTGCCCATTTATCAGATGACATCTTTGCAATGTACACACGCGTCAAATGCCAAATCCATCCAATACTGAAGCAGTGTAGTTGGGTAAGACAACCTAAGGATGATGGTTGACAAGATTAGCACCGAGGCTCTGGAGGGAGAGCAGTTAACCTGAGAGATGGCTATAAAAGGGCTCAGGAGGTACAGCAGCTCCTGGGAAATTACTTACATATGGAAGAAAAAGAAGCCTGAGCGGTCAGGTTGTGGAGACAAGTTAAGCACACGGTTCAGCCTCATACACAAATCGGGAGCACAAGGAAGTGGTCCATTGATAGTGGGGTGGGGAACCCAAGAATCTAAAGAACTGACTTGAGAGGTAAGGCCTCTTGTTTTAAACTTTGACTAACTCTGACAATCTCATCTGGAAACTTGTCTGCTTTGCTCAACCGCTCTTTGCTTCTAGTTCCTCTTCAGCAATAGAAACAAAAGTGCCTATAAGGATTTGAGTCTGTCCCTAACCCACCAAAACTATTTAAAAGAAAAAGATGGCTGCTTTAAAGATACACAAAAGATGGCTGCAGCTCCCTTCATCTAAGTATATTGTAGCAACCAATGTTTATAGATTCTTGCTTAAACTTGGCTGACAAGTAGAGTTGCCATGGTGAAAACTGACCTTCCTTTTTAGCCTCTAAATATTTCCACTGTGCTGATCTTTATAGCAAGCAAATTAGATTTTTTTTGCATCAAAAAAAAAAAAATCCAGCGCAAGGCCCTGGGTTCGGTCCCCAGCTCCGAAAAAAAGAACCAAAAAAAAAAAAAAAAATCCATTTCATGAATGGACATGAAAAGGACAGGAGACACATGGCTGACTTAGGTCCATAAATAAAAAGTAGAAAAGACAGTGAAACTGACATGGGAGAGGCAATGAGTGGGAGATCATGAGTGCAGTTGGAGGAGTGCGATCCCGCTGCTTACCCATGGGTTCTGCTCTTATGGGAGAAATAGCCGTCTCCTGAGCATCTGAAGGGTAGAATGAATGGCTTTAACTAACCTGGCTCCTAACTGTGCTCTACGGTGAGAGCAGCTGAAAGTCTTCCTTCTAGACTTATCCTGGAGCCTCAACAGCTGTCCAGCTGTCATGATGCTGTGTGTCCAGTCTGTGATCCCAAAGTATGCTCATAAGACAAAGGGAATTGACAAAAGGGTTTAAGGATGAAAACAGTATTTTTAGAAAATCACCTTGGATTGCTTCTCAGCCTTTTGGCTAAGATCAAGTGTAGAAAATCACCTTGGAATCAGTATGCAGTATGGATTAGAGGATGAAGCCCACAGAGAAAGCAAAAAACAATCATTTATTAAACTATGTGCTAGAAACCAAATTTTCCTACTTAATTTAATTTAAAAACAGGTGTGTCTGTTCCTTGTCAGGGTTGCTGCTCTCACCTTAGGTGTGAGGGAACAAAGGTGGTTACGAGCTCAGCTGTCTGTAATTGCAAACACATGGCAATGGGTCAAGACTAGAAAGCTGTGGTGAGGGGAAAAGCTTACAGACACTGAAGAAGAGAGACAGAATTGACAAAAAGCCAAAACCAAAAAGAACTTAGAGCTAATGACAGCCCATGAGCCACCCATCAGGAGAGTGAGGTGGGAGGAATCAGGGGAACCAGAGCATAAACTTATAGTTGTGTGGCACCGTGTGGATGCACTCTGTGTGTTTAAGCAGTCCTATCCTGGAAGCTATATT